>NC_038050.1:68851749-69158961 GCF_002211085.1 Panicum hallii | reverse complement strand
TGGTGTCGTTGCAGGTGATAGGTGGAGACTGAACATGCGGCGACGTGTGAAGAATGAAGATATGATGCCATGCCGATGGACCGAGAGCGGTGAAGGGTGGATCAAGACTTGCGTTCGAGGGATTTGAGATCGTGCGGTGTATGTCTACTGTACCTGACGACACAGCGAGAGAACGTTGGTGGACGGTTTCTTGGTTAAGCCACAAAACCAAGATTCCGGACGTTCGTTGCGGCGGACGTGGCCGAAGACGGGGACAATTGTCGATCGCGAGAAGATTCCGGATCGTCGTGCGGCGAGATCACGGGACGCCATGGTGCTAGATGGAAGGATCGCGGACATCGAGATTGTTTGCCGTGGAGAATGATATTGCGTGATACGCGCCGATTACGTTAATTTGATTTACGTAACGACAAATTTGTAATTTAGGTAGTGCCACCCTATGGGTTATAAATATGTGGCACCTAGGATTGAGGGGTATGCGTTTTAGGGTTACTGGGTGTTTGCTACAGTAGCCGCCGTGAACAGTTCCGCTCTACAGTAGCTGCCTCCCTGAAGCTCTTCTTGCGTGCACTCCTCTCTCCAGTCTAGCCTAGGGTTTAATTCCTAGTGAGGGATTTTTGTTGATCTCTCTAATCAAGAGAGGGAGGACGATCGGGCGGAGGCTAGATGCAATTTTGTAAGAACAAGTACTTGGTTTAATACTTTATCATTAAGTATTGTTCTTCGTCTCATTGCATCGTGCTTATCTGTTCTTCGTCAGGTTTATCGTCGGTTTCAATCTAGGTTTTCTTGATCCGTATTTTATACTTAATTTCCTTACATAATATTTTGGGAATAGCTTTCTAGTGATCTTGTGAACATATGTTTCGAGTTTCCTCGCGTTTGGATCTAATTTGCTAAAGTTCTTGGAATTTGGAAGTTTGATCTGTTTGCTTCCGTGCGAAATTATTTTGAGTTGCTCCCATTCACCCTCCTCTGGTCGCATTTTCCGGTCCTACAGATTGTAGGTCGTGTACGTTGATTGTATGCTTTCATTCATGATCTCAGGTTCATGTGCTGTATAAGTTGCGTGTTTTAAAATCCATCTGTTTTTCTATTATTTTTTAACCTTTCGCAACAAAAAATGTATGGTATTGCAAAACGCAGTGCCCAGCGAACGGGCAGGAGCCCGTTTTATGCAAATTGGCCCATCTGCTCGTGGCCCGCACTCTTCCGCCCAGGCCTAGCCCATTTGACTTGGGTCGGGCGGTCGGCCCCGCGTCCCGCGTCCCCGTGCCGCGCACGTGCGCGTCGCCAAGCAATTTTTGTCGGATCTCGGGGTCCCCGTGCCGTGCGCGGCGCGTGCTCGCCATGCTTGCCAGGCCTACGGTCCCCATCCGCACGCGCCTTGGCCCTTGGCACGGTCACGACATGAGTAATTTTCGTTGATTGATCCGCGGTGAAGCGTGGGGAAAGGCCTGGACCCGACCTGTCCGGGACTACTCCGGCTGCAGGTGCCTTGACCCGTTTAACGCCGCCGGCTTTGCTTAACCGCGCGCCCAAGCATCATCAATTCTTCATCACCATCATCATTCTTCAGGTTATAATACTGGCTTCTAGCCCCCTGTAGTCTGTAAAGCCATCTGCACGGCGCCGAAGGTTCCATTCCATTCCATCATCTCAGTTCCTGGACACAAAGCATCAACCAGCAGCATTAGAAAACACACCAGGGCCTACGCTTTCAACATGGCAACATGACAGGGTAGCTAGCTAACACCACGGGGTGTGAATCGGAGCATCTCATTCCGATGTTCCTGGCTGAGAACTGAAGGCACGGTGACTTATGGGGACGAGCTGACGAACGCTTTCGCACCACGTACGTGCATCGTTGCTTGCCGCCTTGCCGGGCAACACGATAACCGGGTTTGGAAGGGGAAACAAAAGAAAAGAAAAAAAAACAGACCTCTCCGCACCGGATAGTGAACTTTAGTCCCGTCACTTCGTACATTTGACACTAATTAGAAGTATTAAATATTTATAATAGATTAATAATGAAAACCAATTGTATAAATGGAGAGTACTTCGCAAGACAAATCCATTAAATCTAATTAGTCCATAATTTGGCAATATTATGCTACAGTAAACATTTGCTAGCGATGGATTAATTAGGTTTAATTTCATCTCGTGAATTAGTATCCATTTATACAATTAGTTTTATAATTAATCTATATTTAATACTTTTAATTAGTGTCCAAACATCCGATGTGGTAGGACCGAAAACTAATCCAGCGGATCCAATAAACGCCGACGAGACTAAAAATTAGTCAGGCAGATCCAATAAACAGCCCCGAAATGTGCAGGTTTAGGTATCACCGTGTGTAACGCGACTTCAGCCGCAGCAGCAGCTGACCTGCTCCGGCATGGCATGGTCGGATGCATTTGCATGTACCCGGAGACATCTGTTTTCTTCAGGCGATCGACTGAATGCGTAGCCTGAAGAAATGGGAGGCCAGATGAAGTCACGCCCTTGTAGTAGGTTCCAGGAATCTAAATAAAATCCTCAAGACGATCACTTTGTCTTGCCGATGAAAAGCACCATACGGCAGTGGAAAGTACTTTCGACCTTCTAGATCCTCAGCATTACGGAATAAGGATCAGTAGGTGAACAACCAACGTTTCTTCAAGGATGCATAGTAAAGTTTTAAATTTTAGCCTAAATAATCTAAATGTCTGACCCTAATTTTATTTAATTTTTAGCTAAATATAGATAAGAGTCAAGTTGATTATGAACAGAGCACTGGAGCTATAATCCGTTTGCCGACCACTACTACTCCTACCAAGGAATAAGGTTGAAGCACATGGGAAATCAAGCAGCTCTAAGCAAACCACACAACAACATATTAGTAGACACGAGCTTATTAGTACAAAATAACATGGAACCATGTCTGAATCGTCAGTAGATATAGATTGTTCGCAGTTGAGCAATTAACAACAGACGACGACCCAGCCAAGCGTACAGAAGCGACGAAAGCGCGTTTCGTGCTGCAAAGCAGTTAGCCGAAAAGAATTGTGGTCAGAAGGTCAGAAAGAAATACTCTAGTAGCCATAACAACTTGTTCGGAGACCTACCTGCCGGTCTACCTGCCATAACAACTTGCAGCGACATGCAAGCAACAACATTTTAAATAAACGTGACTATATGTTTTCATTCTCTTATATAGACAAAGGAACTAACATATACTCTGTAGTCTATACTGTTCTGATTTCTGAATATGCTGTTCTTACCCATACTGCTGCATCACATCATCGCATGCCACTTTGACCGGCCGGCTAGCACAAAAGTCGGATCCCAACGACCAGTTCCTAGTACAAGTCATGCCTACACATATTGCTCCTGCTTGGCACCTTCGTTCTTTCCTTCATAGTTGCTTAGTCTTGATCAAAACTTATTGTACTGTTTCTACTAGTACTATCTGAACGATATGCGCTAGTAGCATGCTTTTGTTAGAGCAAACCTTAATGTGAGGTCATCAACTACATCCAGTTGTATTATCTTTTGTTATGACCACCTGATGTCAGTAATGTAATGAAATAATGATGTATTGATGCTTCGTGTTAGGAATCAGTCCGAGTACTTGGTCTCTGCGTGTGCCGCGCTAATGCCGTGGAGGCGTGGAGAGTTCATTGTATCCAGACACACGCTTTCTTGTGTGCTATGAAGATTGACTATGGAAAACTGATGTATGTATATATAACAGAAGATAGCTTTTACATTATTGTCCCGAATATTGTATTCCTTTCCAAATCCCTGAAAAGTAAGTGTGGCAGTCAAACAGTAGTAATAAATAGACAAGTTAAAGTGTTAGTGCATAAGTTAATGACAGTTGCTTTAAAAAAAGTAAGTTAATGACAGCTGAAGTAAGTCGATGATGGAAATCACCAGTCATTTCAAAAAAAAAAGGAAATCACCTTACATCCCCCCTGTTTTATTAGCTAGGGTTAATGTGAATCTAGAGAGCAAAACGCAGGAGTGGTAGAACTTTTCAGCCACAAATAACTGAAAGAAGAGCTCTCTGAGATGCAGAGTAAAGTATTTCATAGGTAGTTTGGAATTTTCTGATACTTGGCTGTATATTCCAGCACATCCTTTTTTTTTCTTTACCTTGCGAATTAGTCTCTGAATTTTCAGTAAGACGGCGACAGAGATGAAAATTAAACCTGCCTTCTTCTTTGTACTGTTGCGTGGCGTTGCCACCAACCATCGTTATTTGTTCTGTTCGTCAGTACATTCAAACTTTAGTCCACTGTTGAAAATGTCGTTGAATGTTTACTTCATCGAGTTTTTTGTAACTATAGTAGTTACTACATAAGAAAAGAGAAGAAAATGACGTGTCGTCTTCCTTCGTCTAAACATAAGCAAATTGGCAGACTAATACTCTCTCGTTTTTAAATATACATGACGTTTGGGACATGGACATGCTACTTATACGGCGTTATAAGTAGATTAAACTAATTAGCTTATTTTAAACATCATATATTTAAAAACTGAGGGATTATATGTCTTTGGCTTTTCGATTAAATAAAAACGGCCAGAAAGAAAAGCAATTGGGCAAAAATACAGCAGCTAGCAAGTAGCAATAGATGATGTGTGTCAACACTTGACGCGGAAATATATAAGTACACCAACTGAACAACAAGGTGATTTCTTGCGCTGCGTATGGATTGTCTCGTCAGATCGTTCTCGCAAGCTAGAAGGACGTGTGCCCCATAGTTGATCAATGCCTGGAACGGTGGTGAAGACTGCTACATAAACATCGGAAGAATAATGATTCGTCTCGAGAAAAAAGGGCATGTACGCAATACAGAACGCGACTTAACTGTAATGCTTTTGGCACTTGTAATTCAGCACCCTGATTGTGCTACTATCAGATAGTACTAGCAAAAAAGACTGATCCGAGAAAAAGAAGTGCAGTAAAAAGAGCTCATTATGGTCAGGAGGACCGGTAGTTAGTGGGCAGTTTTGGCAAAGCCGTGGTGTTTCCATTTCTTGCTTTCTTAGCGTAGTGCAATGGTTTGTTTTTTCCCGTCTCATCCTGCAACGGGATCTTAGCGTGGCCTGTTCAAAACTGCACAAGCGTGCGCAGTTGCAATACTCATGGCCAATTACAAAAGTTGAATAATACTACATACATGAAAGCGACTTTCATCTCAAAAGTCATAAGGTTTTGTCGCCGCGGTTATTTCTCGTTTGGCTTCTCATCACCAAGTCGATCTCAGCCCTTCCAGTCAGTCTGCTCAATCCAGCCAAGTTCGGCATTATACGGTGGCGTCCTTGCGGCTGCCTGGGGGCACCTACAACTTGCGATGTAAACTGAACCCAGAGCTGAGCTGGCCGTCCACATGTATGACCAGGTCGACGAGACGACGACGTACATCCTCGCAGAGTCTGAATTAGGCTACGGTACAGCTGAAGTGTCCCCAGTATTTTTGTCTCGTAATCTTCAAGTATCTGCGTATACTGCAGTAGTCAAAGTCGACCATGGAAGCCAACAAATCTGCTAGACATGTACGTGGAAGATCACAGATGCAGTTTCTACTGGCAGATTTCACCATGAAGCCATGAGCAGAAGCTTCTCCGTTGGAGTTAAAGAGCACGACTAGTTTATGCGTGATGAACATGAACAGGTCTTGATCAGAGAGGGAACGCGTGGCCGGCCTCCATATGGCACGCGCCTGAGGAAGCCGAAGACTTCGCGTAGACTGGATGCCTCCGACCGCCTCCAACTACTGTCGTCCGTGCGCTCTGCGTAGATTTGGGAGACGAACCCGTCCGCGCCGGCCATGTCGCGTGCTCTCATGCGCGCGCGCGCAGCAAAGCATCGCCAGCCAATCAAATTTACAGCAACACTTGTTGGAAAAAGATGCAAGTGGAAGAAGACCTGTCAAAGAAAAAGATGGATATTCAAGTGGGAGAATGTTAAGATTTTCGGGGGCTTGGAATGTGCAGCAAGCTCAGGATAAGCTTGAACCAAAACCTGAAGATATTTCGGAGCCTTTACACAGCACAGTGTCCTGGTCGCTTTAAATTTAAAACGAAACTTAGCTGTCCCGAGTCCCCATTCCCAAGCATTCTCGACTGCTCGTCAAACAATTGCAAGGAAGAAAGCACACACATGCCCAAAATCTCCAAATTAACAATGCCATTGCCTGAAGCGTACGGAAAGGATGGCGGCGCGAGAAGGAAAGGAAGCTACTGCACAATAGCACAAGCATGAGAGCTGAGTTGACCGAGCGGAGCACGGTCTACAGTCACGAACTTGCCCCCGCAGCCTCACCTAATCCTCTTATCTGAAATTCTTTTATCGCTGCCTAGTTGCCTTGTTGGCCTTGGCCGGCCTCAACAACTCTCGGCAGCTTAGAACCGGGCCACGACCCCGCTGAAACGTGGAAAAGGTATGCCCCCGCCGCACTCCGGGGCAGGTGCATGACTCGGCGCCCAACTCACCATGGCATGGCGCAGGTTTTCAGATTCTGCAACGGGTCCGTTCCCCTTGTTTGGACATACGGGGCAGTTTGCACCTTCTGAAAAGAAAAAGAAAACAATCCAAGAACTCAATTCTGTGCAGCAGCAAAGCCTTCTTTTCTGAAATGGAAGCTGACTTCATCAGTTATTAAAATAAAAAGAAACCCTAGAGCATATGCCTGTAATCATGCCATGTTTACAGCGTGTCCAGTTGTTACAGCCTACAATCTTGAGCTCTTGTATTATAATGTTCCCTAGAACATTCAACTGACGCTTGTCTGAAATGAAAAAAAAAAATACTACCTCGATTTTTCAGCGCCTAAGAGAAGACCATGTCGTATCAACAAGCTTAAAAGCTTAAAAGTAGCAGCCGGGCCATCGTGTACTCTTTCAGAGAGATGGGAAATGAAATCCCCAGATGAGACTGCAAAAATGATTGACCAGGTCAACCTGGAACCTTCCACGCGCACGCCAAATCCCCAACAACCGCGCGCTCTTCACCGTGCCACGACAATTACATATAGCATCCGGGTCCTTTCCCCTTTCCCTCCCTCACCAGCTGCAGCTTCAAGCCTTCGCCTCCCGTTGCATCTCGGCACCTCTCTCGAGAGTCATCATCGTCATCATCACAGCTCAAACAGAAGCGAGACGAGCCAGGTGCTCCAGCTGCGACTAGCCATGGCGCGGCCCGGCCACACGGCGTGGCTCCTCCTCGGCGCCGCCATGCTGCTCTTCGCGTCCGCCGCGACGGCGCAGGACTGCCTGTCCGCGACGTTCAGCGGCGGCCGGACCTTCGGGCGGTGCAATAGCATGCCCACGCTCGGCGCCAGCCTGCACTGGACGTACCACCCGGAGAACGGCACCGCCGACATCGCGTTCCGCGCGCGCTCGGGCACCGACGGCTGGGTCGGCTGGGGCATCAACCCCGGGCGCCTCGGCATGGCCGGCAGCAGCGTCTTCATCGCCTCGCAGGACGGCAGCGGCACCGCGTCCGTGCTCATGACCAACCTGGACACCACGTCGCCCAGCCTGCAGCCCGCGACGCTCAAGTTCGGCGTGCCCGCCGGGCCCACCGTCGAGTACTCCGGCGGCGCCTACACCATCTTCGCCACGATCTTGCTGCCCGGGAACACCACCCAGCAGAACACGGTGTGGCAGGCCGGACCGCTCAGCGGCGGGAACATACAGGCGCACCCCACGGCGCCGGCGAACTTGGCGAGCACCCAGAGGCTGGACTTCCTCTCCGGCTCCAGCACCGGGGCGTCCAACTCCAGGCTCCGCCGCAGAAATGTAAGTTCGTCCTGCTATTCTCTTCTCCCCCTCCGGCTACCTTGACTGATTATCCAACGAAACAGAGAACAAGACGATATTTTCTCTATCTTTTTTCAATATTTGATGATTGCCTCTTCTCGTCGTCGACTTGTTCAGACGACGTTAGGTAAGTTAGGATAAGCGATCAAGTAGATGACGGCGACGTTGTGTTGATTAAGAGTCGACTGGGTTGGAGATGACAGGAATCATGAAAGCTACTACATGATTGATGATCAGTTTAGACGTGACACATAAAATCTGCCAGATGGTCTATTAAAACTCGATCTGCTTGCTTCACCAACTGGATTGATGTGGGATGACGGGGTGGTTGTTTACTTTTTCTCATATGGTCATGGAAATCAAAAGGGATGATCAGAATCCAATTCCAAGAAGCAACCCCTCTTTCAGGGGAGCTGCACCGCACCAACACATAGAAATCCTTGCGTCAGTTTCAGATTTCTGTCTGAGAAATAGTAGTTGAACGAACCTAGCTAGCCACCTAGCTCAAAAGTTGATGGATGACAAATAAATTTCCTGCTTTACTTTCTGATGTATGGTAACACGGAGAATTCTGGCAATCTCTAACCCCAAATTAAATGTGCAGATCCACGGAGTTCTGAACGCGGTTGCCTGGGGCATCCTGATCCCCACCGGCGCCATCATCGCCCGGTACCTGCGCGTGTTCGAGTCCGCAGACCCGGCGTGGTTCTACCTCCACATCGCCTGCCAGTGCTCCGGCTACATCCTGGGCGTCGCCGGCTGGGGCCTCGGGCTGAAGCTCGGCAGCGAGTCCGTGGGCGTCACCTACCATCCCCACCGCAACATCGGCATCGCCATCTTCTGCCTGGCCACCCTGCAGGTGTTCGCGCTGCTGCTGAGGCCCGACAAGAAGAACAAGTACAGGTTCTACTGGAACATCTACCACCACTCCGTCGGCTACTCCGTCATCATCCTCAGCGCCATCAACATCTTCAAGGGGTTCGACATCCTCAAGCCGGCCACCGGCTACAAGACCGCCTACATTGTCGTCCTGGCGACGCTCGGCGGCATCGCGCTCTTCCTCGAGGCCATCACCTGGCCCATCGCCATCCGGAAGCGCAAGCGCGACGCCGACAAGGCGTCCAACGGCACCGCCGGCTGGCAACAGGGCGCGTGAGAGTTTTGCTGCGAGGGAGGGAGCGATGTGATATCGATGTTGTTTTCGAGATATTGTTGTACTTTTCCTGTTCCTGGCTTCCTGCTTCAGTAGAGAGAGTAGCTAGCTCTCTGTTCTTCTATTTTAATTTTATAGGGTTCTATGATGGCATTTGTACACACTTTTTCTTCTTTCTCATTGATGTATGATTAATTTTATTTGTATGCATAGTGTATGGTTTCGATCATTTACTAGTTTCTTCTTGCTGATGTTTAATTGACAGATTATTACTGAGTAGTACAAGTCTTTTTTGGGGGAAGAACAAAAAAAAATGCACTTGCATTTCTGTCACAGCAGCAAAAACGACCAAACGGTTGCTTTCAGCCAACTTCTTTAGTCAGCCTGCAGCTGCTGCAGACCGTGTGCTCACCAGAAGACGCGAAAACAACAGCAGAGGGGTTCTCTAGGCGGATATCGTCACGGGGCGAAGATCAGGGCATGTCTTCTATGCCCTTCCCATTTGACGGCATCGTAGCATACATAGAGACGAGAGAAAAACAATGCTTTAATGATGTAGCCGATGCAGTTAATTAGTTAAACCGACTTTGAGAAAGATCACATGAAGATATTCTGAAGCTGACCTTTCAATTAGTAGGATTTTCACCTTTGTGTCAGCAAAATTAGGGACAATAACAGGACGAAAATAATCCTCTTGTGAATTCAAACTTGTACACATGTAGTGGCGGTTCACCCTGTTCTATCAGACATTCAGACATGGTACCCGGAGATGAAGGCGAGCTAAATGATTCGTGCCGTGACCTAGTATTGCTTTTGGTCTCATCGACTTCTTTTCCATAAAAAAAAAGTTGCCTATGTCTCTCTAGCGACAGTTGCAGCGAATGAGTTGCCATGGTTGACACGCCAACGACGGATCAACCTGCCATGCATTTCGTCCACGGTCAAGACGGCGCATGCAATGGAAGCATGATGCTGTAATGACGTCGATGGGCTGGTTATTCATGTTAAAATGTAGTACGGAGAGGTAGTTGCCGCAAGAAAATTCGGCCCATTACCAGATTTTACCCCAGTGTTGTTGTGTATAGTCCGGCGCCCTATCTCGCAAGCCGGCAGACTGGGCCGGACGATGATGGAGGCCCGGTCGTCCCGTGCGTGGCAACGTGGACGACGGCTCACACGGAGTGCATACGCGGGCCTCGGCGGCTTCTCGCGCGGCCCATCGTATGGCTTGTGCTCCAATGTCGTCTTGTAGATGGGCCTGCCGCATGTGAACAGGAGGAGTCTCTGGACGACAATACGGCCGGCAGGCCCAAACCCCGCTGCGCCGGCCTTTTAAGACTCGAGAAATCAAGATGGAGATGGCATCAAATTTGTTTTTTTGGTAATGTTTCTTTTAAAAAAAGACCTGATTTTTGACAATGTCAGCTCCCTGTGGGAACGTGACAACAGCATCAGGAGCTACACCCACCAAAGTGACGTGCCGCCTGGTGTAACGAACCTCTGAACCCATTCCAAAGATTTTTAAAAAGGTGAACCAGGTCAAAATTCAGCTGCCGCTTCAAAAAGAAATAAAGGGGTCAAGATTCGGCTAACTCCACTGAAGGGTTACCTTGAAGACCACAAATTCCCAGAAATCAAGCAGGAAGTTCGGTGCAAAATTCAAGCCCATCGTCCACACGAGAAGAGAAACTTGGAACGGCTTCGGTTCTCCCAACACCAACTGCATACCACGCCCGGTCTACACAAGTAGTATTAGCATCACGGTCCATTCGTGCTGGTCCTGGCCAGTCATCGGTGAAGAAAGCGGCACACGACCGTCCTCGGCTACGAGTTGCAGAGACCGTGGAAAGGCTGTACACCTTCCTGCTTCTAGCTACTAGCTAGACACGCTGGCGCGCGAGATCTCCGCTGGATCCCGCTTCCGGCAGGCCGCCACGACCGCACGAGTCAATGCGACGAGCACCGAAGCTTGCGTGGGGTTCTCGCCGCCCCGCGCGCGCACGTGGTCCGCGAACGCATTTCTGGTCAGGTCGAGCGCCGCCGCCCGTTCCAATTGCGGGGAGACATGCGCGACTCGGCCGGTCTCCTCGCCCGTTCCCTCCTCTTCCTTCCTTCGTTTGGTCCGACTCCGACCCGGAGCCGGCCGCCGGGCACGCGGCGCCACCGAGCTCGTCCCGATGCGTGCACGGTCGCATGCAGATGCAGCGCACGCGGCGGAAGCCGGCCGGGGAAAGGGACGCGGCCTGGAAATTGGGAGGAAGCCTCCCTTTCACACCAGCGACGAGCCGGCGAGCTATCGATGATGAGGAGGCATCTCGCATGGAAACTTTCACCGCGGCTCGCTAGTCCACCGGATATCCAGCCCAGCCATCACGGACACCAGCCAGCACTCAGCAGCGAACTAGCGACGTCGCCGTCCGCTGGTACGAGCGAGCAGATGGCGCCGAATAACAGTAGAAACGACGCAGCAGGAGCCCGGAAACGACCCTCTCGCCGAACGAACGGAAGCTGCTTTCGCCGACAGGCCTCCTGGAGAAAAGGTATCTGCATCTCTCGTTATTATCCGCTTCTCTTTTCTTTTCCCGCATCGATGCACATGTTGCAGTCGCTTCTGCATACAGTACATCTGCTGTGTTCACTCAAGCTTCTGTCACTGCTGTCTGTAGTGCAGTTGGCTTTGGAAGATCTCAGGAATCTTAGCATGTGTTCCTCGGCTAGCTGCCAGGTCTACCTTTTCCAACTTTAGTCTTGGTATAAAAGTTAACGGAGGGTTACTTTCACCATGGTAAAAATCCTAAATTGAGCTTGCATAATCATAGTGACAACCTCAGCCGGCCACTCTCTATTACTGAATCATGGTTCTTTCCCCAATTACAGAAGAAATGCAAGTGATGAGCCTACCACACGGATTACATAATCATATAGGGATCTGGCAGTCTGCAGGTCCCAAATTGAGCTTGCAACTTCCATTAGCTGATGAGGTGTCGAGCCATCGAGGCCTGGCCTGTGCACAGTCGAACGCTGGGCGGCATGCAGTTACTGAATCCGTCAGTGACAACCTCAGCCGGCCACTCTTCTAGCTCGCTCCCACAACCACGCAGCATCTCGTGTAACCATCTTATCTTTGGATTCCGGGCTTTCCGGCTGAGCGTGGCCAGAGATGTATCGCTAGACTAAGGCTCCTTTTGGTTCAGCGTTGGTAGGTAATCTTTGCGTTGAAAACGCTGAAGCTGAACTAAAGGAGGCCCAGCCGACACCTGCTTTTTCAAAAGCAGCTGTGTTTCCGTGTGCAATTTCCACCGCAGGTCGAACCTGCTTTCACAGCAGTGGAGGCGATGGAAAGTCACCGAAATTACCCGCAAGTGCCATCCGTTAAGTGATACCGATTCGCTCATGTTCTTTTCTCCACCCCTCCCGACTCTCCCCATCAGAACGCACAGAACGCAGGACACCACCGCAGCAGCCGGAGCTTGCTCCTTGACTTGCAGGCCGTCGGATCTCGCCCATCCCCTTGATTCGTATTTGAGAATGGCTAATTGAGATTTGGGAATTAATATAATTGAGAGATGGAATAGTTAATTAAGATTTGAGAACTAATGTAATTGAGAGCTGGAATGGCTAATTGATATTTGGGAATTAATGGAATAGTTAGTTAACAGCTCTCAGCTTTTTCACAGCAGTTTCAACCAAACAGCGTTCAGCTTTTCCACAGCTGTCATCTTACAACAGCTTTTTCACAGCTCACAGTTGAACCAGACACACCTTAAAACATCACGAGCTGCCCTGCAGGTTGCAGCAAGCCGGCAATGGCCGGCCCTCATGATCGGAGGAAAAAGACCATATTCCATCAGAGAACACACCTGCACCTTCCTTTGCCCGCGTCGCTTATATTCGAATCATTTCGTTTTAAAAAAAATATACTCCTATACTCGAATCATCATTTGACCTATGGATAGATCATTCGTCTTTCGAGAAAAAAAACTATGGATAGATCATTCGACAGCGCCAGCGGAGCATACGCACTACGCACGCACTGCACAATCTCCATACAACACACATGTCAAGATCTGAAAAATGCACCTCTGAATAATGCTTCATCTTGGACCACAGCTCCACCATCGGCGAGGACGCGTGTTATGCAGTTGCAGCCCATTGCCAGGAAGCTGGTGTGTACGGATCGTGAAGATTCATACACATTTCCAAGAACATGCATGCACGCAGCAAGAGCATCGAATGTTTTAATAATAATTAGAAAGATTAAATATAAAAACTAACTGGTTTATTCACGAGATGAATCTATTAAACCTAATTAATCCATAATTAGCACATGTTACTGTAGCATCACGTGGGCTAATCACGGACTAATTAGGTCTAATAGATTCATCTTGCGAACAAGCCTAGGGTTATAAAATTTATTTTTATCATTAATCTATATTTAATATTTCTAATTAGCATCACACATCTGATGTGACGGGACTTAAAATAAGCTCAGGGAATCAAACACCCCCTAAATCCACGGCTACACTAGATTGCACATGCCGACATGTGGTTCTTTCCTCCTTTATTTCCGTTCGAAAATTTGACCATTTTCAAACACAACGTATAACTTTAATTTGCTTTGTTTGATTAGGCTCTGTTAAGACTTTAAAATAATATCCTATCTTTTTTCTTGGAAGGTGCGCACGCAACCAAAGATTAAAACTTTTGTATCTTTGAGCAACAATTGTTAACCTAAAAATTTGTAGATTATACCATACAACCTTAGTGAGATTGGATTCATATATGAATGTACTATAGCATATTATTCACGGTCTTGAATAACATGGTATGTGAGATTATGAGATTTTGACACTCAAAGGTGTATTCTTAGAGACCGCACTAGGTCAAAAGATGCCTATTTAATTTTGAAAAAAATCCCATAGGAGTGTCATCAGCTTGTAGACTATGTAAGTAGGACTCATCTTATTAAATCTAGCTACCTCTCATTCTCCGCTCTAGTTGGCCAACTATCTACATGTATGCGATGGTTAACCCCGGCAAATTACCACGAGGACATCGCAACTTAATAGTAAATATGGGTTTGCAGGTTAATTCAACTCTCAACTAATATGCCTGAATTTTTGTTAAATTGCAACTCATTGTGGGGCAGAAAACTAATGCTCTTGTTTACCACAGAAAAAAAAACGAACAATGTGTTTTAAAGAAAAATAGACAATGATGTATATGACATCCATCACTAATGATTACTTTTATCCTTTCTTTTTAAATATTTCTAATGAACACTCGTCTCCTTTTTCTTGGAAGGTGTGCACGCAACCAAAGATTAAAACTTTTGAATCTTTGAGCAACAATTGTTAACCTAAAATTTTGTAGATTATACCATACATCTTTAGCGAGATTGGATTCATGTCTGAATGTACTATCATATAACTGACGGCTTGAATTTTATATATATGGTATATATGTGAGATTATGAGATTTTAACACTCAACGTCTATTATTAGAGACCGCATCAGGTCAAATGACACCTTGCATTATGACAAGGGGGGCTACTCTCTCCAACCTAAAAAGAGTGTCATTACACCTTGTAGACTATCTAAGTAAGACCCATCTCGTTAGATCTAGCCATCTCCTTGTTCGTTCTAGTTGGCCAACTACCTGCATCTATGCGGTGGTTAATCCCGGGCAATTACCACAAGGACATGGCTCTTGGAAATAGAAATCGCAACTGATAATAATAAATAAGTGTTTGAAAGGTCAATTGAACTCTCAGCTAATATGTCTGATTTTTGTTAGATTGTAACTCATTGTGGGGCAGAAAACTATTGCTCTTGTTTACCACAGAAAAAAAAACAAATAGTGTTTTTTAAAGAAAAATAGACAATGTTGGATATGACATCCATCACTAATGCCTACTTTTATATTTTCTTTTAAAATATTGCTAATGAAAATTTCATTTGTAGGAAATGGTGACTACAAATGTAAGCATGAAAGTGACCACCAGTGCAATTAGTCAACAACTACAAGCATTACCAACTTCATAAAACTAAGTGCTGACACCTGCGCAGTTGCCGCGTTTTGGTATATCTTAAACTTCACATGATGTTAGCACGATGACACCCATTATTTTCCCTACGCGTTCCTGAAATATAACAATTTGATTATAAACTATACTGAAGCACCATCCTTTCAAAAAAAAAAGCAGCGTCCTGAATTTTCCTGGCATTAAGTTGGAGGAGCGACTGAAATGCTTCCAGAGACGGGTCAAGGACAAATTTGATGCTGACAAAACTGACGGACGACGTGTATAGACCTGTGGACTGGAGAGTTCCCAGCAAGAAAAGCTCTGCATGGACGGAGAAAATTAAACATGCACACTGTGAAAACGAAATAACGATGGATCAAATCACTGCCTTGACTCTGCCGTGACTCCAAAAGTGGAACGTTCAACCAAACGATGGAACCACGTTGTTGTTAACCAAGGTAAAAGGTTCATTGCATATTCTTTGCTTTCAACTGCCGTGACACATAGACAAGTCTCTTTCTTTTCTTTGTGACAATTGTATCTATATGTTCATTGCATCCGAAACGTCAAAACCTGGCTCGTTTCTGCTAGAGGTTGCTAGACAACGATAGATGCTAGCTATATTTTTAAGTCATTACACCGAGTTGATACAAGTCATACAACGTCTTGAAAAATGCTCTAAGCTTAGAGGCTCTAGTGACATACTGATATTTAATCCATAGACTAGCCACACATCCATCAATATACCACTATGCGTATATCCGCATACCCATTTATCACTTTGAGTATGTTCATATACTAATTCTAAGATACTTCAAAAGGATATATAGAAAAATCTCTATTTTTTAAATATATTATAATTATACCTTAGTACTGGTATATAAATATCCACATACTGTATATATGATCATATACCCAATGTATATATCATCATAGATGTTCTAGTATGATCATATACTTCACATACATGCTCTTCGTTGGGTCAGATACGTCCTACGTTATGAGATACACATGTGGGAGCAGTTACAAGTGCATGTAGAATGGATTCTCTCTCTCTATATCTATCTATCTATCTATCTATCTATATATATAGTTTTATCTACACTCGCGTGTAGCTACTTCCATCATCAGTATACCACCATGCGTATGTTCGCATACTTATTTATTATTTTGAGTATGTTCATATACTAATTCTAAGATACTTTAAAGGATATATATGAAAATTTTCAAAAGCATCCCTATTTTTAAAATATATTATGATTATATCTTAGTATTAGTATATAAAAATAAGTATGCCTATATACTCTATGTATGGTCACATACCCAATATACATATACATACTTTTCGTTCGGTCAGATATGTCCTACATCATAAGATACACATGTGGGAGTATCTACAAGCGAGTGTAGAAAGGATTTTGAGTTTTATCTACACTCGCGTATAGCTATTCACACCATCAGTATACCACCGTGCATATGTCCACATACTCATTTATCACTCTGAGTATGTTCATATACTAATTCTAAGATACTTCAAAAGGATATATATAAAAAAATTTCAAAAGCACCTCTATTTTTTAAATATATTATAATTATACCTTAGTACTAGTATATAAAAATTAGTATGTCCACATACTGTATGTATGGTCACATACCCAACGTATATACCATCATAGATGTTCTAGTATAATCATATACTTCACGTACATGCTCTTCGTTGGGTCACATACGTACTACGTCATGAGATACACACGTGGGAGTAGCTACAAGTGCATGTAGAATGGATTTTATATACGGTAAAAAACCCCTTATGCCAAATGTTGAAATGCCAGTGTGTAACAAAATAAATGTGAAGCTAATGCATCTTCTAACAAATTATATCACCGTGTCAAGCATATTTCTACCGGTGGAGTTGAATTATTTGATACGTATATGTGCAATCAAAGACCAGGGGCGGACCGTAGTGGAGGCAAAACTAAGCATCGGACCCTTGCTTCCTCCACTCACTACGCCACTGCGACTGCAAGTCTACGTCTTTGCTTATTCGGCTGATATCCACAAACAGAAATCCACACGAATTAGCTCAACTGGCCCTTTTTCGTTTGGCTCCACGTTCCGCCACTGTAAGACTAACTACGAGAAATATAAACATGAGTGGAACAAGTACTCCAATGCCGTTGAGGTAGCATCTATAAATATAATATAGCGAAAATAATATGTAAAAATCTGCTGATGCTAATCAAACAATAGTGCAATTGTTCAAGTTCTAATGTGTATGCATGAAAGAGTACTTATATGTGTGTGTGGACGCATGAGGGACCAAACCACTCTTTGTTAGCTGACCATGAATGCATGTCGACTTGTCGAGTGAGCTGCATGTGCAGACTATCACTAACCAGCTGTACGTAGTACTGAGTAGGGAGATGCTAATCTTCAGTTTCCTGACTTTAACCTCGCCGCCCTGCCGGCCGTCCACATCATCCTTCATCGGCCAACCTGCCTCCCAAGATCTTCGAAGAAGCTCGGCATCCATGGGCATATGGATGACTCCTAAAAACTCAAAACCCTAAATTGTAGCAGTAGTGCAGCATGCGTCTACCGTATTAAGAAGAGGAAAATTCAGACACATAACATAGGAGGTTATAACATAGGAGGTGTCTATAATTAATAATTATTATTTTTAACGCTTTGATTGTGGTTAGTGATTTTTTTTATTTTATTGAAAATAGCCTTTATGTATATATGTGCAATGCTACGTACATGCTCTCACATATCATTTTTCTGATGCCTATTCTTTGAATTGGCCAGTTGGGGATCTTAGATGTATCGGAGGACAGATTTTACTACTTCTTCCACAAATCGAGAAAAGATTTACTGAAAATGATAAAACGCAGAGATATATGGCACCTCACAAAAAGCACACATGCAAATCTGAAGGAAAATAATTTGTACAAGGACAAGGAGATTTATCAACCACTACTTCTAACGTTGACCCTGAGGAGGAACTGAAACATGCGACTTGACTTAATTACCTAGATATTCAGAAGGTCTTGCCTGAAAACAATAAGGAGAATTAGGAGTCAACTCAGTTGGCTTATTTGCAACTTATTTTAGAGATATTCTTGTTTTTAAGGTTAGGTCATGACTCATGACCTAGCAACAGATATAAGATTAGCAATTGTCGTTCCGTTGAATTTCCAGTGAACAAGGTGTTTCGAAAAAGAATTTTCAGTGTACAAGAGGGCAAAATTGACCTTCCTGCTCTCTAGAAAGAATAGACATGGAGCTAGTCGAGGACCAGCAGTACGGACTTGATAGACACATGCATATGTTTACCCTAGGTGCGTCGACTCATGCAGTAACTATATATGTTTACAATGGTTAATAAAGTAACTTCCATTTTAGATAGGAAGGGAAAGAACAGAGGTTTACATAATTTCTTCTAGGGGTCTAGAGGCTTTTCAACGTATCTCGTTTTGAACGGCTACGACTCAAGTGATTGGAAAACTTGGTAATGGTCAGGGTCTGAGGTCGGCATAGAAAATTCTTCGTGGAACTGCACGAGGAAATGTTTAGCAAAAGCATGCAAAATCAATCAAGCACATAATCATCAGGCCATGAGGGAATACCAGTGAAAATCCCAGTTCGAACACTTTCTGAAAATTCTCTGGAAAGTTGCACATGTGCATGTCCCTTCAGTTTCGTTAGTTCGGCCGTGCATGTAGCCATGTAGGCTATATATGCAGATACAGAAGTCACAAAACCATCTCCATATAGTCAGTTCTTCACCTGACCAGGCCATGTTGTGGTTCTGGAAATATTCCTGGTCAATTAGAAGATTTCAACCTGTAAATTCTCATCAAATTCACGGTTTGGTGACGATGGAACGCATGCATGGAATGCCGGTGGGCTGTCTGTACAGGTGGCATGCCGGTGAGCATTGCCGGTGTGGACATAGCTTGCCCAAGGGGACAAACTATGCGTAGCCAAGGACCGCCTAAACTGCTAGAGAATCATGGAAAACATTTTCAAGATGGACCATCCGCCTCCGGGCAGCAGTCTACTGAAAGGCGCAGGCTACTTTTCAACGCGAGCCTTTTCGAGCCAGCTTAGCTAGCTGCCTATAGCTGATAGTCAGGCTCTCTGAACTCTATAAATCCAGCATTGCTCACATACTGCTCTTGCCACCTTTGGTTGCGCTCCGACACTGCAAACACGTCCATCAGGAGCTCATCCTTTTGCATCCAACTGCTATTGGCCTAGCAACGACATCAAATTCTAGCTCCCAAGTTTCTGGCTAGTATAGGCCAACAAGCTAGCTCCAACCATGCCGGCAAATATGATATCCAAGTACTGCGCACAGCAATTCATTTAACCTTTTCAGCTTATTTGCTTGTAGTGTGTGGATGATACACGTAATTAGGGAATTAAATCATCTAATTGTCTCTTCCGTGTTCATCCTCCATGCAGGATCCTTGAGAAGGCTGTCCTTCCACTGGAGGTTATTGCACCCCATGTGAAAACTGAAGGTACTGCGTGCTTACACCAAGACCACACGGCATGGCTGTTTCTGTGTTCCTCGTTGTTGCATTCTTGATAGTTCTTCATGTCTAACAACTTCCTCCATGCTGCTACTACTACTCCTCTTCAGCTGCTCGGACCAGCGTTCTTCGCAATCCGAACATGGAAAAGCTTCAGAAGGGCTACTTGTTCCCGGAGGTACCAACTTGACCCTTTGACAAGCGTAGTAATCTACCATGTTATTTCACTAAAACTAACGTGTGAAGTTGATCCTCCCTCAGATTAGCATGAAGCATGAGGCTCACCTGAAGAAGTACCCTGACGCTAAGGTCATAAGCTTGGGTATCGGTGACACAACTGAACCCATTCCAAGGGTCATAACGTCAGCTATGGCTGAGGTATTCTTTGTTCTTTATTTGAAGCTTGAACTGTTCTTCTCTCTTTTTCTCTGAACATGCAAGGCATGGGAAAGTTTTAAACAATATAAAGCTACATGAGGTGTTTTAATATAATAAAAATATTGTCTGTCTAATTATGTTCTTGGGGTGCAAATACCCAATTATTGTAGTGACACTTCTGGTGTTTCATCAGATATATATAAGAAGAAAAGTGGTTAGCAATTTTTTTAGGAAAAAAGTAGTTAGCAACTTAGCATTCAAGACACGCACGTTCTTGAAAAAAAAAATCAGTACCATAAGATCATAATTCATATCATAACGTCAAAGAGATCTAATCTCAAAGGTGAATGCTAAAGGTATTGAGCAAGACTGGCGGCTGCAGGTCTAGCCATGATGATTCGTTTGCAACATTGGACAGAAGCTGGCAACGACCGCAACCAGTCCTACTATACCGATCAAACTGCCTGGATATAAATAACGAATATGTTGAGTCAGACTGAACTTGCTAAGTTTGCCAAGAAACATATTTTCAGAAAATTAAGTTGGGCACGTGAAGATAAACATGGCAGTTAATGTAGTCTTACCCGCCATTATCCTCTTGAACAGAAGAAGTGAACTATTACATTTTTTGGGCTACATACTTATCTTTCTGAACCTGTTCTCTAATCCTCAACCAAAATAGTGGAGATGACCATTTTCCTAGCACCGAATTATTCCTTCCATTCCAAAAATATAAGCATGTCAAATTTATAGGTCAAACCATCTTCAGTTTAACTAAGCTTATAGATAAAAGAACAACACTTAGGACATCAATTAGTATTATTTATCTATATAAACATAATGAAATTTAATATAGTTTAATTTGAGATTTTGATTTGGAACAAAACTAGAAATACTCATACTTTAGGACAGAGGGCATTTGCTTGTGCTGTTCGCACTGCATGAGTGCTCTCTGCAAACAATTCCAAATCAGTTCTGCAACATGTTAACGTCATGTACATGTTCGTGTATCAACAGATTCTCACACGTTTTGCGTTGGTCCTGTTTGGATCCGAGGACTAACTTTCGATCCTTAAATTTAGCACGAATTAATTAGGACTAAATATGAACTAATTGATAATCTAATTGCATTGACTATGACTAATTGGTAGTTAGAATTTATTAGCCTTGATTAATTTAGAATTAGTTCATGTTTAGCCTATTATCAAACATCGGACTAAATTTAGTCCTCTTATTTTAGTCCATCCAAACGGGGTCTTCCATAAAAGAATTTTCGCCTAAACGTACAAGAAGAGTAGTAAGTGCCGAGATCCTTCTGCTCGACCAGTTGGAAAATTAGCTGAATGTACTGTATCTTTGTTTCACATGCTGCAATTTTTCTACCGAGAAAACTTGGAAGGTCGGTCCTTTGTCAAGGTTTTCCTCTTGTTCGAGACCCTGATGGCCAGGCGTACGTCACTGCAGGCACGTCATGGCCTCCCCTGTTCTCGCTATTTTCCACACGTACTGCCGTAGCATCTGTAAACTGACGTACGGCCATAAAAAACCATTTCAAATTTCCAAACCCGAGAGAGCATTTCCAATTTCCAAATCATTTGGTCAATGGATGTCTTCGGCACCTTTTAGATCATGGTACAACTAAGTATTTTGATAGCAGGGGACCACAAGGAGCATGAGATTCGATGACTGCGACCCTTGAACAGATTTAAGATTGTTTGCTTGACTTTGGTGCGGGTTCATGCACGTCTGGAACCACGCACAGCCCAGTTATTTTGTTTAGTCAAGATTAAGTTAGAACAATTGTTGCGTGGATTTGTTTAAATAGCTTACCAATTTGCATCTTGGAATCAAAACTTCTTTCTCCTTTTTTTTTTGCAGTATGCACTGGCGTTATCCACCCCAGAAGGTTATCAGGGTTACGGACCGGAGCAAGGTCAAATGGTAATGCAGAGAACCCTCGACACTGAACTCTGAAGTGTAGTTAATCCTGCTAAAGTCACCTACAGCAAGTCCATGTTTCAGTTCACTGGACCAAGATCTGATTTGCTTCGCGAAAATGTGCAGAACCTGCGCAAGGTCATAGCTGAGAAAGTGTACCCAAACATGGGGATAAAGGAGTCTGAGGTGTTCATCTCGGACGGAGCGCAGTGTGACATTGCACGCCTGCAGGTATATTCTAGAGCGATTTTGTTTACTGATGAACTGTTTGCGATCTCCACTGCTGCTCAAGATCTCACCTTCTTCTTCTTCCTCCCGGCGCCACGCACGCAGATGCTGTTCGGGCCCAACGTGACCATCGCCGTCCAAGATCCCACCTTCCCGGTACGCAGTGACACGACCCATCTCACCGGCATCCAGTTGATGCTGGATTCACGCGCGCGGCGGCCGTGACCGTGATCTCCATCCTTGTGCAGGGCTACGTGGACAACGGCGTGATCGTGGGGCAGACCGGCGAGGCGGACGAGGCCGGCAAGTACGCCGGCATCTCCTACATGCGGTGCGCGCCGGAGAACCACTTCTTCCCGGACCTCTCCCGCGTGCCGCGCACCGACGTCATCTTCTTCTGCTCGCCCAACAACCCGACGGGCCACGCCGCGTCGGCCGCGCAGCTGCGGGAGCTCGTGGACTTCGCGCGGCGGAACGGGTCCATCATCGTGTTCGACGCGGCGTACGCGTGGTACGTGTCCGACGAGGAGGAGGCCGGCGGCGGCGACAACAAGAAGCCGCGGTCCATCTACGAGGTGCCCGGCGCCCGGGAGGTGGCCATCGAGATCTGCTCCTTCTCCAAGTTCGCCGGGTTCACGGGCGTCCGGCTCGGCTGGGCGGTGGTGCCCGGCGAGCTCCGGTACGCGGACGGCTCCCCCGTGGCGCGCGACTTCGACCGCATCGTGTGCACCTGCTTCAACGGCGCCTCCAGCGTCGCGCAGGCGGGGGGGCTCGCCTGCCTCGCCACGGAGGAAGGCCGGGCCGCCGTGCGCCGCGTGGTGGGCGTGTACAAGGAGAACGCGCGGGTGCTGGTGGACACGTTCGCGTCGCTCGGCAAGGAGGTGTACGGCGGCGCCGACTCGCCCTACGTGTGGGTGCGCTTCCCGGGGCGCCGGTCCTGGGACGTCTTCGCGGAGATCCTCGAGAAGACGCACGTCATCACCGTGCCGGGCAGCGGGTTCGGCCCCGGCGGCGAGGGGTTCGTCAGGGTCAGCGCCTTCAACAGTAGGGACAGGGTGCTGGAGGCCGCCGCCAGGCTCAGGAAATACCTCGCCTGAGTACCGACTTGCACGGGGCATATACACATCGCACTTAGTATATATATAAGTACGTGATCAATAACATTGTTAGGCGCTGATGATGCGCTGAAAACTATACTAGTTATATTGGTACTCATCAATCCACAAAAATGCACGAGCTACACATGTATCTTCATTTCTTTATTCGAAACTATAATAATAATTCCAATTTTCAAACGTACACCTGTCCCTTGTCTAAAGAACTCAACCTGTGCTTCAAAAGCTCCGAAAAAGGAGGAAAATAGCATACTGCCCTGCAAGTCGGGTGCCAATGATCTTAATTTACAGGGCACAAAATTTTGCACGCTACAATTCTTAGTTATGAACTGCCCTTCTGTTTCCATAGCTTGTTTTACACAGGAATGCACCACAGCTGTTCCATAGCTTCTGTTTCCAACCATGAATGAATCCATGATTCAGACGTAAAGAAGTTTATTTAGATCACATACTGAAACATACTACCATGTGTTGTTTCACAGCAGGCGCTTGCACGTAACTTTTTCTCAATTATTTTTCAACTGTTGCCAAGACCCCACCGTTTTAACCCTTCCTTTTACTTTCACTTTCTTCCTCGCTTTCCTCGTCTTGGTTGAGGTTCAAGCGGTTTACATTCTCCTCGAGAGGTGGCAAATCATCGTCAGAATCACCCTCAGATCCTTCCTCGCTTTCCTCATCTTGGTCGAGGTTCAAGTGGTTCAGATTCTCCTCGAGAGGCGGCAAATCATCGTAAGAATCACCATCAGATCCTTCCTCTTTGCTTCGGCGTGTTGTTTCTGCCTCTGTGGCACAAAATCAATGATCCCAGAATTAGTTTAGTAATTTGCAGACGGAAGGATTGTGGAAAAGCGAGTTACTCGCTGAGATTATTACCATTTGCAGGTGGTTTTGGAACACTCGAGTTACTTGATAACCAGGAGTTCTGCACATTGATTATCTCAGATCCATTTTCACATTTGGAGTATGCTTTCAGGAGGTCTCTGCACATAGTTACAACAGAAGAATGTGAAACCTGAACTAAATGCATCTTGTAAAAAAGAGCATGACTAGTATGAAGAATTCAGGCTTCACAATCTAACTGCTAAAGGTTTGACATGAGTAAATAACATTAGATGGTTGCAACGATTCAAATATTATATTCAACAATAGACCTCTATCCTTAACATGACTCTTTGCAGGCAGCCTTCTGAAATTTGCTGAATAATAGTGAAATGCCGTATGCCCGAATGATAACAATGTGGTAACAATGTCTTCTAAAAATTGCTGGAATATGGTAGCAATGTGGTATTAGTGTATATAGGACAGTGTAGATTGTCTTTGGCAACATCCTTGGTCCTTGGTTTGGTACCCATTCAGCTTATGGAACAAAAGAAGAACTTCACCTATCTAGTTTTGTTTGCAGATTTCAGTTTGCCCAAAATGGTTCACGCATTCATTATGCATCATAATTCATAAATAGGCAAATTAATGTATGAACAATAATTTCAATACAACCTATATATGATACTTTAATTATTCCATTGGACTAACCTGTTTAGAGACAAGAATGAATGACCCCACTTGAATTTCCCAAGCAGTAAATGTCCTGTGTCTTCCTCCCCACTGAAAATATCTAAATAGCATAAGCTGACACCTCACGATAATTAACCTCTGTACTGGACTACAAGTTCATGCCAGAAACATGTTCCAAAAATAGTACCAGGAAAACAAAGAAATTTTTACCATATTATGAGGGCTGCTGATAAAGCTTCCACACAAGACAATTCACATGGGCGCCCATAGTTCACAGGGTTTGCTGCTACCAACCATGGCACTGCAAATGTCAAAATAAACCATAAGTTCCACTTAACAAATACAAGTCTGATTCATAATATATATAGCCCACATGATAGGACCGACTTAGTTGCATAGGCTCTCTTGTTTTTGTAGGTGGGACCATATTTGGATAAAGGAAATCAACTTTATTAGAAAACAAGCAAAAGTCACAATCCAAAAGGGAATTGTACAGGCTCAAAATTTGAAGGTTTGAATCACAGTTAATTTGACAAAATGATCAGATTTAGAAATAATGACTGGTTTAATATTATACCCAATCATTTTTCAGAATTAGATCATTCGCTGCTGTTAGCCTGTTACTAGGACTCAAGCAGAACAGAAAAAATAGTAGTACCAAGGGGCCACATACATAATCGTAATGACAATTAATGAACATAAAAGGTGCAGTTTCTTATTGAAGTTATTTAGATATAATTATCTTACAGAGGCGAGGAGCGCCACAGCGGAGTTTCACAAAAGGGACATCACTTAAACGTGCCCAGGAACAATCAACCACAGCCAATCCTTTTCTCTGCACGGTAGGATGATCTGCCTTGGATACACATTGTGTCCCAACAGGGCTGAAAGAAAACAGGATGAAAACAAGTAAGCAGCAAAACTAACTGCGTATCTCAAAGACAATTTTGCTGGAGTAATCTTTAGTTTGTTTTTCAATCGTACAACATAGAAAATGTTTAAACGCGTATAGCTAATAAAAATACCTGAGAACAACACCACCAAAACCATTGGTCACCCGTAACTCCTGGAAGACAAAGAACAACGTTCTCAAGAACAAATTCAACACTATTTTCCATGAGCTTGAATAATACTGGAATTTCAGATTATCATATCCCATATTGGAATTTCAGATAATCATACCCCTATATCCATGCATGTGAACTTGTACCTTTTCATGTATTTTGTAAGTTTTAGCATGTACGTTGGTTCTGATTATATGAGAATTGAGAAGGGTTTGGATATTGGTGAACCAAGTAGTGTGTTACCTTTAGAAGCCCAAATCTTGAAAGCTTACGACCAGTACACCTTTTAACATCACATTGCCCAAAGTCCTATACAACAACAAACGCAAGTGCATCATCACAAATGTCAAATGACCACCATATAATTACATATGAAATATTGCACCTACCCACATGGCAAGCTGAATTCTCGAACCTTTAAATTCCTCTTCGGTATCTTCTGTATAAAAAAGCAAAATGATATTCACAACAATAAGCTTTAAGTTTTGACTTCTGAGAGATGATGTGAACTGTAAAGTGATTTCATGAAGCCATGAAGCTGGTGAATCCTTAAGGTGGTTTTGACGATTTATAGTTGAAACTTGAAAGATATGACGTAGCATATGAAATAACTCATTTCATGTTTGCTGTTATGTTTCAAATTGAAATAACTGATAGCTCAGACATTTTCTTTTCATGTAAAGGTATCTCAACATCCTACAGTAAATTATCAGTTCTACACATGCCCAATCCACACAATATATCCAAAAATACAAGAAAAACGTGTACCTTCCTGCCTTGGAAGTGACGTCCCAGGACCATCATCCCTGAAATTGAAGATTAAAAGTGTCGCTTTACTCCATTTCAAAAAAAAAGAGAGAAGAGACTAATATATATAATACAACCGTGCATATTAGATAAACTATAGAAGTGCACAATATCCACCAAATAACTCGAAAAAATGCATCTAACACAGCGGAAATTAAACACTTGGCGACTAAGTATTTCTAAACAAAGAATCATAATCAAAACCTTAAATTTTAATGGATTCGTCCCAGTAATACTAACTACAGACCGACCGACCGCTTCCTAAAAAAAACTACAGACCGGTAAAATCTAGTGTAGGCAGAGATCAATAAGTAGCGTAGATATTACCAGGAGGCTTCTTGCTTGTTGCGGCGTGAAGACGACGACGAGGAGGAGGATCCGCGGCCGCGCCTGTTGCGATTGTACCCCATCTTGAACGGCTTCCCGGCGGGGGAGCGGCGGCGGTTTTGCTCGGCTCAAGACAGGGGTTTAAGATTTGTGGGGGTGCAGCAGGTGGGGCGGGCTGCTTACCGCCGCGCTGGGAGGTTGGTGGGCTGGTGGCTCTCCTGTTCTGCAGGCTGCGCGATCGCCCACGAGTAGGTTTCGGCGGCGGCCGCCGGAGGAGGGAACTCACTCAGGTAGTCAGGTCTCAGCTGCAGCGACGCATTCACGCGGTCACGTGCACCGTGCGTGCACGAGCAAGCGTCTGGATGCACCGCTGGGCCTTCCCTAACGCATAATGGGCCTACCAGGCCGGTTCATTCACTCTTTCTGGCGGCCCCTCGTTCGGCCATAAATGTGGCCTTTTGCGGTGGGCTTGGGCTGTGGGGTGATTTGGGTCGGAGACGCGCAGGGCGTTGTGGTGGTAAAGACTTTGCAGTTCGGACACATCCTCTCTGCCACATCCTCTATTCAGTTGGTAGGTACTCACTAGCTTTGGAATAATAAATTGGTTATAAAAAATAAAGTAGCTAATTCTATAGCAGAGTTCTTAATCGATCCAAAGCGCACATGCTGTGGCAGAGATGTTCATCATGCTGAATAATTCATGGGACTTTGGGGCATTTTAAATCCAGAGCAAAGACCATTGTGCAGTCAATATACACCAATACAACCCACCCCAAATCAGCAAATTAGACAAGGCAGGGTGTATCTATATTCTATATAATAATCTATGAGATCAGAGTTCCTCAGCCTGCATCTGACCCCCATCCTATTCAGGCCCAGCTCCATCTCCCTAAACCTAACCACTCACACCTTGCCCAGGCAGGCTTCCACCGCGTCCGCAACGGTGAGGAAGATCCAGTCGCCTCCGGCGCTTCCCGCGACGAGCTGCCCCAGTCTCATCTTGTGGATCACCCGCCACCCAGGGCTGGCTAGGGCCATCTGCACAGATCAGCTGAGCTCTTTCAGCACGAAAACAATACCATTATTTCACCCCAAGAACACATGGAATGCTTGTGTTGTAATTGTATTGCATCGCCTTTCAGAAAGCCCGATCGAGCATGACAAGGCCAGATCGCGCACCTGTACGCCACGAGAAGCCAGGTCCCTGCGCATCCCTTCCAGGGCCGCCAGCCCTGCGGTGTCGATGTCCACAACATCTGCACGCCAGCAGGAAAAACAACGGGCACATACCGGAAACAGCAATCATGTAATAAGACTTAGCACAACTTTTCATGCCAAAAGGTTAAAGACGTGGGGACGAGTGCACTACTTGACACGTCAAGAACGACGGAGCGAACTTCCTCGCGCTTTTCAGCTACCCTCCCTGTAATCCTGAAAGCAAGAAACGAGGTGTCCTGTCCTGTGTTATTCCACTGTTGCTTAAGTTACTAAAAAATTGCTGTGCAAGTCTGAATCCATGCATGCATGTCTATACCTTTCTCTGATGGAATTGGCGTTGACGAAGCAGAGAAACGAGGTGCCGATGCGTGCCGTCAGAACAGTCGGTGTTTCGCCGACCATTGGGTACTGCTTCGTGTTGCAGAACGTGTCCGTGTCATGAAACCTCCCCAGGATCTCGACCTGAGGACGAACTGAATGCACGATAATCTTCGCAAAGGAGACAGCAATCTGCAATGAAAAGGCACACTCGTGCGTCAAAATCAGAATAGTTAATAAGATCACCATGCTGAAGCAACAGATGCATGCGATCCTTTCATCCTTACCGCAACGGCGAGGCCTGCCTCCACAGACCAAAACAGCACGCCAACGAATGCTCCGAGGCATGTCATGAAGTCCAGCTTGTCGACTTTCCATAAGCTGTGAGCTTCTTTCACATCGATCAGTCCGGGAAGAGCTGACAGGATGATGGAGGCGAGCACGGCCATGGGGGTGTAGTAGAGCAACTTTGCCAACAGCTCCAAAGCGATGAAAACCGTGACGGCCATGACGATGTTGGAGACCGTGGACGTGGCGCCTGCGCTGAAGTTGACAGCTGTGCGAGAGAATGAACCTGCAAGACGTGATTAGATAGGGCATTAGATCCTATGACTATTATTGTCAGATGACGGTCTAGCCAAAATCTAATTTTCAGGGTTGCATTATTGCCATGAAAAGAAACAGATAATTTTTCAGGGGCAAGTTGAACAGGAGAGTGTAATCTTGAATATACCTGTTGCCATATAGCAAGAGGACAGTGATCCGACGACATTTGAAAATCCAATCGCGACCATTTCTTTGTTTCCATCTACCCTATACCCTCTCATCGAGGCGAAAGACCGCCCGACAGCTATGGCTTCCTGAAACAGACCGGCAATGCAATTTCAGTTCTTTTCTTTCAGTGCCTCTGCATCTCACCGTCTTAGTTTGATACGAACTGTTTATGTCGCTTACCGCTAGTGCAATAACAGCGCAGATGAAGCCAATCTTCAGACAGTCTGCAGTGTACGGTCCCCTCAAGTGCAGCAGTTTAGCAGAGCTTGGGTTCAAACCTGCATGAACATGCCGTATGATCTTCACGTTATGCTTGTCAGCCCTCGTCGCGTAGACGGCAGCGGTGGAAAAGATGACGGAGAGCAGAGGCGAAATAGAGGACATCCAGGAGAGCTTCCTGTACTTCCTCCCCTATCAATACATTGGACGATTGAGGCTCAGGATACTGGCATATTGTTCCAATGATGATCAGCAAAGAGAGTAGATGTTGCATTGATTTTCTTACCACGAACCGGGCGCTTAGGATGAACACGAGGAACGAGAAACCGATAAAGAAATTGCCTGGGTGCCACTGCATAGGATAGGAATAGGAATAGGAATAGGATAGGCCATTAGTGAAACTAGTACAGCAAGAGGCATGAGCTGGATGCTTTAGTCTGACTAGAAGACGAATAGACGATGCTCCTGTTTGACGCACTCACCGGGTCGTCGTGCAGGTCGGAGTAAACGGCTTTAACAACAGAAACAACGTCAGTGTTGTTGGTGAAGTGCGTCAAGCCAAGCAGAGCTTTTAGCTGCTGCATCCCAATCACAATCGCTGCCCCTGCCATGAATCCGACGATTGCAGCGTGCGACAGGAACTCGACCAGGAATCCCAGCCTGCGAACAGAAAATCGACCAGATTCTGAACGAATGAACGTAAACTGCGCCAAGATATCAGTAAGCAGCAGGTGCATCTTACGTACCTGAAAAGGCCGAACGAGATCTGGAAGACCCCGGCGAGGAAGGTGACAGTGAAGACAACGCCCCTGTAGGACCCCGGGTCGGCTGCCGGGTCGACGATCTTCTCGATCATCGACGACAGCAGCAGCGAGATCACAGCGACGGGGCCGAATGCTATCTCCCTCGACGTTCCCATTACGGCATACACGAGAGGTGGCACAACGCTCGTGTCTTTTACAGTTTTACCACGCACAGCAGCAAGAAGACTCAGAGAAGGGGAAATCAAAAGGAATAACAGAAAGAAAAACACGGCCTGTAGTATAGTAAAATATGAAACGAAAAGGAGTGACCGAACGAAAGAATTTTTGTACTTACAAAGGCCGTACTGAGGGTCCAGTTTGGCTAGACTGGCGTATCCAATGCTCTACAACATCAGATCCAGATGAATTTCATGTCAGATAAGGATGAGACAACTCTATAGTACATCACTACATCTGAAAATGTCAAGGCAAAATCCGCCATCCTTGAAGTATAAAATGATGGCTACTGACAAAAGTATGATCATTCAAGTACATGCGACTGAGTGCTGACCAGTGATGTTTATACCATGCATATAAGCTGTCAGGTGGCATATAATCTTGCAGACGACAGCATGTAATGCATTCATAACGTACCTGTGGTATCCCAAGGCTGGCAAGAGTAAGGCCGGCCATGATGTCGCTCCTGAAGGACTTGAGGCTGTAGCTCCTCCCCCATTTCAGCACCGGGAACAAAAACTGCAGTGCCGTCCAGACCCATGTCCACCACGGAGGCTGGCCAGCGCCGCCGTTGGCTAGAGGCAAGAACACGTCGCCGACCATGTTGACAAGCTTCTCACGCAGACTCGGCGGCCTGGGGCAGTTCACCACAAGGTTGGTCGTGTCCGACCGCCTGGATACATCAGATGAAGGCACGGTAGCAGACAGTTGCACTGATCCCGACTTCTCCATGGCCGCAAGTTGATTTCTCTAGGTGAAGACCTCAAGTGTTGGTGGAGCTCTAAGCTAGCTCCCTGGTATAAAAAATTGGCAAAGAAAGGATTCCAACTTATAACTTGATTTCAAGTAATCAAGTTGATACATATCTCAGATTTAAAATGTCATAGTTTATTTGCTCCACGTGGTCCTGAACAAAATTGAGTTATTACACAAAAGGTTCCTGACTCCCTAATTTAAATTTTCGTTTTAATGGGAAATATCAAGACATTCATCGGATTCTTCAAAAAGTTAAAAACGAACATTTCCAAAGCTTAAATTAGATCAAGAAAACGATGAATATCCAGTCCATAGAAAAATTTCAGATCCGCGTGTATTTGTGCGTCAATATCTATGCAAGAACACAATCATTGATGTGCTAATAATAATATCAATTGATCAAACTAATAAAGATGTGTTTTTCTACAACTTTGTAAGCCGTGTGCAAGCTGAAGCTAGCAATATAACTAACCGAAAACCCAAGCCTTCTTATGGAAAGAGTGGAGGCAGGAACCCAACAAAGTTGGCACCAGAGAGAGGACCTGCCAATCACTCCATCAGGAATCAGGGTGACCTAGACATGGGATACAGTAGGATTAGTCAAGAAAGGAAGCAGAAGAGATGTGGCCTGTGAGGAAATGCTTTCGCTTGCCCCCCTCGCTTTTATAGGCTAGGCGATGGGAACTGTGCTCGGATGTTCGAGGGCTGACTGCTGCATGCGCCAGTGTGGCAAAATGTGTCTCTTTATTTCCTTTTCCTTTTCGTATAGTAATTGGCAAAGCTAGATGGGCACCTTGGATGATTTAGCATGTCATAGATGCAAAGTACTCCAATTATTATTAGGTGTTTTCAGAAGAATCTTATTTGAGAACACCGATGAGCCGATGACTTTCTCATATAGCTGCCTGAGCTTATGCCAACAGAGAGCGCGCGTGAGACGCCTAGGGCATTCGATTCTAGCAGAATAAGAATAAGGATATACATCAGACTAGATTGACGAGAGTAGAAGATGCGGTGAAGATGATTTAGCATGTTTTCTCATATCCAAACTAATTACTAGGTGGTCTACAAAGAATATCTGCAGTGACCTATTCAAGGGCACCGATAAGATATGATGACTTTGCTATGGCTGCATGTTATATATTATAATAGTATAAAGGCGCATGAGACGCCCTAGGGCCTCTGATTTCAGGCAAATTAATATACATAGTTGTTTGTATATATATTATGTAGGCATTGAGACAAGTAGTTGGGAACAATGGAGACAATGTATTCAAAGAAATTATTGGCAACATATCTGCAGTGAGCTGTTGCAGACGAATTAAGGGTATGATGATTTTTGTTGTGGCTGCATGAGATTATATTAATGGTGAGGCGTGCAAGCACTCTAGGGTCTCAGATTCTAGGCATATTATTGATACACATACATGCTGCCTCACCTTTTTTGTTTTCTTTTCATAAAGAAAAAAAACATTTCTTTCATGTGCAAGCTATGGTGATATTGATACCAATGTGACAATGTATGTGCATGAGTGTTGCTACACCCATTTACTTTTCTTTTTAAGAAAACAAATCGTTTTTCCTTGTTCAAGCTCACAGTGATAAATGTATACGCATGAGTTTTGGTTGTTTAGGCTTCTTCTTAAAGATTGTTTTGGATACCTTTGTTAGGGATATGCATGTTGTTCTCACACACGAGAGATATATTGTTGGTGATCTAATTAAGCATGTCCCAACTAGTTAGCACAAGACTTACCGTTGCATAATTGCACATAGTGATATTATTATGCAAGGTACCTTTACTCCCTTTTCTTCATAGTCTTATACTATTATGGTTTACGAATGCTAATATACAGTTAGTGAATATTATATTTTGTGTCAAAGTAAATATCATAGAAATATGCATTTGGTCCCATGCATAAACTCTTGATGCAATTCAAAAACAAAGAAATACGCTATAAATACCTTGAGATTCTGAAACAAGCTCCAAAAATATAGAATAAATCCCAGGAGTATAACTGAGATGCACACATGTAAGTTTGAAATAGATGTTTTGGATGATAAAACTTTTATTTTTGAATTTTAGTTTGGATGGAGATAGATTGTATTTGCCCCAATCAATATTTTTATTTCTCACAAGAATATATAGCCTACCCTAATAAGAATGGGGAGACATGAATCTACTGGGTCTGAGTTATACAATTGAATTTTTAAAAATAGTACAATAATTTAAAACCTTGGACTATTTGCTGAACTGTAAATTATATTAGAAACCTTCAACTCTATCAAATCCATTTCACGAGAAGTAAAATTCTGTTGTCATATCACCATATACATTTCTCAGATTCACACTCATAGTAGCAAGTATTGTTGGAAATTGCGGGGGAAGTTCAACTTTAAGAAAGGAAACTTAGATAGTGCAGAGACCTGAAATATCTGACCTCAATATGATGGCCTGCAAGTCATATACTCATATAGATTACAGGAGGTGATTAGACAGTATGATTTCAAAATATTTGCATAAATTAAGTGATCGTGTAAATAATGAATGTCGCAAAGACAATATAGCCAGATATGCTTTATCCATCAAGAGTCAAGGATGTACATAAAGAGTCAAAGAATCATCCTTTATATTCATCAAGAGTCAAGACTTTTAAGAGCCACTGCTCCCTTAACCAAATAATGCGGCGGAAACACAATTACTGTCCCTTGTGGAGTCACAATTATTCCTTAGTTGATCAAAGTCAAACAAGTAAAAGAGTCACCGTTTGCCGATCATGGATAGAAAGGCCAAAGAAAGTATGTTTCCAGGTCATAACAGTGTAGCAGGCCATCACTCACGAAGAAGAAACCACAACGTGTAAAGACGGGCCAGGGATAAATTAAACTGAATCATTGTGGGGAGTGAAGAAATAAGATCATTAAGATGTGTGATGGGAGGAGATGGTAGGCAGGCAGCACTCACGATGCAAATTAAGGGTGACACCAGCTTTATAGACGGCCAGACGGACGGTGTTCAGCAGCGGTTGCCTGTGGCGATGGCCGATGGGCTCCGCTGGATGGCTTTGAACAAATCGGTGATTAGTCATAACTCCACCTTAGGTCTAAGACAATGTCCTTTTCTTGTCTATACAATTAGGCCCCAGTAAGTCTAGTTGTTGAGCACGCATGCTGACTTTCTCAAGACTTACCATGAGGTACTACCATTTCGTGATATACTAGCTGGATGAATGAGGCAAAAACATCTGTTTCCCTTTCTTTGGCACATTTGAAGTGCGACTTATTTTGTTTTCTTTTTGAAAGGAAATGGCAGGACCATTAGGGAAACTGTCGTAAAATTTTCGTCTATTGCGCTCCTTTTTGAAGTTCCACATGAAGTAAATCAACATTTCATCAAAGCTTTGTGTTGCTCTTTTGGGATTTTCTTAGAGGCTGCCTACCACCATTCACTAATGGATTGGAAATCTCTAGCCTGGGCAATCTGATCCACGTTGAAATGCTCCCAGGTTCCAAACAGCCTGTGCGAAGGGGCAAGTTAGTCTGTAGTGGACCATTGGTAGAATAATGACCAAAGTTTCAGAGAACCCAAAACTAGGCCACATCGAGCAAAGGCGCCTCTTTTGCACCAGGAGGATTAGACTATCCTACACATTATGTGCTCGTGCATCTTCACTAGGGAATTCTGGCTCAAAATTCTTAGCGAGCCAGCCTGCAACACCCAATGCTAGCCAGTTCGCTGAAGCGCCACAATTTGTTTGGCTACAGATAGGGGTTAGCACTTACCACTCAGCAGTAAACACAAGCTTTTATTGGCACAATTCCAATCCAATCATAAGAAATACAATCACAAGCATCAAGGGTCGGGAGTGACCCTTGGGACACGTCACTTCACACATAGTCCTTATTCCATGCAGACGCCACCCTTCCGTGTGTTCAAAGAGCTCCTCTGACAGAAGCGTGTCGCACAACCCGTGGAATACTTCAAGAGCTGCATCAGCTTACACAATAGCGAAATCCACTGCCCTGGGCTGAGTAGATAGAAATATAGGATACCACACCCATATGTGATAGTTTATTCAGCAACGGCAACAATGATGGCGAATTCAGCATTCCAGATCGCCGCCCTTCTTATTGGCTAGGCACGCTTCTACTGCTTCGCCAACCGTAAGGAAGATCCAGTTTTCTCCGATTCCATCGACGAGCCGTGCTAGTTTCATCTTGTGGATCACCTGCCATCCAGGGCTGGCTATAGCCATCTGCACATTGTTGTTTTCAGCAAGTCAAGGGGGTTTATTTCACCAAGAAACTTCGTTTTTCTGTGAACTCAAGGCAGAGCGTGTACCTGTATGCCACGAGACACCAGCTCCTCGTGCAGTTCTTCCAGCGCTGCAAGACCTGCGGTGTCAATGTTCACCACATCTGCATGCCAGGGGTCGACATATCAAGTGTATAAGCTTGTGATAGATTGTGGTACTAAGTACTAACAAATTAACATCTAACTTCTGGAAATTCATTTACTTGACATGTCAAGAACAACGGTGCGGATTTCCTCATGCTTCAAGGTTACCCATCCTGTAATCCTGAATACAGATACGCATGTTAATATTTACAAGTGCACCCAAACAGTGCCCTGTGTTGATTCCGCTTGCTTAATTAGGAGTTAGAATTCATACTTATACCTTTCTCTGATGAAACTGGCGTTTAAAGCAGAGGAATGAGGTGTCAATGCGTGTAGTCAGAACAGCTGGTGTTTGACAAACCATTGGATACTGTTTGATGTTGCAGAATATGTCTGTCCCCTGAAGCCTACTGAGGATCTGGACCTGAGGCCGGACGGAATGTACAATAACCTTTGCAAAGGAGACACCGATCTGCAAAACGTACTCCATTGCTGGAATGCACTTTTGATGAATCAACATAAAAATAGTAAGGTGGGCTTGAACGAGTAGTCATACTGCAACTGAAAGCCCAATCTCCACTGATCCAAATAGGACACCAAGGAATGACCCCATGCACGTGATGAAGTCCATCTTGTCGACTTTCCAAAGGATGCAGACTTTCTGCACATTGATCAGCCCAGGAAGTGCAGACAGAATGATCGATGCAAGTATGGACACTGGCGTATAGAACAGGAGCTTCGTGAGCAGCTCCAAGGCAACCATGACAGTGGCAGCCATGACAACATTTGACACTGCTGTCTTACAGCCAGCAGTGAAGTTCACAGCTGTGCGGGAGAAAGACCCTGCAGATAGTGGCACTAGTAATGAAGTTGTCGAACAAGTTAACAGCTGTACATAATAGTACTGAACTTTTATTCACCTGTTGCCACATAGCATGATGATAAGGATCCTGCTACATTCATGAAGCCCATCGCAACCATTTCCTTATTGCCATCCAATTTATATCTGTTTATGACTGAAAAGGAGCGACCAACAGCGATAGCTTCCTATAAGAAAGTAAGAAACAACAGAGAAGAATTCATATGAGAATAGTTCACTCCTTTTAAAAGAAACATGCATTGTATTCACTGTTCTTTTTTCTATTACAATTGAACTCATGTCTGAGTAGTTCACTTCTTTTAAAAGAAACCTACATAGTTCCAAAGAGCTCCTACAAAATAGTTGGCGAGTCGATTTTGATCTAACTAATGGATGTTGGGACATGGGATTTTACAATTGTCAAATTATTTGTTCATATAAGAGCATTGAATCATTAATCAACTACATTACTATATCAGGAGACGTTTGTTACATTGATATATGGCGCAGCTTAATATATTCCTACAGTAGATGCGTACCGTTAGAGCAATAACAGCACAAATAAGAGCTATCTTTGCACATTCTGTAACATAGGGTCCATTGAGATTTATCTGCTTGACTGAGCTCGAATTGATTCCTGCATCCACTTTTTGTATGATTTTCACACCACGGCTATCAGCTCTTGTCAAATAAACCATGAGAGTAGATAATGCAACTGAGAGCACAGGTGCAATCGATGAGACCCAGAAAAGCTTCTTATTCTTCCGACCCTGAAATTATTGATCTCCCAACCTTTAAATCATGTATTGCAAGCAAAGAAGCAAGTGAACATATAAGCAAACGAAAGTGAGAACAGCTCGATAATCTTACTATGAATCTCATTCCAAGAATGAACAGGAAAAAGGAACATCCAATGAAGAAGTTCTCAGGGTGCCACTGTGATCACATGCCAGATGAACGTTACATTAAAAAAGAGATATCCAAAATCAAACATTATGATAAAATGCAAAAAGAAATAAGGATTTATCATATATACATTAAGACGTGCGTAAAAAATACACTAGTCACTCAAAGCCAGATTTGTGTCGTGCACTTGTGGTTGTCCAATCAAGAGTAATTGATAGAGAGAGTTTACAGTTGCCATAGTAAGATTGACTATGCATATGATAAGGTTAAGATATAAAGAATTCAATTATTTTTGTTAATGTATTATTTTTCACATCATAGTACTGAAATGTCAGCTACGTTACATTAAAAAAGAGATCCTCGCCCTTAATGAGAAGCTACCTTCACTGCACATATTGAAACTTTACTTCTAGCCCTGAAATGTCAGCTTGCCCCTATTGTTTGTTGTTCCCTATTATCAGGATTTCTTTAACTACTTGTACTTATTTTCAGGATACCCTATACAGTAGGGTTATCCACTGTTGTCCCTTTGAAAAGGAAGAAAAAGTGGAGCTAATTTGCTCCCAGTGAGTCTGGGCATACTTTCTTCTTTAGAAAAAACTCGACCATGGGAGGAGAATCCCCCCGGCTTTGTTCTAAGAAGGTTCCGTGCTTCCAACCCAGCCCGGAACGGGAGTTTCACGACTCATGGAGTTCAATGCTCTAACCAGTCCACGATGAGGAGCTTTGCTAATTTCTTCTTTATCAAAATAATAGGTAGTAAGTCACTTGGCTTGGGTATTTAGCCTTGTAGTGCAGGCTGCTTTAACCTTTTGTAATCGGCACTGCCATAATCTAGTTCTGTGTGCGGGTGTGTTTTGGAAGGGTTTGCACCCTTCCTTTTATCTTATATTTTCTTCTTCTTAATGGAATGACACGCAGCTCTCCTGCGTGTTTGAGAAGAAAAATAATAGGCAGCTCTCCTGCCTGTTCATTTCAAGAAGTAGAAGAAGAAAAAAACTAGTGGTAACTGGAGGGTACTGTAGAAAGTAGAATAAAAGAGATAGATAAGCCAACATGCATGATCATCAATATGTTTCATTGGAATCGTTCTGGTGAAAAGAAGGGCAAAATGCTTACTGGTTCATGAACAGAAACCCAAACTGCTCTGGTGACAGATACAACATCTGTGTTACTTGTGAAATGACTAAGCCCAAGTAGCCCCTTCAACTGCTGCAGTCCAATAACAATGGCAGCTCCTCCCATGAATCCAGTAATTGCAGCATGTGAAAGAAAATCCACAAGGAAACCCAACCTGAAAGGATCGATGTAAAAGGCCAATTAGTGAAAGTAAGGAAAGTAAGCTCATTGTGATCAAAAGACTGAAATAGCTCTACCTTAACAGACCAAATGCAAATTGGAAGACACCAGTGAGGAATGTCACAGTGAAAACCATTTTCCGATAGGAAGCCGGATCGATGGCTGGGTCTGCTATCTTCTGAACCATTGATGAAAGCAAGAGTGACACAACTGCAACAGGTCCGATGGCTATCTCCCTAGAGGTCCCCATAACAGCATACACAAGAGGTGGCACAGCACTTGTATCTTCCCACAAAAGAACAAGAACCGTTCAATCAGAAGAACATCAAAAGAGAATAACAACAACAAATCCTTTTAGTCCCAAGCAAGTTGGGGTAGATCGGAGAAACATCAAAAGAGAAACAAAAGAAAAATGCAATTTTACTTACAAAGACCATACTGTGGATCAAGTTTTGCCAGATTTGCATATCCAATGCTCTAGAAAAGATGAATCCAATAAAACAAGTCAAAATCTCTGTACACATATAAGTATGTGTAATCTCACTATTGCTTATCATCCAAAAAATGTCACCTGTGGAATGCTAAGGCTTGCAAGAGTAAGACCAGCCATGATGTCACTTCGGAAGGACTTCAGGCTGTAGCTTTTCGACCATTCAAGTATTGGAAACAGACTATGCAGAATTGACATTACACTCACAGAGAATGTGAAATGCTTATCTGCACATCGGTAACGAACTGCCTTTCTCAACATGCCAGTAAGCTCATACCACAGACTTGGAGGCTCTGGCACTTGCAGCACCAGGTCTGCAAAACCTGCCCTTTCAGGTACAGATGTTTTGCCTGCCATAGGCTCCATGGCTGGTTTTGAAGTGTTTGGGTGAACTCCCTGAGGGAACTGACAAGATTCCATCACATCATATTGGTCCCTAACAAGCTTTCAGGCAAGCAGCACAATCTGCATGAATCTTGGATGATCCAGGTGTATTTGACTGCTCTAAGTTGGCCTTACAATGTTATATATATAGTGCTCTTGGTTTATGCTGAGTACTATTCAAGAAAGGAACGGATACACTGTAAAGGGCCTGTGCATTATACACGGTTGGGCCACCTATTCTGAAGACGCAGCTCGTTATGCAAAGGAGGCATATTGCACTCTGACAATCCAATACACGATTCTGAACTGACTTTATCTATGTGTGTGTTCTTAAATAATACACCACATGAATTCAACTGTTCCCCAGATTTCTAATCATGACTGTGCCACTAGGCTTTGTTTTGATGGAAATACAGGTTGTCTATTTGACTATCTGTGCTAGTGTTTTCCAGTAGTCATGTAACTAGTTGTGTTTTTATAGACTTTTCATCAAAGGGCTTCAGGGGAAAAAAATCATAAAATCATGCTATAAGGTCCTGGCACTATTTTTCCTGATCTGAAAGAAGGGTCAACTTCCAGTTCTAAACGTATATTGGTGATTTGTCCTTAGCCAAAAGAGAAAGCTACACCTGCAAGGGTACGTGGTTGTGAATGAAGGAATAAAGCACATTTGCTTACAATAACTTTACAGTCCATTCCTCATGCCCCCATCTCAGAGAAACCTTGGGACTTTCACATTAGCTTTGTGAAAACTAACATGCATGAATGAGTGAACATTTTTCTAGTGTGTTATTGTTTATAATGGATTATGCTGGCCTGCTGGGGGTGCTCGTGGACACATTTTTTGGAGGTCAAAGGTTGGAACTACTGATCATGTGTATGAGAACTGTCATATCAGGCTTCAGCAAAGAAGCAGCAAGCAGCACTTAAAAAAAGGGCTTCCAATCGTTTCAAAAGAGTTTTCTAGAACCAATAGATAGCAATTACCACTTCCTGTTCAGAGGATACGAAGAAAATTACTTTTTATTTCTCCTCCAATCACTTGCTCTGTGCCAACCAAGAAATTAAAGCAATACATGGAGACTTAAGGATAACTGCAAATAAGATTGTCGACCTGCAGTAATATTTTTAAAATAAATGGTCAAAAAATAAGTAGAAAATGATAGGACTTATTGAGACTTAGCCAAATCATTTTAATGCACAGCTGACCTTCATTGACTTTGATGTTCTTCAACCAACATAATCTTTCAGAAAATAAAATATAAATGCTTTACTGAACCATAGGATGAATGATGACAGAAGTTCTGCTACAGTACTCAAGACAGGAGGCTCTTGGAGCATGCCTCTAATTTGTGGACAGTATGATACGATAAGTGCTGAAACTCAGTTATTACACACTGGTTACGCAAACCCAGATGTACCCAGCCAACATACCTACCGCATGACCTTTTTTTTTAAGCTCTTTTAATAAGATTCGAATATCAAGATTCTACACAAGATGGTGGAGCTTACAAGTGCGCTGATAGTAATCATCGAACTAATTAGTCCGACCTTTTATTTTAAAAGATAATTAATTTGACCTTTGATTCGATATGAGTTGGCCTTACCAAACAAGCTGTATGGGAGTAACAAATATGTCTAGCCAATAATGGTGAGTGGTGAATGGTGACCACATATTTTGGCTCCTGCTCCCCCAGGGTCTTTTTCCCAAATGGGCCAGAAGGAGCATTGCATACCAATACCAGACAGATATGGACCCATAGCAACCAAGTATAGAGTTTGATCATAATACACAAACTAGCTCATTGGATGTGTTGGAGGAAGTGGTCTGTCCACTTACTAATTGCCAATCTCGATATGTTCCTTTCAAAATTTCGAATAATTGGCTAGAGTCAACTATAATACTGTAGTAAATCACGCACGGACAACTACCGTCCTTCAACACGTGTAGTCGAACTTTGCTTTTCTTAGCATATTTTTTAGGGTTTTTATTCCGAGGGAACTAATGATGAGTGCTCTTCTAAGGGGGCTTTTTTTTCCGGACTTATAGAGGCGAGTATTTCTGACTTCCAGTAAAAGCCGGCAAGATAACAAATTAACAATGGCTTAAATTAGGCGAGCTCCCTTCATGTAATCACACTTCTCAGGAAAATCGAGGGCGAACCTGGAGACAAGGCCGAAGCGGGCTCTCCCGCCCGTTATCCTCCTCCATTCTCTTGCCGCCTTCTTCACCGTCCATCCATCTCCCTCTCCTCCTCCCTCTCGTACGTTGCATCAGCGCATCACTCCCTACTAGCCGCCAGATTCTCATTCTTCGGCATCGCAGCAGTGCCCGCACGGGAGGGCGGCGCGCCGGCGCACACAAACACGGCCGCGAGATCGGCGGCTCGACGCCGGGAGGAAGATGACGAAAGGGCACGCGGTGGGCCGGGAGAGTGGGCCCAAGTGGGTGGAGCGGTTGAGAGCGGCCTGCCTCAATTAATTGGTAAGCCGGGCAGGCCGGCCTAGTATCTTATTGGGCCATAGATGGCCCACTAAATAACAAAAAGAACAGCACGGGCCATATGTTCTGTCCCGCCGGGGCGAGCGGGCGGCGGGGCGCACGGGCTCGACGCGGCGACGACGTCGTCGAAAAGCGCGCCCTCCTCCTCCCCGAACCCTAGCGCCGTGTCCGCGGCCCGCCGGACGGACAGCGCGGCAACACCGACTTGCCTGTACGCCCTGCTCCTCCTCACTCGTCTTCTCTCCTCAGGTTTTTACAGAGGCGCTGTGGTTGCTTGATTGCTTCTCGTTCTTAATCTCCTGTAGTTCTTGTTAGGAGGTACAGACCTATTTCTAGGGTTGATTCATCCTTGTTTAGGAAGAAATAACATCCAGAGACATACTTGGTTGTGTAAATGACCAGAACACCAAACATGACTCTTTGCAGCACGGCAGGGTTCTGTTCCCCACCAGCCCACTACAGCCAATGCCTGCTCATCATGTGCAAACATTGCAGTAACACCTTCATAGGATGCAGCTTTGCATCACTTATGGGATTATTTCTAATGATTAACACTCGCTCAACATTCGAGAGCCGTTCCCTTATGTGCACTTAGACAGGCCTCCACTGCTTCACCAACTGTCAGGAATATCCAATCTTCCCCTACTCTGTCCACGACCCGTGACACTTTCATCTTCTGTACTGCATTCCATCCGGGACCAGCTATAGCCATCTGCAGATAGTTGTTTCAGAAATATCATGAGAACCTTTTACTGGGCCATTTGGCTTTACATGTCTTTTGTTTCCAAACTTATAAGTATGCTAATCGGTTCTGTAATTCACCTGTATGCCAAGAGACACCAACTCCTTGTGTATTTCTTCTAGTGCTGTTAGTCCTGAAGTGTCAATGTTTACCACACCTGAAAAAAAAACATGGTTATATCAGAATACCATGGAACAGTGGCGGAACTTGCCTAAGACTTGAGAGGAGGCCAATTCTTAGATAAGACAGCTACATTAGTGTATATCTAGCAATTAATTAATAAAACAATGCATTTCCTTCTATAAATCTTGCACATGGTCTTAAGCACTTACTTGACATATCAAGGACCACTGCTTGTATCCTCTCTTTGCCCTTTCCATCTGACGCCTCCACTTCTTCCCGGACCCACTGTATGATCCTGAATGAACAACATTTATTTGTAAATTTATACTCAATTTTCATAAAGCATTAAAGCCAGATTTATATTGTGAGATCGCTAGTACCTTTCTTTGATGAAACTGGCATTTATGAAACACATGAAGGATGTGTCGATGCGTATCGTCAGTACAGTCGGAGTTCGGCAAGCTACAGGGTATTGCCTGATGCTGCAGAAGATATTTGTCCCTTGTAGCCTGCCAAGAATCTCTACTTGAGGTCGGAGTGACTGTATGATGATCTTCGCGAAGGAAATGGCAATCTGCAGCAATCAGTCCCCCGCAAGTCAGAAAAAAAAAAGCTGAAATGTGATTCAAATGGAGGTATATCAGGCATCTTACTGCAACTGCAAGACCAATTTCCACCGAGCCAAATAGAACACCAACGAATGCGCCAAGGCATGTGAGGAAATCCATCTTGTCAATTTTCCATATGTTGCAAGCTTCTTTGATGTCAATCAGTCCGGGAAGAGCTGATAGAATGATGGAGGCGAGCACCGCCATGGGTGTGTAGTAGAGGAACTTCATAAACAACTCTAAGGTGATAAACACAGTGATGGACATGATGATGTTTGACATTGTTGACCTGGCGCCTGCGCTGAAGTTCACAGCTGTACGGGAGAATGAACCTGCAAAACAATTGTCAGACATTACAGCCAACATATTTTGCTTCTTTCAAAAGATTGCAGCAGAGGCACCAGTTAGAATGATCACCTGTTGCGACATAGCATGAGGACAGAGATCCAGCAACGTTGGAAAATCCCATGGCGAGCATTTCCTTGTTTCCATCAAGTTTGTACCCTCTTATCGAAGCGAAAGACCGTCCAACAGCAATAGCTTCCTGAGAAATTAAAGGCAACGCAAACTCCTCTTTCAGGGCATCTGCATTTCACACTTCACACAAGACGAACTGCTTACTATGTATGTCAATTACCGTAAGTGCGATGACTGCACAGATGATGGCAATCTTGGCACACTCTGCGGTATGAGGTCCATTCAGATGTATCTTCTTGACTGAGCTCGGGTTCACCCCTGCATGCACCTTCTGTATGATCTTCACGCCGTGCTTGTCAGCTCTTGTAGCGTAGACCGCAGTAGTGGACAGAATGACTGAGATCAAAGGCGCAATCGCAGACAGCCAGAACAACTTCTTGTACCTCCTCCCCTGTGGTTACGTTGGTACAATTCATGTTGTTGTGTGCTGGTTAGTAAGTTACCGCCCAATTTTATCAGCCAGTCAAAAAAGAGCTGTGGTTGAAGAATCGTCTTACGATGAACCGCGTGGTGAGGATGAATATGAGGAAGGAGCATCCGATGAAGAAGTTGCCCGGGTGCCACTGCATTTGGATAAAACAGACAACACGAGCCACATGAGAAGCGGACATGAGTAAAGGCCAAGCACCAGATGGGCGCGTTGACATCAAGGCGCGTGCCGTCCCTGTCCAAGCAGTGGGCTCCAACACTACACAGTGTCCAGGCAAGTGGCCATGCTCTTTATCCAAAACAGTTTTGTGGAGTATTATTCCAAGTAATGACCGTGACTAATCGGTGTCTGTTGCGGGGTGGGGAGAGGACGGAGGAGCACATGCTCCTTCACAAAAAAAAAAGCCAGTGTTTCCATGGCGCCAGGGAGAGAGACAACTCACCGGGTCATGCAGCGCCGAGCACACAGCCTTGATCACCGAGACAATGTCCGTGCTGTTGGTGAAATGGCTGAGCCCAAGGAGGCCCTTGAGCTGCTGCAGCCCGATGACGATGGCCGCGCCTGCCATGAACCCCACGATGGCAGCGTGTGACAGGAAATCGACGAGAAACCCCAGCCTGGGACATGACGAACCGACACCGGTAAAGACCACATGTGCATAGCACTTCCCCATACATGTAAAGAAGGCGGCAGAATATACTTGCACGTGAGCTGCGTAAAGGCGTTTGGTAATAACAAGCAGACCTGAACAGGCCGAAGGAGACCTGGAAGACCCCGGCGAGGAAGGTCACGGTGAAGACGAGCGACCGGTAGGTCGCCGGGTCGGCGGCCGGGTCGACGATGTTCTGGATCATCGACGACAGCAGCAGCGAGACCACGGCGACGGGGCCAATGGCGATCTCCCTCGACGTCCCCATGACGGCGTAGATCAGAGGCGGCACGACGCTCGTGTCTTTCAGAGAAAAAACACAGAAAAGGATGTGTGTGTGAGAGAGAGGGAGAAACATTCGTCGTGGCGTGTACTTTGGCGCAAGCTAAATTGTTGTGAACAGCCATGGAGAGAGAGGCTTCTGATTGATACTTACAAAGGCCGTACTGAGGATCCAGTTTGGCGAGATTGGCGTATCCAATGCTCTGCAATATCATATCCAAATTAAAGTAATCCACATGTCAGACAAGGACGAGGAAAAACTCTACACATCTGAAAATTTCAAGGCAAAACCTATGATCATTGGAGCATATGCTGGCAGGTTGCTGCCATGTGTTTTGATGAAATAAAGCTGCTGCCATGTAACTACCAATGTTTATCTCGTGGTTGCGTTTGAGGTTTAGTGCAAGAAACACTTGCCAGGTGTCACCGTAAAGGTGTTCTGAATCATCCAAGACTACTCCTTGCAGTTGTTATTTGTTGGTGAGATCTCACTACTCAGCAGGTGAAGACGTACAAAAGCATGAAGAAGAACCAGGCGAAGCTAAAGCGTGAATTGGGCGGGCGTGTGGGACATGGTAGCTTGTGAATTGATCAAGCTTGAATTGTACAATAGCTATGATCCTTGGAGCATATTGGTAGGTTGCTGCCGTGTAGCTAATGATTTTGAGGAACTCATGACTGATGTGACTGAGGTTTAGTGCAAGAAAAACACGAGCCTGTTGTCACTGCAAAGACGATGTACTGAATTCAAGAATCAAGACCCCTATTACTAGCAGTCACTAGCTTGCTCGGTTGCTATGTGTTGGTGAGATCACTATTATTCAAGTGAAGACAAACAAAGCATTCTGAAGAAGCAGCTGAAACTGAAGCCAAAATTGATGAGCAAGCGTGTACTACCATCACCGGCTACCGGGGAATGAGCCTACCTGCGGGATGCCAAGGCTGGCGAGCGTGAGGCCGGCCATGACGTCACTCTTGAAGGACTTGAGGGTGTAGCTCCTCCCCCACTGCAGCACCGGGAACACGCACTGCAGCGCCGGGAGGACCCACGCGCACCGCGGCGCCCGGCCGCCGCCGGCGCCGCCGGAGGCCCGTGGCCGGAACGCCTTGCCGACCACGGTGGCGAGCTCCTCGCGCAGGCTCGGCGGGCTGGGGCTGTTCAGCACGAGCTTGGCCGTGTCCGGGCGCTTGGATACCTCGAATGCGGACACGGTGGCTGACGACTCGACGGCTGCCGAGGCCTCCATGGGGCTAGCTAGCTAGCTGGTGAAGTGTTTGGGGGAACTCGGGAGCAGAAGCTCCCTGGTTTTAAAAGGGGACCTGGTTCTGGCGTTTGGACGGAGAATCTCGCGGTGAGGTGACAACGATCACGGGCGGGCTAGAATTTCTCTCGCGTAAACATCACCGATCATGTAAGGGCGGCGATATTATTCTCAGGGAGGGGTTATTAGAGGAAGAAGACACCCATCCATGGATGAGCCTGCCCGCCCCGTCCCCATGGAGGAAACGCTCCGCTGGAGTGGAGAGGCGGATGCCGAAGCCAAATTGACGGGTTGCTATATATGGCCGGACTGGGTGCGGTAGACTGGTAGTGGAGTGGCATGGACCAGGCATACAAAGAAGGCCACATGCATCAACGGTGACCACCGGTGGGCGGCGTCTCGGCGGAGACGACCTTTTTCGCTGCTCCGCGATGATTGAACGCGGCAGTGTGCTGCTGCCGCCTCGTGACTACTCGATCATGTTGCAGTGACGAAAATAGATGCTACTGAACGAACTGGGATTAAAAAAAACATAGAGAAGGTAAGAGCAAATTAGTAGCAGATACAAGAATGTCTTCAAAAATTGGGATAATTATGCTGTTCACGGTATTTATTTTCCAGATCATCCTTTCCTCTAAAACTGGGAAAGCAACCAATGCTAGGTTGATTCAAATATTTGTAGTAGTCTTACTTGAAAGATTAACCATGCATAGTCATAACATCTCATACAAAAATGTTTGCTTCCAATGGATAATATCTTTCAATAATTGAAAAAGAAAATACGGCTGTGTCAGATGCATAGCACTCCTCTAAAATAATAAAAAATAAATGTACTTCGTTGTGTCCGTTACTAAGGATACATGGGCATGTTTCCAGTAGAAGACACACCCAATACGAAAATACTGAGAACACACGCACAGAAACTAATCAAAAAAAAAGTTTTTGTTTCAAAAACTGAAACATTGTAAAATATTTTCCCTCCGTTTCAAATTATTAGTCATTTTAACTTTTCTAGATACATAGTTTTGGCTTTTCTAGATATTATGTCTAGATGCATAACAAAGCCTATAAATTTAGAAAAGTCAAAACGACTAATAATTTGGGACGGGGGATACGTATCCAGTCTAAAAATGTACATAGTCAGACTTCTAAAAATGTACAAAATTTGAATTCTCACGTTAAACAACTTTTTTATTGGATGGAGCAAAGAAGCTTGATTTTGTTTTCACTTTTTACAGAAGCAATGTTTGATCAAGTGTCTAAGTTATGGCTAATTATTTTTTCAGAAGGAAGTGGCATGCTCATTAATGGCGACATATCATCAATCTCAAGATCAACCAACTCAGTCTTTTCAAGACGATCACATTGTGCGAATGGAGTGCAGCTCAGCTGGTAAGGTTCCTTGTGGTGGAGCCAGCCCACCCGAGTTTGAGTCCTAGACTCGGCACGGGTGCTCGTATTTTTCTAGATTTATTTTAGGATTTAACCAGCGGGCCAGTGGTAGGTGACATGCCTGTCAACAGTGAGGCCCCTGTGTGACTTTGTCAATCTCAAGGATCTGACAGCTTAATCTCTCAGAGGTGTTCATAGGAGTAGAGTTGCGTGCGTGTATTGATAGGAGTGAGTGTACGTGCGTGTTTGTGAGCGTCTGCATCTGTATTGTGTTTCTTAAAAAAAAGCATTCGCATAGGTAAGGTGTTCGTGTGTACATTATATGGTACGTGTATATAAGTGTATATATCTGTTTTTTTAAAAAGGAGCGTTCCACTTGGTAGTTTGACCCCTTAATTTCCCAATTCCATTTCCATAGAGTATCCCAATCATGTTGCCGCCACACATGCAGCCACGTGCCCACATTCTGTTACCACATATATTGAAATGCATTATTATGCACAGTAGTACTGACATCAATTGTGCTAAAAGAGTATGAATATATGACTCATGCACATATGCACCTTTCCGATATTAATTAGTAAGCGAGAAAGAGTAAGTAGCAAAAAAAAAGTGGCAGTTTGAGAATATGAGAGAAATTTCGTTTGGTATCATCTGTCTCCTCAATAATGTCAACTTGGCTCTTGTGCGAGCACTCAATGTTGCTACTTGCTACTCCCCATGTTCCAGAATATAACTATCTTTAGAGTTTTTTTTCGAGACAAACCTTTTAAACGTTGACTATTGATAGTGAAAAATCATAAAGATTGATAACGTAAAAGTAATATTAGTTGATTCGTAATAAAACTAATTATCATATCATGTAATTTTTCTATTTAAAATTAATTATTTTTAGAGATATTATTGGTTAAAGATGAAAACAATTGATTTTAACTAAGTCTAAAAAATTGTTATATTTTAGCTAGTAGTTGCTAGGGATACATGATGGCTCAGCTAAACATCAGACCATGCATGATAAGGCCCCATGGTATCTATGATTCAGAAATTCTCTCATCCAGAGAATAAATAATAATTTACCCGTATGATTAGTTTGCACTAATAATTGTGTGGTACACTTGTTTAGGCCATTTAGAATGCGTTTGGTTCAGCTTTCAGAAAGCAGAAGCTGAACAAAGGGATTCAGCTTTTCTGCAGGTGCTTTGAAAAAACTATTTTTCTGTAGTACAAATTTGAAAGCAGGTTGTACCCTGCTTTTGCAGTTTTTCCAAATTTGTGAAAACTACGCATATACTATTGGTCACATATGTACCCTTTCAATTCATTTTTATATATAAGAAAATAAAGATTTTCATATATAGGAAAATAAAAATAAAAAAGTTAACTCCAAATATTTTCATATATATATATAAATAAAGATTTAAAGGAAAAAGAATTTGGTCATCACAAAGAAATATTGTATACTGTCAATTTGCATAAAGATAATATATAACTTTTTCACAGTCGACAACTCACAGCAATTTGAACCAAACGATTTTTAGCTTTTTCACATCAGGCATCTCACGTTAGCTTTTTCACAGCAGACATTTGACAGCAGTTTTTTCACAGCTCGCAGCTGAACCAAACACACCCTTATAATATTTATTTATGTTCAACCTGCAGGCACTGAATTTGTGTCACTGATGACGGCAGAATTTGCAGACGTCGATGATATATGAACATTGTTACAGCCACATAAAAAAACCTAGCAGCGAATTGAAGGCAAGGCAACTATGCAGAGTTGCAGACAGCAGTGTGGCGGTTAGCAAGTGCAAAGGCAACACGATTCTAGTATGGACCAATGATTAGGCAAGTGAAACACCCAGACTTGAGCCCTGGAACGCGTGATTGCAATTGGCGGACAGAGATAGTGCCCTCAGAAGTTCAGATCCCACTGGTGGTCAGACGACCGAGGAAAGTGCCAGTAAAACTTTTCCTCGCTTCCGGGTCAGTGGTGGTCAGTAGACCACATGCGGCAGGACCGACAGGTATATGCATATGCTTCTTTAATTTGCTTGTTGCCGGTAATGCGTTCTGCCGTGATTGCATACGTGCAAGCTTCAGCTTTTTCATGAGAATCTTTGGATTGTTTGGTTCAATTTCGATCTGAAAGGAAAACCTTGTGTTGTGGCCTTCAGAGAAATCACCGTTGCCCATCCTGTCCGGCCCATTGGCTTTACTTGAAAATTCAGGTGGTGAGCTCCTTGCATTGCCCCGCTGTTGCGTCGAGGGGAAAAAGAACAAATCACCATTGGCTCGTCACATGTCTGAGCTCGACCGCCACAGGAGGTATATGTGGTTATGGTCATGCTAAAACCATATTCAGGTCACTGGTTCAAATCTTAACAACTCTGCATGCGCAGCATGTATTGAAAAATCTTGCTTTAAATATTTGCTTCGGGTGGCGTATCATATTTGGGTCGGCCGCATATGTAGGTCCGGTTCTGATTTCACTGGATCTTTCATTGATTCTTCGTGTCCCTTGGAGATAAGTTGGGCCTGCTAGCTAGCTCATTGATTATTCGGGCTCAAATAAATTTGATCCCCCTTGATTTGTTCTAATTCTGATCCTCCATTATTTATGGGAGAATGGAGGAATCATGTTCCGCTGCTCCTTTCAATAGATGCAGGAAGGCATTGCATCAGAGGATTAGCCACCAGCAAAAGCTACTCCTCAAATGATTCAGATTCAGAACCAATGCAAAAGCAGAAGTTATCCGTGGGGAATGTTCACATTTAATTTTTTTTACCGTGTTCACGTACACACACGCACACTCTCGCTCATCCTTATGAACATAGCACTATTAATCATTAGCTAGAATCAGGAACTCCATTAGACTTGCTTAGCCTTATGTTCGGTGTCTAGTTTATTACAAGATGACACACCTTATCGTTCAAAGAGATTACTACCCTAATAATCATTGCCTATTGGCATCATCAGCCGATCACCATCGTCCTGGTATGACCGTCGAGCTGTCTAGCTAGTTATTTTCCTTGTGATTGATTGGATGCAAGAACGTAGAGTATATATATGTCAGAAGTACAGACGACTAAGGAGCATGTGATCGAAAATTACGTGATGCATGTATTCGGTGTGGATCGATGACGTCTACAAAATTAACAACTAGTCGTGGAACGAGAGTAAACATTTTTTTTTGCGAGATAGAAGATAAGTGCTGTGACTAGCTTATCTAGAGTCTCAGGAAAGCCACCCTCGTTTATCTAGGTATTTTTCATTCAGGTTGTGTTTAAAGTAATGCATGCATGAGTCACTCGCGCAAGCACAACAATTCTGCTTCTTTTTTCTGTTTTAGTTCATCCCGAAGTCCACTCAAACGTACCTAAAACATCACAAATATTTTGAAGTTCAAAAATTAACTGGTACAACAGAAAGCCTAAATTATTTTGGTTTTTTATTATCGGCCAATTATTGGCAATAAGCCTCTTCGAAAACTGAAGGACATCAAGATCAATCCAGTCAGGATATCAATAATGCCTATAGGATTAGTTATAGCGACTCATGGAAACTTCGTACAGCTTGATTGGAGGATTAACTGATGAGCAACGACGACCTATCATGCATGCATGCTTCCCGTCACCAAACTCTACTGGTCAACGCCTGTCTGTTTGTCACCAACGCTGAAAGCTTATCCAGTGTTGCTTGTTAATAAGGAACCACCCCAATCAGTACGTATAGTTTAGGCCAATTATTTCAGAAGAATACTAGCAAATGGCAATAGATTTGTGTGTTCCACATCATCAGATGGCCTCCTCCAAATATGGCAAAGTCCAAGGAGTTATCAATCGGAGATAAGAGTGTCTCCACGTCCGCTCTCCTGCTTGTATGTTTCTCCCTCTTCATGTAGACTCCCAACGCAAATAAGCTAAGTGGCGTATGCATGATGATTAAACATGTCCGGGGCATACATTGGACCAGGCTAAAATGACACAAACATATGAAATGTTGGTCCAACCATGCATATCGTGCTCCATTCAAATTCATAGGGTAGAAATAGATAAAAATACGAAATTCAAGAATTAATAAACGCTGTGGATATGAACACGTAGTAATTTCACGATCAAAACCCACAAATTAAAACTAGCAATAAAATGCTAATTCTTAATAGATGTAATAAAACATCAGAAAATGATTGGAACATGTCACCAAGGACACTTGGTACTTGATGACCTTCTAATTGGTGTGCTAACACTTGTAACGTCTTCTCTCTATTTTTTTCCATGGACTATCAAAGAAGTCACCGGGGTGATATGGCAGGTTAGGTTCCACGATGTAATGAAACTTATCCAAGCACACCAAGTATACATATATTTTTGAATTTATTTTAAAAACTATCAGCAATATTTTTTTTATGGTTGGCGACGTGCTAATCAACAACAAGGTACGTTAACCTCAAGTCCTCAATATCGTACAATCTTTAAAAGAAAACATGTCACCGGGTTAATCTAGAAGGTATTCTGGTTCTCTTTTTCCCTGCGAATGAATGCAGCATATAAAAAGGTCTTATGGCAAGCGACTTTGGGCCGTTTAGATCCACCGGATTAATTTTTAGTCCTATCATATCGGATGTTTTAACACCAATTAGAAATATTAGATATAGGTTAATTACAAAACTAATTGCATAAATGGAGGCTAATTCGCGAGACGAGTCCATTAAACCTAATTAGTCCATAATTTGATAATGTTGTGCTACAATAAATATGTACTAATGATGGATTAATTAGGCTTAATAGATTCGTCTCGGAGTTAGTCTTTATTTATACAATTAGTTTTATATTTAGCTCATAATTAGTCCTTCTAATTGGTATTCAAACATCCGATACATCCGGAGTAAAAATTAGTATCTGGATCCAAACAGCCCCTTTTATCTTTGTTTATTTGATAAAAAAGATGAAAAAAACACCTCACAAACCCAAAGTCGCTACCACTAGTCCTCAAGCTAGCGACTTGGCTCTCCACCAGCGGCACATTGCCGTAGCAGTGCCAAGTCAAGAGCAAACTAGAACCTGCAGGTACGGTGGAGCTCCTTGGACGGCAGATAAGCTCCGCTGAGATTGGAATCCATGCGGTCGGCATCCACTGTACTATCGAGGAGATCGCATTCCAAAAGCTGGACACTTTTAAAAACCTCCCAAACAAATCCAGCGACACAGGCACACAGCACACTCACTGATCACGATCACGATAGAACCCATGAGAGCTCGGCCTTGTTCGTGCGTCCAGCCAAACACGAGTACACGACCGGCCTTCCCCGGCCGCCGGTCGGCGGTTGCTGCCGGTACGCCCCTATCCGGGCCTAGAAGATGCTCCTTTTTCCTTCGTGACAAGTGACTGGTCAGTACTCGTGGGACGGCACGAGCACTGGCGCCGGGCCTCGCTGTCGCCGGGGAGGGAGGTCGTCGTGACCGCTGCGTGGCGGGCGCCGGGCGGCGACGGGTAAGGCATCTAGTGGGCGCCCGGGCGGCCTCGCCGAGCAAAATGCGCGTGGGATCCCTGTGCTGTCCCGACGACGGCGACCGGACGGGCGGCCGACTCCTCCAGGGCAGGCTGCGCCTGGTGGCCGCGCGGCAACACAGACGGATAAAGAAAGGGCAGCAAGTGTAAGCAATCACAGGATGCAGGCACGTTCTTCGAAGTTGGAGCGTTGACTTCTTTTCTCTCGCTATTTTGAACAATTTTGACGATTGATCTATCTAGCAGATCTTAAAATTGATGAAAACGAAATCATCGTCCATGTATCATTGTCGAAGGATATGGTGTTTACAACTAAATGAACAATTATCTGCAAATATAAGCATTCGTACTAAATTGTAGGCTCAAACACGATTGGACCTAAAGTTGGAACACTAACTTTATCCCCTCTTGAATTGTTATTTTTTTTAAAACCCAACACAGATCTCTCACACATACGTAAGCACTGTCATCCATATAAACACACGCACCTAACCATACTTTTATGAGGAGACTAAGCAAGCATATCTTAAGATTAACAAAGTCACTACAGATATTTCGATATCAACGGGTATTTTGCCTACCATTGAAAGAATAGCGTCGGTTAAATTTAAAAATAATGAAAGGAAGATGTTGTATTTTTATTTGGTTAAATTACATCACTTGTGTCATATCTATTATTCTCTATTGCAATGGTTGAAGCGGACTTGTCTTTTTCTATGATCAATGTGGTAACTTTAAGCCTCGGCAGACTCTTTAATTGAATTAATTTGGGTATTCAAATACATTTTTACTATTTTTATTTTAAAATTTAACTACTAATTAATTATATTTTACGTTGGCTCTTTATCTAAGTATTAGCTACCCAATATCAATAGAAATTGAAATGTCACCTTTATTATTTTTAAAATTTTATTGTTTGTTAATTGTGTCATGTGGGATCTTTATTTAGTTATTTTGCCTATGTTTGTATAGAATCTAGCTGTTAGTTTCCTTATTTTTTAATTCCGCATTTATCTATTTATTGATCATATTGGACATGGACTCTTTTGTTAATCAAGACCACTAGATCATCATAAAATTAATGTGCATACTATTTTGCTTTTTTTATACCATGGTAATTTCTAGACCTTGAACGTGGTGGCTTCATAATGTTAGGATAATAGATTGGACCCATGTATGGAGAACTAGGAAGCAGACACATGTATGGTCATAAAAGCTTAGCACAACCTCGTTTTCTTCTTTTTCGTCGGCATGTCCTATTAGCAAATATACATGACCTAGTGTGATGCATGTCATTACTGTATATTAAATTTTAAATTTATGTTATTAGATTGAGTCGCCTACATCCAATTTTAAATACCCCTCCCCTATGATTTCTATATTTCTCATCAATATGGGCCTTTACAAACTTTTTGCAGAAATATAAACTAATTTTGTATGATGAGCCGTACAAATCGAATGATAATCTACCTCCTATGGATTATAGCTATCTAGATTTCTCACAAATATATTCATCATGGTCCATAAAACTATTAAACAATATTATTCTCTCTTCCCCCACCCCCACCCCCACCATGCCGCGATCTAATATTATGATCAAAGATCCGATGAACTGAACAAAATACATATCGATTGCGTCAACAAAACTTATTGAAAACTTTGTTTTTCCAATATATTCATAATCCAACTACTCCTTTCGTTCCAAATTATTAGTCAGTTTGAAGACAAAACGATTAATAATTTGGAACATAGAGAATATTGCTCTCAATAATGCAATTAAACAAGACCCTCAAGAAATCCTTCTAATCCAGCATAAGCTCCTCCTCGAAACCCAGCAAAGTCAAACCTAGCCCACGTATACTTTGGTCTTGTTCCTTTGTTTACCCCGTTCGCTCCCGACCTTAATTCATTGAACCTGGACACGATTTGACCTTCTCTCTGTCCTCCGCCTTTGCATCCGTCATCTTTCCCGTTCCTCCTTTAAAAAACAGCGGAGCTTTCCCCGCCTCACCCACAATTGCGTCTACATTCCAAACAACCCTCCGCCATCCAATCTGCCAGTTAATAGTAGTACTCCATTTGTGGGGCCCGCGAACTCAAAAGAGAAAGCAAAGAGGAAAAGGTCTCAAGGTCGACCAAAGTACTTGGGAGAGGAACGTCAGAGTAAGCAAAAGAAGATCTCTGCTCTTTTACATTGCTCGCTTTTCATTTGTTTTCTACTGCGTAAAATTTGTTACTTGGAGGAGAAATATTTCGAAACCGCAGTCATAAAGCGTTCATCTCCTGCCTTGTTTTGTTTCCTCTCGCTGTTCTTTAGTTTCAGTGAACCTGCTTTATGATTTATAATACGAACTAATGTTGGGTTTATTCAGTGAACCTTTTTAGCCAGTCTTTTGTCTGCGTCAGATCGACCGTACTAGACGCAATCACCCCTAAAGATGAATTGATCGATCCTTAGAGGCACTGCCAATATAAGAAGCAATTGTCAGACTGAATATTTCAGTCTCTCTCTCTCTCTCTCTCTCTCTCTCTCTACTGCAATTTTCAGTTGCATGTATCCTTGCACTTATAGCTAGAGACTGATGGTTGTATATCGATAAAGTTATGATTCATTAATTGGTGTGTTTTCAGGGAAAAAAGTTTTTGAGTGAAATCTGATCATGACCTAGTAGTTGACTGAACATTCGAGGTTCTCCTTATGCCCTGATCTGTGCTGAATAGTACAGTAGAATGCGATGCGAGGCATGGAGAGAGGTAGACCAACATGAGCGAGCTAGGATGCTTTTCTAAGCAAGTGATGAGAGCCATCAAGAGTGCCTGGAATCTGTCAGGCAGAGAATGCGGTGCTGGTTGCTGTGCGCTTTAGAACCTTCCACCTCGTCGCCTCATCACATTTGCATGTGTAGATCTGACTGAAGAACTAGTGATGAATTTGGCCTACCTTTGTGGCGCATGACTTGAGTTCTTGGACCAGGTTGATGCGATTTACAGCCCATGATTCATGGCCAAGATTTGCAAAAAACCAATAATTTATTACAAATATATCCTTTTTTTGTGGTGACTGTCTGTCGAGCGTGGGGTGGTATTTATGATACATCGTCAGATAGTGATTTAGAATCAGAATTAACAACCGCATTATTGAGGCTTTGCTAGCTTGGTTGTACTGTGATGTGGAGTATGTCTTTTAATAGTTGATAGGAGTTTAGCTTTGTGAAATCTGTCGATAGATTGATCAGTCTGTTAAACTTCCCTTACAAAAAGGAAAGGAGCTGAACTTATCGTTTCTTTGTAGTCTGTAGTAGTTGTTAACTCGATATGGACGGAAGTTGACAATATGACTGTCTTTCATTTCTTGATTATTTTGATACATGCATGTGTACCTGTCCTCTTCTCATCCAATTGTAGATGTTGTTCGGATATACATGGGTTCTTGGGCTAAGAAAGTCTCCTTTGTTTTTCTACTTGATAAACTGCGACTGGTGGTGCAATTATGAACATCCCAGGGCAAGGTAAACACATGGCAACTAGGTGTCTAGGTCCTGTTTTGCAGATAAATTAGAGCCACCCAGAGTGCCTGGAATCTCCTAAAAAATGTCTTTTTGTTCGTCCGAAGAAAATGTATTTCCAGGATCAGTGGTGTCAGAACCCTCCACACTTAATTGACCAAGCCTCAAAGTTAAAATGGCGAAAATTCAAGGCCCCTGTTTCTGACATGGAAATTTGCCTGAATATGAACCAATTATGTACTTTGACTGCCACCCCAGGAAACTGCTACAATTTGGCTTGAATAACTGCCCAGTTTCATGACTTCTCCGCAACTTCAGAAGCTGTTTAGTACAGTCTCAAGTTGTAAAGTCTAATCTGTATGCTTCTTACACCAAATACAGACTTGACAACTTAGATTTAATTCTTCTCCCTTAGTTTCAGTTCATTCTCTTTCAACTGCTGCTGTGTCTGCAAAATCATTTAAAACTTGACATGGCGTTCAGCAACCGTCGAGCTATGCAATAACCTATTCATTGTGTAGTCGTTCCCTGCCGCTATGTTGAACATAGTGCATTTTCCGTTGCAGATTCATAGCTTGCTTCTCATCTTGACACCTATTAAAATAGAGGTTGACCTTGAGCTGTAGTAGGAGCTCCTCTGCATCTGTGTATATATAACAGGGACACCATCCCTGGCTTCTTCACAATGCAACAAAGCAGGCCTTCAACTGTGGGTTAAGTGCTTCTGCTGCTATCATCTCAGCACCACTGTGTAGGTTTTCTTTCCTAGTTCATCCTCGATGCTTATACATGATGCTGTGATCAGAAGTTTTTTGGTTCATTGGAAACAACTCATTGGTTGTGTTGGTTGTTCAGTGCTTGTTAGTAGTACATCCATGCGTGTTTGCTCAACTCTTCAAACAAACAAAAAAATTCTGATATTACTTCGTTTTGATCTTACTACCTTAGTTGCGCCACGCATGCTGCTGGTTGCATGTTATGTGATGTGAATTTTGATTCACAAAATAACTGGATCTTTTTCATCTGACGAAACTGGTAGAAGAACCGATGGATATGTCATTTGTATCTCCTGTGCTACCAGTTGATCAATGATGTTTTCTTGCACTATCATGCTGCCGGTGTGATTCCTTCGTGCTTCTCTACTTTGCTTCGCAGTTAGGCGTACACTCCTGAAACACCAGCAATGCCACGAGTCGTGTCTGATGGAGGAGAAAGCATCGACACCGACGTCGCCAGCCGGACGTCATCGCACCGTCGCGTGGACAGCGTCCAGCATGGGCACGGCTACAAGGTCGGCGTCCCGCCGAAGAAGAGCCTCTTCGCCGAGTTCTCCGACGCGGTGAAGGAGACGTTCTTCGCCGACGATCCGCTGCGGCAGTTCAAGGACCTGCCCAGATCCAAGAAGATATGGCTCGGCTTGCAGCAAGTCTTCCCCGTGCTCGACTGGGGCAGGAACTACTCCCTCGGCAAGTTCAAGGGCGACCTCATCGCCGGGCTCACCATTGCCAGCCTCTGCATACCACAGGTCAGTGAACCTGTACCTCTCTTGATGATCAGCAACAGCAAAGTCGATGCACTGAGGCAATCTGATGTATAATATGTGCCTTCAACTATGTATAGGACATCGGTTATTCCAAGCTTGCTAACCTGCCACCACAAGTCGGGCTATGTAAGTGCACCCATACACATTCCTCTCTTCGTTCTAGTTTTTGAAAGATCTCTCTTCGGTCTAGTTGAGCTGAGGTCACTTTCAGCAATTGTGCTGATCAGACAAGTGTGGTCACCATTTTTACAGACAGCAGCTTTGTCCCGCCTCTGATATATGCGGCGATGGGCAGCTCCAGGGATATAGCCATCGGCCCAGTGGCTGTGGTGTCGCTGTTGCTCGGTACTCTCCTCCAAAATGAGATTGACCCGAACACGCACCCACTGGAGTACAGACGGCTGGCGTTCACCGCGACGTTCTTCGCAGGGATTACTCAGGCTGCGCTTGGATTCTTCAGGTCAGTGTCTTCTGATGATTCTTGATTTGTCAGTTCTTGTGGTTTTTTGGCATGAAAAGTTTATGTAGCTAGTCTGTAACTGAACACTATGACAGGCTAGGGTTTATCATAGAGTTCTTGTCTCATGCTGCCATCGTTGGATTCATGGCCGGTGCTGCCATCACCATTGCTCTTCAGCAACTGAAAGGATTCCTTGGAATTGCACATTTCACCAAGAAAAGTGATATTGTATCGGTCATGGAATCAGTCTGGGGAAATGTTCACCATGGGGTAAGATATTGTACCTTGTGGATCTTTTTCTCCTGTCTGATGAAACCCCAATATTTGAGCACTTGAAACAATTTATCCTGTACTCTTGCTGCAGTGGAATTGGCAGACAATACTGATCGGCGCATCCTTCCTGGCATTCCTTCTGGTTGCCAAGTACATTGTAAGACAACATTAACATGCTCCAGAATCACATATTAGTTTTTTCACTATTTGAGGTAAGCACACTGTCTCTTTCGATAATTCAGGGGAAGAAGAATAAGAGGCTCTTTTGGGTCTCCGCGATCGCACCACTCATTTCAGTGATCATATCCACCTTTTTTGTGTACATCACTCGTGCAGACAAGCATGGCGTTTCAATTGTAAGTCATACTTGACTACTTTCAGAAAGGCAGCAGTATCTTATCAGTTGAAGTTAACAAAAAAGATCATCACTGAATAACTGCAGGTCAAGAACATAAAGAAAGGTATCAACCCACCTTCAGTTAGTCTCATATACTTCAGTGGCCCATACCTGGCGACAGGATTCAGAGTTGGGGCAGTAGCTGGAATGATAGGCCTAACGGTGAGTTTAACCCTTTCTTCTTCTTCTTTTTAAGGAAACACAGACTTCTCAATCTAAAATTCTCAAATTTATGAAGCAATGTGCTAATTAATCAAGCGATGCAAATTTATCAGGAAGCAATTGCAATTGGAAGAACATTTGCTGCACTGAAGGACTACCAGATTGATGGGAACAAAGAAATGGTGGCTCTAGGAACCATGAACATTGTTGGTTCAATGACTTCTTGCTATGTAGCCACGGGTAACAATTAATTCAGCCTAAAACATTTCATAGACCATACAGATGTACAATTTTTCTGACAGAATCTATTCCTCATAGGTTCTTTCTCACGGTCAGCAGTTAATTACATGGCTGGCTGCACAACAGCAGTGTCAAATGTTGTTATGGCAATTGTCGTAATGCTTACACTGCTGTTGATCACCCCATTGTTCAAGTACACTCCCAATGCCATCCTTTCCTCTATCATCATATCAGCAGTGCTCGGCCTAATTGACTATGAGTCGGCCTACCTTATCTGGAAAGTTGATAAATTGGACTTTCTAGCATGTCTGGGAGCATTCATCGGGGTCATATTTTCATCAGTGGAATATGGCTTGCTCATTGCGGTGTGAATCACAACCATTTCTTGTATGCTACCAACAATTGAGTTCCTGTATAGTAGATGAAGAGAATTTGACTCTTGACTTTTATGAATAGGTTGCAATATCACTTGCTAAAATTCTTCTCCAAGTAACACGGCCAAGAACAGCTTTACTCGGAAACCTTCCACGAACAACTATATACAGGAATGTTGAACAATATCCAGATGCTACCAAGGTTCCAGGCGTGCTAATTGTTAGAGTGGACTCAGCTATCTACTTCACAAACTCCAACTATGTTAAAGAGAGGTAAAATGCTTGTATTCAGAATCTGCTTCTGTCACTGGAATGACTAGAAGTATAAGGTTTCAGAGTGGCATATTTTGCTTTCTTTTTGTTATTGTCACGGATACCGCTCCTTTTGATAAAATGAGGCGACCTGAGGCATTATAAAATAATATAAAGCTAAATGTACAAGTATCATAAGTAAAGGATAGGATGCTAATGCTTGCAAGAAATATCACACAAACCCTTTTCTCTTTATATCTATGTACGATGCATAAGGATTTGGCATGACAGGCACTCTTGGCTTAGTTATTTTTTAGGCCCACCCATTAAATTATAATTTGAAATTTTTTTAATATAACTAGATGATGTGATTACCAGCAATATTTTTTTCTATTCGAACCGATTGTTTCTTAATTTGGAGGGTAACATCAATGCTAAGGCTGTTATCTGATCAGAAGCAGAAAGTCAACTTGCAAATCCTTTTAAAGAAAATGCGAGAACGTTAGAAGTGAAGCTTTTCTAGGATTGGCTACGTGTCTGATCCTAAACGCCATACAAGATGGATATTTTAATGGAATAAGGTTAATTAGGTGCCGTTCGAGAAAATATTAAATTGGGTGCATTATTGTGTCATGTTCAGTACTGTTACAGAACTGTGTTATGATTTTGAAAGCCGTTAGAGAAAAAAACGGTGCTTCATTACAATATATCTTTCAGGATCCTGAGATGGCTCAGAGACGAGGAGGAACAACAACAGGACCAAAAGTTATCAAAAATTGAGTTTCTTATTGTTGAGCTATCTCGTAAGAACGAAGCTGAATTATTTTATCTCAAATAAGTCAATATTCTTTTACTACAGGTAGTAATTCAGAAAATTGTTTTAACTCTAAACAGCTGTAATTGACATCGACACGAGCGGAATCCACGCCTTGGAGGAGTTGTTAAAAGCACTTGAAAAGCGCAAGATTCAGGTAAATCGCCAAATCTAATGATCAAACTTCACAGCTATTAGCAATCTAGCTGCCATACTGCTAGTCTGCTACCACAAAAATGTTGGTGGAACAAACCCCTCACTAAGATCAAAATCCATTTCTATCACTTACAGCTGGTTCTTGCCAATCCTGGGCCAGTGGTGATCCAGAAGCTCCGCTCAGCGAAGTTCACAGACTTGATTGGTGAGGACAAGATATTCCTGACGGTCGGCGATGCTGTGAAGAAATTTGCTCCCAAGGTGGTGGATAATGTCTGAAAGAGTTTCAGAATCATGTACAGGAGGAGCAAAGAGAAGTCTAGCTATTCTTTATTAAACTCCATGTTTGCCAGTGACCAGTGTGAATTTATAGAGTGGAAAGCAGCACAGATTACAGAACGGGAGTAAATGACATGGTTTGCAAAATGGTAAATAAAGAAGATGCGCTAGAGCTGGAGCACATCATGTTTGCAAGATGTGGTTGGATAAAAAGCAGATGGTGGCCTAGTTGCGCGTCTATGCGAGTCCGTGGTTGTGGAGTCCGTTCTCTGTTGGCAAGCACTTAGGAGATCGAAGGTTTTATTTGATGGACAAGAAGATATCGGTGCCTAATGATTAACACAACACCACCTCATCGTGAAAAAGAATAGTGACCTGTTTGCGATTTCAGTCTTTGTGTGCATACAATAGTCTATCCCGTTCCCGTGTAATTTCAAGCTTTACGGTGAGGTTTTACATTTTGCTTATGTATACTCTGTTACGTTGATGCATTCCCAAGGGTTCCCTGACACCAATTTTTTTTTTAAAAAAAAGCTCGATTGTGGAGTGTGACGAATTTGTTAAAGAGGGCGTTCTGACATTGTTTCCCTATTACATTCCTACTGGATATGCATGTGCAAGATTTTTTTTTTTTGAAGAAAATGCATGTGCAAGATGCATCAGAGATCAGACCCCGCACTTGCCTCCCTAGTTCCAAGCTAGTTAGCGATTCCTGGTTCACTAGTCACCAGCCCGACAGAGAAGCAGAGAGACACGAGGCTCACCTGGCCGTGGCCGCCCGGAATCCGCTAGCCTAGCCAAGATGCTGATCTCCGGTCGCCGTAGCCAGTCGGTGACGGCGCACCGTGCCATCCATCGCCGCGCGTGCTGGAAAGCCCACGGCGCCGGCGCGTAGGAGGGCACCGAGCCACCGAGGAAGCAGCCCCCGGTTGCTGGCCCGCCGCTGCGAGCCGTACGGCCGCGCAACCACCGCGGTCTCGCCCGCCGCCATTACTGATTTGGGCGGGCTCTGCACAGCCCATAGGCATGGTTAGCCGCGGGCCGTGGCCTTCCGGGCCATCTTTGCGGAATTGGCGTCAAGATGGGCCCCACGGCCTCGGTCCACCTGCCAAGCGCCAAATCTGACACCGTACGATGGGCGCAAAAGCTACGCGAGATTTGGGCCCATCCACTTGTTCGTCTTCCTCGTGCGGCTCCGGTGCTCCCTCCTGGTCCTGGCTGCTCCTTCCGATGAAAGCCATCGGCAATCGCGTCGCGTCCCCACATCGCCCTGCCCTCTCTTCTTCACCCGTGATGACGCCCTCCTCTCCTCCTCCTGTGGCGGCGTAGCTCCACCCCTCCAAATTGCTTCCGTAACCTCGCGCTCCCCCCACACGCGGTCACCGTGCGCCTCACACCGGATCCCTCCCCCTCTCCTCCGTCTTCTTCTCGTTCTCTTGCGATAGCCGCAGCCACAGCCACAGCCAGAGGCAGGCAGACCAGCATCAGACCCGATCGCCTCCCGGATTAAGGGAGTATGCCGGAAATTGGCGTGAGGCACCGCGGCACCTTGCTCGCCGCTCCACGCCCGCGGAGGCCGCCTCCGATCCCTTGAAGTGTGACAACCCGCCCCCGGACCGCGCCCCCGAGCTCCTTCGCTTCCTCCCATGGAAACGTTCCTCCGAACACCTGCCGCGCACGTTGGCCACGCGGCTTGCCCGGCATTCCACAGGTACGCCCTCCGGGGGACGCGCCTGAAACCCACTCGATCAATTCCTGTCGCAGCGAGGCGGCTCAGTCAAATTGGGCTTGGGATTGGTGTGCATTCGCCCTGTTCATCCATCTGATCAAGGCAAAGGGACCAGCACTGTGATGGGTATGTACGACCAGATGCTAATGACGATGTCCGGCCAAACTTCGAGTTATCTACAATGCCGTGATCAGTGAATCGTGTAGAAGGATGCCGCTGTGTGGGATGCTGAGACAATCATGAGAAAAAGGTGTTGAATCGAGGATGAGTCCAGTCCAGGGGCGTTCACCTATGCCTAAATGCTTCTGACTTGGATTTGGCATTTGAGCGATTCAGTCGGATGATGGGTTTGGAACTATCCTCATGGCTGCATTATGGGATTCCTGAGAGCTATCTGTTGATACTGAGCACAGCTGCACAGGAAACGCAAGCAAATGTCTGTGTTTCAGGGATGCTCTAGTTTGTTTTGGGGCAGCATTCTACAGGATGGCAAGACATATAGCCTGCTCCCTAATACATACATGTACAGTAATTCTAACTGGTTCTGAGAGAGATAGTTGAACCTACACTTGTTTATGACATCATGGAGATATTCATGTGGTTCGCAGAACAGCAAGGTACATAATGAGATGATCAAGGTGTTACATTGGTCATGCCAGGAAGGCACTGCTGCTTACTAGTGTAATGTGTTGAAGGAGAACATTTCAGCCAAACGTGACATATAGCAACCTCATCAAATTTTGCTGTGGCATAGCAAATACTACTATTTTTTTCTCGAATATGCAGGAGAGCTGCATATCATTGCATTAAGAAGAGTAAAGGTTAAAATAGCCGAATACACACACCACTGCCCTAGCCACTGGGTTTTTTTTACAAAATTACATTCACGCCAAAAAAAATAACAACAACTACCACCAAGATCCACTAGGCTGTCACGAGAAACTCCTAGTCAGGGAGTGCGACAGCGACCACTGCAGTGAGCCTCATTGCACCTAGTGTTGTGGATTCTAGATTCAAATTAAGTGGCTTACACTGAAGTACTGAACTGATTTGTGAACTGCAGGCAGCAGGTATGGCCAGATCGGAGAACATGATTTTTTTTGCTTCTGGAATGTTCAGTAAAATGCTGGATCATGTGTTATACCCAGCCAAATGAATGTAACTACTTCTTTTTTATATTCTTTTACTTATTTTCACATATCATCCTAGTTTTTCAATAGATTATGTTGATCATTCCTAATATTGCTTCTTAGTTATATGCTACCAGAACTTACTAATTATATGGCATTATCATCAATTGTGACTCAGCAAATAGCCAAGTACTAATGGATATTGGTTCTTTAAGATCCTATAAAGTCGATGAAGGATTATGGGTTACCTGATGGCTGATCTTACACAGAGCTGATTCTTGGTTTTTGCAAGATCGGCAAAATGGAATTTGGCCTCTAGAATGTTCAGTGAAATTTTGGATTGTGGCATATGCCCAAATGGAGGTACCTAGCTCTATTCATTTTTACTTGTCTATTAAGACACGGATACATGTCTTTAATGAACTCTGAACATTCCTATCATTGCCCTTTTAGTCATATGTTGTAAAAACTAATAAAAATATGTGAGAAATTGAGGTATTTCGTAAAACTTTCTTCTATGACATATATAATGCTGCTTTTTTGTCAGAATTTTCAAAAGTTGACTGTATTCATGCATTCTAGAGAGGGGGCAAAAAAAGGAAGAAGATAATTTGGACACGAGCTATTTTCTGAAGTATGAGATGGAAGTAGGGTTTAGGGTTTCTGGTATGCCATCACTCATTCAATTAATCAGTTTTTTAAAGGAAAAAAAAAAAGAAATTGCCTATGGCACGGACAGTGGCTATTGCCCGCAAAGGCAGACATCAAGTGGAGCTGGAAAATTTCAGTCATTCAAGCCTGCTCTAAATAATTAGTAGTCATAAGATGCATCCACTTGCTATGATCAATATAATTGTTCTTTTTTTTAGCGATGCATGTTACTAAGCAACTTAGACTAGACTTCACCGTGTGGGCCGCTCTAGGCAGTAGGCACACAGTATCAAACACTGCGGCCAGTATAACTGGCGGCTCACGTACTATCCGTGACTTTTTTTTTCCTGGTCACGTTGCATTAAACCTTTCATCTTTCTTCTTTGTTCAGCACGTATTTCTAATATGTGGGCACACCCTATTAAATAGAGTGGCCAGTGCGGAACTGGTGACTCACGTACTGTCCGTGATCTACTTCAGTTTCTGATGAAGACGCAGTACATTCTTAAAGTGACGTCACTTCTAGTAAGCCATGTGATTTTTGCCCATGGAATGAATGTAATTAACTAATCAATCATGCATGTAAGAACATATTGAGCTAAACATTTTTGCCTAATTGAGCTTTTACATTTGAAATTATGATTATATTTAACCACTGCACAATACTAATGTGTATGATTGAAAACTTGCTTGTTTTACAAGCTGAGTCTCGCTGCTATAGTCTTGTTCCTCATCTCAAAATATGCAATTGTAATAGCCTCTACGCTTTTTTGTGGTTGACTCTACGCTGCATCTTTTTTTAAGATTATTGCTTAGCCTTCAGAGTAGAATGTGGTCTTTGATGTTAATCATTTTTGCTAACTGTATTTCTTTAGTCTCACCTGTATCCTTTTCAACTTCATGTGTGTCTGATTAGTGCTAAATACCTTTCAGATGCAGGTGTATATCTAGGAAGCCTCATATATAGTAAAATACCCAAGAAGTTACAAGGCCAAAATGCAACAGAAGTACTGCAAATAAGCCCGGAACTCACAAGCCTTACAAAATAACGAAAGAACGGCAGGGCCATACGTGCTTATAGTAGATTACAGATGAAGCGAGGTATCGACATCTACATCACTCCTATAGCCTGAATTCTGCATTCCTGCCCACGAACTTGCCGGTGGCAGCGAAGTCTGGCCGCCGCTGGCGCCAAGCCCATGGTACGCCGTACTGCGGAGGGGCCTAGACGGCCGGATCAAGTCCGGATGCAAGAACCACCTCGGCTGCTCGGTGCTGTTCGCCGCTTGCAGGCCAAGGTTTAGAGCCGAGGACAGGGACCCGGCACGGTCAGCATCAGTAGTGTGCACCCTCTGCAACTCTCTTCCTTCTCTCATCTCCTTCACCTTCTGCAGGTTTCTGAACCTCTCTTGGAGGAGAGCTATGGAGGATGTGTGAACGATGGAAGGGGAGGCCTCGCTGCCGTGCCTTCTCATCGGAGAGTTTGGCAAGTGTTTGGTGCAAGAAGGTACTAGTTAGCTTCACTTGCCTGTTGGGTATAGTGGTCTGTGTGATGCGAATGGTTTGTATGTTGGTGTATCTGTTTGGAGCTAGCAAGGCAACTGCGAAGTGTGCTGATCGATCGAAGAGGGTTTGAAGGAGATGGGGTATATATAAGGGGGTGGGGCGTGGTGTCCTCTTCTCTTGCACTCACTCGCTCACACTGATTGCATGTGTTTCTGTGCCAACTCCAATGGATCCAATCCAGGCCACTTTGTTGGCGTAGCAATTCGCAGTGGAGAAGGAAAGGGAATCAGGGTGAGGCATGGAAAGTCCAAGGGGGAAAGGGCCTCGCAGGGTAGGGTGGAGGGAGTGGTGTGGTGCAGTGTAGTAGGGGGGTTTGGTGATTGGATGTGAGGGCTGTGGCGCCACTTTTTAAAGTTGGCGGAGTAAGGGCGGAGAGGTAGTACAAACCAGCGTGGAGGCTAGCGCTTGGCGCGAGATCGCGGAGGGGAATATGGCCATATAGGATTTTGCGATGGTCTTTGTCCTCTAACTCTTGCCATGGAAGCGAGTGGGGGCCTTGAGAGCTTTTCTTTTTCAAGGGTTGCTGGCTCTCCTCTCCTTGTCCGAGCCCTCCTTGTTCCTCCGTGTTTATCCTTGCCTTGTTTGATGTCATGGATTGGGACAGGAGCGCCCCAAGGCGGTGAACCGTTCCAACACCGGTTCTTTCTTTAACCCCGGGGGTTTTGGTGGGGCGTGTAGGGGTTGAGGCTCACTTTGATGTTTTCTGTTGTTTGGTTGCAGGGGGTTCTAGCGCGCGGGTGAAGTATGGGTTAGTGCTTCGACCAATCAACCCGCCAGATGAAGCGTCAAGATTGGCATAAATAATATTACCGGCTCTGATTCGGTGACTCTGTTTTTTTACTAGGAACAGTTGGACTGTGGTTGGAGCAAGTTGAAGCTTTCCGGTGGGCAGGTTTAACCTGATTATTCTATGGAGTTTTTAAAATGAGGTCAAGTATGCAAGAGTCGTATGCCCAAATCATATGTTATGCCAGAGGGGGAAAGAAACAAGCACTAGAGCCTCCGTGCATGATCTCTAGCTAGCATATGCTACCTGTAAGCTCGTCAAGCAGCCTCTCTATCGCCAAGCTAGTTTTACCAGATCAGAGCACTAATAGCCTGCTGCGTTCTCTGGCCGTGTGGGCGCGGGCGTACATGTGTGTGGTGTGCATGTGTGGATGTTTAGGGCCCTCCTTTTCGTTGTCAAATGAGGTTTGCGTCACTGTTTGTCTGAAAGGGACGGGTCATGTCATAACTCGCTGATCCATGCATCTCAATTATGTTGTCATGGCTAGCTGCTGGTGCATGGCTCCAGCATGCACCCATCATCATTTTTTTTTTTTGCTTTTTGTATAAACACGCAAGCAAATACATTTGTCAAGGTCGCAATCGATGACCGAGTTGATTATCGACTGAATCCCAGGTATGGGTCCAAATTCAATTATGTGATGTGTACATGTGGCCTGTGTATCAGTTCAGTCACCTCTGTATGTGGCGTGTACCTAGCTAGAGGGTAGCTTAAGCTTAGCTACATACTTGTAGAGAGTGAAAGTTAGATCGGATCTTGTATTATATTGCTCCAGTCAGATTAAGCTAGCCAGCGCAGGTGATTCTTTGTCTCTTTGAAGTGATTCTGTGATCGCTGTGTGTGATGTTCGTGTTGATAGCCTGGGGTGTGGGTGCCCTGCCTGCTTGTTTGGAACTTGGATACTAGTACGTGTAGGTTGCTGCGTGCGTGCGTTGCATGTGTTGCAGCACACAAACCCAAGCGATCGGGTTTAGTCCTGGCGAGATACCTACTGCCCAGGTTCTTAATTTCTTCGACATTATCATTGATCGTACCCTCGGCTGATTGATTGAAACGAAACTGCCTTATTGGCGATCACTGAAACAAAACAACAAAGACTGTACCGGAAGCGATGTTGAAATTCAGAGAGCAAATGCGCATCATCTGTGATGGCACCGTGCGTACGGAATGCCGCAAATAAAAATCTGTTTGCTGTTAGTCTTAAGATTTATTTGGATGGATTAAAACTGATTGCTAAATTTTATTATCTACTAGCATTTCTGGTTGAATAAGTTAGTACTAAATTTTAGCACTTTAGGTAGCTCTCGATCCAAACACCGTTTATCAGGATCCCATCGCTGTTTTATTTTGCTCCGGAGGACTGGAAAGTTATGCTCAGGTCCTCGGACAAACCTTATTTTAGGGTAAAATGGTTAATCCAAACAGTTAGGACGAGACGATCGGTGACGTGTAACAGTAGTACAATGCCACTGCGCATATCATGCTGCTGCCCTGTTTCCCCGGGCCCACTCACGACGCAGCCATGCACCCGATCCCTGACTGAGGCCTGAGGGCCCTCCCTCCCTTTGGAGACGCAGACGCACTGACGCAGTAGCAAGCACACTAGCACGACGCGCGCAGGGCGTCCCCACCTGTCACCTGATCACCTTGCTCCCAACTCCTCCCGGAGAGACAACCTCAAATTTCCCCGATTACTTCACCGGCCAAGAAAGAGGCCACAAGACCCCGGCGTATGAACACACAAATCACAATCCCCTTGCCCTTGTTAGTTGTTGAAGGAATCCCACGCCTCGCCTGCGTCTCCACGCAACGACACACCGTGCTGTGCCGAAGGGGAAAAAAAAGGTGACGCAGCCATCATCCGCGAGCGTTCCCGGGCGCGGCCGAGCAGAGGAGGGCACCGCCAGGCGTGTCACCTCCATTGACAATTATGCACGCAGCCGCAGCAGCGAGGAGCCGGGTGTGAGTGTCCCCTCCAACTCCAACTCCAACTCCAACCCGCGCGGCGTCCGGTAGCGCCGGCCCCGGGCGGCGTCCCGGCCGGGTTTCCTTCTCCCATCCGGGGATTGGAGAAGGGTAGAGCGAGGACTGAAGAGGACGGTGCCGGCCCGGGCTAGCTCATCATGAGGTCCGGCGATGGAACTGACGGCCCCGCCGGCCCGGGGAGGTGGGGTTGGTTGTTTGGACGGGAACGGCGCGCGGCGCGAGACGGAGAGCTCGGCCACCCGCGCGCGATCGAGGCGACGGGCACCCACCCACCCCGTCCGGCGACGGCGACCCGCGCTGCACGCCTCCGCGCCAGCTTTTGCGCGGCGTCGCCTTGCGCTTGGCGCGCAGCTGTTCCCTGCATATGCGCGCCGCGACGAGGGCCGGCGGGTCCCGGGCCGCCGGCGGGCCCCCCCGTCGACGCGTAGCGTCCGGGTTGCGTGGCAGAATCTTTGGCGTGCGTAGCAGCGTGTCCGTCGGCGTCGATCCACCCGGTCGCGTTCGAGTCGCGCTCGCCTGCTTCCCGCAGGCTTGCAGCACGGCGCGACGCGCCGTATCCGAACGCGCTCTCCGCCTGTGATGTGGGCCGTGGCATGGGGCGGCAAAAGATCCTAAATTTTAGCGTAGATGATCCAGGAGCCGGATTATAAAAGGATCAGATTCTAATTTTATTTAATTTTAAGCTAAATGTATATATAAAAATTAAATTGGATTCGAGAAAAAGACGTGGCATGGCGTGAGGTAATTTTTTTTAAGCGGCTCGTGAGAAAAAGACGAAGAGCACGCTCGCGAGAGGCGAGATCGATCTGGGCAAACAAGCGCCAGCAGCATTCGCTGCAATATAGTATATGCCGTCCTTGCTGCTTGGTCAGGATTTGGCGCACGTTGTGGCTCGCGAGCCAGCAGCATGGGCGAGCATGCCGGGGGTGCCGTAGGGGTGGCTCGTCACAGCAGGTGTCCGCTTTTCGCCTGTTCCGCACGTCATGAAGTGAGCGCGCCCAACTTGCGCCCCACGCGGCCACACCGTACACCGGTCGATCGGCTGCCTCGTCCTCTTCTCATCAACGCCACCGTATTGAGCGGCTGAGAGCCTTCTCCTCCTTGACATTTTTTTATTAATTGGAACCTTCGAACTAGAGACTGAACCTTTTTTTCTTTTGTTCAAGGCATACAACATGCCCATTTGTTGCTACGGTCAACAGAAATATGCATAAAAGACTGGCTTTTAAGCGAGGTCGGTGAGGTACTCAGGGAAGATCCGTTGGTTAGGGTTTTTTTCTCTCCCCACCTGGGTAAGTGGGCCGAGAACGGGAGCTCGTATTTTTAACTATATAAGAATTCTTGTAACGGTATAATGTGCCTGTCGACAGTGACAGCATAAAGATCTATCAATCTAATTTCTCGGATGGGTTCGTAACACGGGATATCGGCTGGACATCCGGGATTCCGGGGGAGCAAGGGAATAATCGGGCTGCTAGAGTAAGCCGGGCCCATCTCGAATGCTCACCTGGGCCTCCATCTGCAGACGTCGTGCCCGCTCTATGTGGGCCGGGCCGTCCGTCGCGCATGCCAGGCCCTGACTGAGCGGCTGAGCCTGCCCAATAAACTGCCCTGACTGAGCCTTTCCAACAGTTTGCTGCATCCGCCCGTTCTGCGCGGAACGTCGTAGAATTCCGCGGCTCGCGCCACCGTTTCCTTCTTTACACGAGCTGCCTCACAGCTGATCCCACCGTTCGCCTCCACCCATCCCGTCTCGGCATCTCAGTTATTTCGCCGTTGCCCTTCTCCCGCAACTCCAAGCCCCGGCGCCTCGTCCGCTGCCCATCTGATCGAAAACGGGCACGGCATGCTGGCGCCTGAAGATGCGGCAACGGGAACCGCCGAGAGCAAACGGCCTAGCCGCGCCGGGAAACACGCCTGCGCCTCCGCTGTGCTCAGCTCGGCTGCAGCCGTGATGGAAATGCCGGACATTGAAAGCATCCTGTTTGGCTGGTCTGCCTCCGTTCATGGCGACTGCGCAGGTACCCGTCCCCTTTTGGCCATCTTCCGACGACGACGCGCCCGGCCACCCACTTGTTCTCGCGCGTTCTTAATGGTGGCATCAACGCTAATCACCCGGCGCATACTGTCCTACTCGCTCGATGAGAAGAATGCTCAGCCCAGCTCACTCGAGCGAGCAAGCAGAGTTCGGCCGACTCATCCCTGCCATTGCATTCCTGTACGCAGTGACAGGGATGCGCATCGGCCGGCTTGGCTCGTCAAATCAGGCGTGCTCGGAACGCCGGGCGCACCACGGGCGCCTTGAAAGCCACATCTGCTTTCATTCTCTCAAAAATAAAAGGAAATGCTCGGTTGCGGCCCTGTTTCTTTCCCCATCAATGTCGTTCGGAACAGCAGTTGCGTCGTCCTGCACGCCGGATTCGTTGAGTGGCGACCGGCGGTGGGCATTCATAGCAGACGCGAATTAGGGATTGGGGTGGTCCGCGCGCGTACGCCCTCGATCACCAGTGAGTTGGGCGGCGTCAATCCTCAACCGCTGTCCTGCTGATGTGCATCAGCATCACCTGCCATATACAGAGTTCAAACCGTCCGGGAAGTTCTCTGAATCTCTCAGGGAGGCTTCGTTACTCCATGTAGCAGCAGCAGTGCTACGGAGCAGCAGTAGATCTCTGCATGTCTGCTCTTTGAATTTTTTTTTTTGAAATCGTCTGCATGTATGTATGCTCTGAACAAAAGGAAAATCAAAGGAACACTGCTGCTAGGATGGCTGTCCGTTCGGAGCTTTTAGAAGGGGGCGAACACCACAATAATGCCATTCAAAACATCTGGTCCTACGCGTGATTAAACCTAGGATCTTGCCATCCGGACGTTGGTGGAAGGAAGGAGCTTTGCATTGCATCTGGACAAGCACTCATTTCACAATGCCCAGGGAGATCTTTTCGTTCCATTACTGCTCCGCCAAGGCGGCTTGCATCTAGACAGTGTGAAGCAGCAGCTCGCTGAATGATACAAAAGATCCGACTCCTACCGATTGCCACCTCATTAACTGTTGTCGTCGAAACGGTCTGGGTTCATTACTCCCTGGCGGCTAAGGTAAGCTCAGTCACAGAGCAGTGGACAGTGGTCATCAGTCTGAATCAGAACCAGCAAGCACGCAGCAGCCTCCGGCCTCCGCCGTGCAAAGTACCAAGACATGGCCATCTCTTCGCTTGCTTGCCCACGTCGGGCACAGGTCAATCTGCCATTGGCGTTCCCATTTTCCCTTCCTGGATGGTTCGATCGGATAGTACAATAAGGTTTCCTCTTCCCTGCGTGGGAGGAAGGAGACAATGAGGGAGAGGTTGGTAGATAGATTCACCAGCTACCAATACAAGTGCTGCTGAACAGAGTGGCGTAGCAGCCGCCACCACCGTATTCAGCTACTGCCCGAGCGAGACCTCATCCTCATCTCACCGTGTGTCTGCTGGAGAGCCAAGAGATTGACGCGTGACAGTGTGACATCATAGGCAAAACGGATTCGGAAGTCAGCAGACTTCAAACCGTGTGTTGTGGTGCAGGGCGGCTGCAGGTTTTATCAGCCCGCGAGCTCCTTGCCAACGCAATTTTTTTGGCGCTTTTCTCTACCTTCCTTTGTTCTTATCACTTCCTCATGTTAGTGATTAGACTGGTCGCTGCTGGGGCCTAAGCTATCAGGAGCAGCTATATTATACTCCCTCCGTCCCATAAATTGTGCAATCCTATATTTAAAAAATTCAAAAAAATTGTAATTCTAAAAATTGGATCTCAACTGCCTCCCTAAGTGGTCATATTTAATTTGCATAACAAAACTAACCGCATATGGCAAAAATAAGGGTATGAGAGTCTTTTCACACCACCACTAATCTGTCCTAAAAAAATAGAACTGCCTCTTCATGGGATGGAAGAAGTACAATACTAAAAAATAATTTGCAGCGGCATCCTATTTTTTCTAAGGGCGGTCCAAAAGATAACCCGCTCCTACAAATAGAGCGGGGTTATTGTAGCAATTCACCCGTCACTGAAAAAAATTAGGGGGCAGGTGATGATATTTTTAGGGGCAGGTGAATGCAATTTTCAGAAGGCGGATGATGGAGTCATCCACCCCTAAAATGATTTTCAGAGGCGGGTAATGGCATGGCCCGTCCTTCAATGGTTCAACACAAATAAATTTATAAATTTTTCATACGATGTCGGATGAAGTCAAACTTTATATAAAAATTATAGTGGTTGACAAGATAAAATTCATAGTTGATAACTTTTTTATTTGGAGTCATTTAATAGTCCAAAAAATTATTATAAATTTTCTAATTTTAAAATCTAGAAGTTTTGATTTTCAAACAACCTCGGACGTAGAGTAGCTCCGTATCAAAGTTGAAGTGGCAAGGTCTATTATTTATAGTTTATACATCATTCATTTAAAACCGTTTAGGATCACAAATTATTCAATAATTATGCTCTACATATGGCTGTGATTAATATAGTATCTCATACAACTCAAGTCATACTTTGAGTTTTCCGCAATCTTAACTTTTATATACACTAAAATATGCTTGGTATTTTTTTCTATATCTATAGTTCACAATAACTATAGTGTAGAAGTTTTACTTTTTATTTGCTTTGCTATATCTAAAGATTTAAATAAATTTTTGTGATAAAATAGAGAAATATTTTCAGGGCAGGTGGCGGCGTCGCCCACCTCTGGAAATCGATTTCTAAGGGCGAGCGATGGTGTCACCCGCTCCTACAAATCAATTTCAGAGTTAATATAAAAGAATGACGTAGCTCGTAGAGTCACAAGTGACTGTGTAGTGTGGTGGAAAGAAGGCTACGCGCGAGGTTTAAGGTGAGCGTTTCGACCCACGGCTATCATAAGTGTGCATATTTTGTCAATAAAAATTCGTACCTGTAGAGGGTTTTGGTGATGGCCGGTTGACTTGGATATTTTTCTCTTTTCTATTTTGTTGTTTCTTTTTTTCTGAATTTTTTTCATTTTCTAGATATGCATTTATTGTGCGCGGTTAGGCCATAACCTGTTACTACAAATCAATTTCCAAAGGTGGACGCATTATCCGTCCCTGCAAATAGCTATTTCTAACTGCAGAAATTTTTTTTAGTAGTGATACAGTCTGTCTAATTCAAGACATCTACAGCCAAATGAATCTATACTATAAAATTTAAAATAATTGAAACCCTTTCTCACTAAGATTAGACCTACCGTACTCCTCACGGAGGTCCCACTTGACAGGCCAAAAGGTTTGACGAAAGGGGGTGGAGTCCTATTTTTTGATAGAAGGAAAATATTTCCACCCAAAAGTTAAAACTTTTTTCACCAAAGTCTTCTACATACCCACCCTAGTGTACCCGCCACATGGAGCACTCTCACGCGCACGTTTAAGGGGAGAAATTTTCTCCCCGCATATTTATTTCCTTATGCATAAACTCCACTTTCCTTTGAACATTTAATCCTCCATAATTCGCGTCACAGTGTGTTTGGAAGGAAAAAAATACCCTCACGCGCACGTTTAAGGGAAGAAATTTGCTCCCTGTATATTTCTTTCCTTATGCATAAACTTGATATTCCTTTGCACATTCAATCCTCCATAATTCGCGTCACGGTGTGTTTTGAAGGAAAATACCCTCACGTGTAGCTTTTTTGGATCTTTGATCACTTTCATATTCTCCTTGCCATTGGAACGTCACACATTTCCCTGACTCACCAAACGGCGACGTGCAATCGCCCCGTCGTCAGGAGGGATGAGGGCGCGGCGGCGGTAGCAGCAGCTGGGTCAGCTTCAGCGGTGACGCGACACGTTCGACATCCAGGCCAAGGGCACTCCCGTCGAGAGGCTGAAGAAGTGGCGGGTAAGCAAGCTACTCCTGTCCTCCAGCCCCTCTGACATTTGCAGTTGTGACTTGTGAGTGCGTTCCGGCGATGTGATGTCCATAGTGTAGTGTATCTCCACTTGTTCTGGTTTCACCGTGGTTGGGTTGGAAGCAGCGCGTCGCTAGCCTGTATTTTTGTCTGCTTGAGGCTTAAGTTGTGTGTTTGGGACTCTGGCCCTTTAGCCTTTGGGTTGGGCTTAAGCTGTGTGTTTGGGACTCTGGCCCTTTGGCCTTTGGATTGGGTTTTCTGCTTTTGGATAGTTCGTTTGTTTCGGCGTCAAACTTGTTGGTTTCTGCCACTAACTGCTTCTTGTGTTTCAATTTCAGTTAGAGATTTCCGAATTCGAATTATTGTATCTAGTTGCACCCTTTCTAATCAGATTTGATTCTGGGCAGATGCTTTTCAAGTGATGAACTCTGATGATTGGATTTGTTCGTGCTTTCACTTATCCCCAATCAGTTGTTCTGGGCATCGGCGCCCCTGTACTCCTAGAAGTGTACCATAGAGGTGCGAAGCACTGCGCCCCTGTCCACCGTAGAAGTGTGTCCTCGAGCTCTTTGTTAAAATTGATAGAGAGGTGAGTTGTTATTCTCCATCTAACGGTTGATTAAATTATTTCTTAGATGCTTTTAGCTATTATGGTGCAATGCACATGTTATTCTTTTGATTAGTTGTTATTCTCCATCTAGCGATGGATGGCCATCAACCATTTAGAGATATCACAAATACGCAAAAAAAAGTCGTAAGCGACAATTACATGAGCAACCTGTTATCCATGATGTTGATGATGGTATCTTTTTCATGTCTTCTTTTAATAAGTAAATTGTTTTTATAAGCTTTGTGCTTCATGGTTGTGAACAAACAAGTGATCTATTCATGGTTCTTTTACAACTACAGGTGATTCCACTGATCAAAGGAAAGCTGAGCAGAAAAGGGCAAGGGAGAAGTACGCAAGCCTGCTAGCTGATAAAAAAGTAGAGTTGAATGCAAAGAGGTGGGAAAATTACCATCAGAAAAAGGCTAACAAAGAAGCTGCTCAGAATAATACAGAGAATCTCGGTATAGTTTTTTTAAACCTTACCCATCAGTGTGTGAGTCTGCTAACTCAAAATGCATTTACCATATGTTGGTGTTGTGCCAGTGATTAATGAAACAAATACATCCAATGATGTTGTTCAGCAGCCAACTTCTGAGTTAGATGGGAGAACCACAAATGATTTTGATGATTCGTGGTTGCATCAGAATGATTCTTTCCAAATAATTCCAATGGAAGATAGGAGCACTCTATACACAGCATATGGTATTGTTAATTATCCATATTAAAGCTAGGTCATAGGTAGTATCAATTCATTAACGTTCTTACACTATTTTTTAACCGGCTGTTCTTCCGGAATTGTCACTTGTCGAGAAGCAGAGAGAGAAAGATAGAGAAAGGTGGAGCAAAAGGTACCCTAATATGGCAGATGATCAGAAGGCTAAGAAAAATGCCAACAAGCGAGCAACTAGAACCGTCAATGATTCAGATGTTATTGCCAGTGTTGCAGCCAACGAAGGTTTTCACATGTCAAGCATAATTATTTCTATTACAACATATATGGTGTATTTCTTAAATTATTATATTTGCATAAATATTTGTGTGTAAAAAAAACAGATGGTACCTCTGTCACACTATTTTCTACTGGCACATCAGGAGTTGAGGATGAGATTACTCTGGAGGAGCTGAAAAGGGAGAGTGATAGGAGAAGATATCTTGAAATGGCAGATTTAGCAAAGTATGAGAAGATATTGAAAGCTAATTTGTGCCGAAAACAAAAAAATATACCCAATCAAGGTACTATAATCTATAATCCAGTGTGAAAATAACTGTCATATTTGTTATGTATGAATCATAATATTTGGCCTACAATTTCAGGTGAACATATTGGTACACCTGTTATTGGAACCTTAGAAATCTGCATTGATGCAAGAACAGTCTGGTCGATTAACCAGGGCGCGCACTAGAAATATTGATCGAGAAGATCAGTTTGACTCAGGCTTATGGGAACCAGATGATCCGATGCATGGAGTTGAAGGTATATTTATTGTTTCTAAGTGGCTTATGAAAATGTATTCTTACGTGATAATAATGATATGATTTGCTATTTAATAGAGAATGATTTAGACCAAATGAACCCAGAGGATCCTGAAATGGAGAATATGGAAGACGATGAAGCTCGTGCATTTCATTTTAGAGGTTTATTTCTTATTTGCGTAATTACCCGACTACTATTAATACTTTATCTCTCACTAAATATCCTTTTTTTTCATGTAGATTCTCAGTATGATTATGCCGTAGATCTCGATATTACCTTCAAATATTCGGATCAATATGATACATTGTACAAGGATCTTCCAAAGAAACATCATACCCTGAAGAAGGCTAAAATCTGTGAATTCTGCAATGCAAAGAGGTTTCCAGGTGAAGGGCCCGCATTCTGTTGCAAGAAAGGAAAAGTTAACGTATATATTCCAGAGTTACCAGCTGGACTACGCAGATTATTCATGAGTCAGACTGACAAGAATGCAAAGTATTTTCAAAAACATATTCGGTATTTTAACTCGCATTTCTCCTTCACAAGCTTTGGAGTTTCCACTGATCATCATCTTGCATCTGCACGAGGTACTGGTGTGTATTATTTTAAAGCACATGGTCACATATATCATAGGTTGGATCAGCTTGTGCCTGGTGGGAGAGGGCCTCGCCATATGCAGCTATACTTTTATGACTATGATGAGACAATTGCACATAGGGTCAAAAGGTCTCCTAAGCTTGATACTACACTGATTCGGTTGATTTTGGGAATTGTACAAGACAATCTCGGTTCTATTTCTAATATTGCATTGTACAACATTGAACTTAATACTAGCATATCTGTTGATCAGAGAAGATATAACGCACCTGGGATGGATCAGGTTGCTGTTATATGGGTGGACGGTAATGACCCTCAGCAGAGATTTTCTCGTAACATAATAATTTACGGTAGTGAGGATAGACCTCACTATCTCAGGGCGTACCATAGTTGCTACAACCCATTAGTCTACCCTTTGTTTTTCCCCAGTGGTGAGACCGGATGGAAGGATAAAAAGATCGAGTATCAGGTTCCACCTCCTTCTAAGCCGAAAAGAAAGTATACGAAGCGTAAGAAGCAAGGTTTGTATCAAGTTGTATATTATTTTACAATAATTATGTGTTGATGTTTGGACACTATACTAATTCATATAATATCGCATTTACAGGTGATCTTGATGATGGTGACGAATTAGGTGCAGTTCGGGTGCAGCCTCTTAAGAAGGCAAAAGTGCGACATCCGGTTTATTATGATTTTAATGGCAAAGACCATGAGATGGATGAGCAAAGTGAGAACGAGGATAATCTTGATGATGAGCTTGAAGATATAGTTATGAATGAACTGTCCATTTATTTTAGATTATATATTCTATATATTATTATATGGTAGTATTAAATAGTATTATATGGTTTAAAAAATGATTGTGTCTCTTAATTACAGCTGGTGCAAGATCCCAGGGTCACGTTAACGCTAGAGAGTACTACTGCTTCAAGCTACAGATTTGGGAAGGTCAATTCAATATCTTCTTTCATGCCGGTCGGCTCTTCCAACAATTTGCATTTGACAGAGTTTCAGAAGAGAGGCCCACCACACGAGCACTTTCTGTTGGTTATGGAATCTTGGAATAAGTTAAAGACTCCTGACAATTATGATATATATTTTAGCAGAACTTCCAGACAAGAAAAAGTATCATATTGCATAAGCTTGTTTGATAACAAATGATGCACGGTCCATGCGGAATTCTAAAAAAGGACTGTCCATGCATGGTGGATGGGGAATGTCACTTCCATTATCCTCACCGGTTCAGTGAAACCACACAGCAGGGAAAGGACTTATCCAATATACAGAAGACGAGATGATGGGCAGAAGGTGAAGGTACGAAATGAATGGCTAGATAACCGATGGGTGATTCTTTATAATCCAATCTTGTTGATGAGGTATAACTAGCACATAATATTGAGATCTATTGCAGTATCAAGTCAGTTAAATATCTCTACAAATATATATACAAAGGGCATGATCGTGCATCTTACTCACTCGAGCCTAAGGAGAATGGGAAGCAGATAATCAATGAGATAAAAACGTACAGAGATTCGAGGATGATAACTGCTATAGAGGCTATGTACAGACTATATACATTTAAGTTGTATACTATATCTCCCCCTATATTGCAGATGCAGGTGCACCTTAAGGGTATGCACATGGTTGCATATAAGTCTACTAACAACCTGAATAATGTTGTGCAGTCTGAAAAATCATAGAGGTCCATGCTTATAGAGTATTTCTTGGTGAACAGAACAAACCTTGCAGCTCGCAAGTATCCGTATAGGAGTTTCCTGAGCACTTCACTTGGAACAAGTCAAAAGAGATCTGGAAGCCTAGGAAAGCTAAAAGGATTCAGATTAGCAGGTTGGTTTATGCAAATCAAGCTGAAGGTGAGAGGTACTATCTTCGGATCATGTTGAACCATATTAGGGGTGCAACCTCGTATGAGAATCTGAGAATATGGCATGGTGTTACGTATGAGAAATTTAGGCAGGCATGTGAGGTTATGGGACTTGTTGAATCGGACAAGTCAATTGATGACTACCTTACGGAGTCGGCTACGTTCAGGATGCCTTGTTTGTTGCGGAGACTTTTTGCCACTATAATGGTTTTTTTGTGAGTGTGCTAATATCCGGCGTTTTTAGGATAATCATCTTGACTCAATGTCCGAAGATTTTTGCCGTACATGTGACAATAGCTCGAGAATTGAACAGATGGTGCTTAGAGATATATCTTATCATTTGACATCTATGGGCAAAGATATTAGGCACTACGGTCTTCCAGAGCTACATGAGACTGGCGCGTAATCTCTAATGCTTTAGTTTTACTTACATTTGCTTTGAGTACCATTTACATTTAATTTGAACTATTATCACATCTTGCCGTATTTATATGCTTGACAGAGGAAGAGCGATCGAGGGATCATTATAAAGAGCTTACAGAGGAACTGAACCTTGGATTTAATGAGGATCATCTTAAAATTGTTGATATGCTTAATGCAGAACAAATGGCTGGTTATGATGAAATATTTAATCACGTGTTGAAGAACAAAGGACAAGTGTTCTTTGTAGATGATTCAGACGGCACCAGTAAAATGCATCTCTACAAGGCTTTGATTACTAAGGTGCGCTCGATGGATCATATTATTATTGCTACTGCTACATCTGGTATAGCTACTTCCATTATGCTTGGTGGGCGCACCGCACATTCCAGGTTCAATATTCCAATCAAGTTGAGTGGCAATAGTATGTGTAGCTTTACAAAGCAGAGTGGCACAGCGGAGTTGCTAAGAAGGGCATCTCTGAGAATATGGGATGAGGTTGCAATGACTAAGAGGCAGGCAGTTGAGGCTCTTGACATGTCGTTGTAGGATATAATGGGCTATGAGAAGCCATTTGGAGCGAAGATTATGTTATTTGGTGGCAACTTTAGACAGATTCTTCCTATGGTGCCCCGTGGTACGAGAGCACATATCACGGATGCAACCTTACTGAGGTCACACATATGGGAAAGTGTTTAGCGGATCAGGTTGACACAAAACATGCGAGCTCAGACTAATACGTCATTTGCAGATTACCTGTTAAGGATTGGTAACAGAATGGAGGAAATATTTGATGGTGACTACGTGCGGCTGCCTGATGACATTTTGATTCAGAACCCTCCGGAGGATGATTCCATTAACATTCTTATTGATCGTGTGTTTCCGAATCTTATTGCTAATTGCACTTCTGCTACTTATATGCGCGAGCATGCGATACTCTCCACCAGGAATGAACATGTTGATGCGGTGAATGCACTTATGATTGATAGATTTTCAGGGAAGCGTTAGATTTTCTACAGTTTAACTCTATCGATGATGACTCGCATAACAATTATCCTCTTAATTTTCTCAATTCGATTACTCCTAACGGGCTGCCCCCTCATGAGTTGAAGGTTAAGAAGAATTGTTCTGTTATATTGCTTCGTAATCTCGATCCTCATAAAGGCCTATGCAATGGCACTCGGCTGGTGGTACGGGGATTTTAGAATAATACAATTGATGCTGAGATTGTTAATGCGCAGCATGCAGGTAGGAGGGTGTTCATTCCGAGAATTCCAATGTCTCCTTCCGAAGAACTCATTCTTCCATTCAAGTTTAAGAGGAGCAGTTTCCCATCCGGTTGAATTTTGCTATGACAATTAACAAAGCGCAGGGTCAGGCCATACCTAATGTAGGTATTTACTTCCTCGAGCCTGTATTTTCACATGGACAGCTGTATGTGGCGCTATCCAGATATGTTTTTCGTGAGAGTACGTGGGTGTTGTCGGTCAAAACCCGCCGGCGGGCAGCGACAGGCAACACGAGGAGCCGGGAGGCTTCCGGGACGGCTGGTGGGCCCCGGTCCCTCGGTCAACGGCCCAGTGATCTGGCGCGCGCCCTGGCTGAGAGTCGCTAGGCGTGCCACCTGATCCTACACCCGATCAGGAAGGTGTGACGTATCAAACTCCTGCGTGCACAGACATATGTAAAGGTTAATCCGAGCCGTGATCGGCTCATTACATCCTTCCCGGCATCGGCTATGAAGAGCCGATTGCGTCAATACCGGATCGGATCTTTGGAACAGGCAATATAGAAACTGATACGTATGTATATATTTAAACAAAACTTGCTTCATAAATAACAATCTAATCCAATCCACAACAACTAAGCCCTCACTACACGATCGGAACATCCTACACGTAATTGAGCCTAACAGATACACAAAAGCATCGACAAAACGATCTAAACAGAGAGCAAGAGAACAACTGAAAGCCGATTCCCAAACAACCTCTATTCAAGCAAAAGCCGATACAGAGCATACTATCGGATCATTCAACTCGTTTGCAAGGCCTAATCGTGCACATATTGAGCCAAGCTTCTAAATGCATAGAAACCAGCCATAACAGATTGGATCTACTGACAACTACGAAACAAGATAAAACAATCATACCCACGAACGGGTACGATGATCAAACATGCGAGAGCAACGCATAAAGCACAATGAAAGCACCAAAAGAAAAGATTACTCAACGCATGCCAGGATAAGCAACGCTACTCGCCATCTACAAGGCTTCAGCACGAGCAACGTATAAACGAACGAGCAAGGGTGACGCTACCCCGATCACGCAAGACGTGATCGGGGTCGCGTGGCGCTTACCCGATGAAAAACCCTAAAACAGGGGAGGCGATACGCCGAGAGTTGATGATGATTGATTCTGTTTCTTGTTTATTCATGGTACACATTTATAGTCCGTAGACTTGTTCTCTTTAACTAACCCTAACCTAACACGACACGAATCTTAACTGCTTATTCCTAATTTACGCGGCCTTATGGCCTCCATCTTGCACACGAGCCCAATTCGGAAGCCTTATCACGACTGCCTTCTAAGCCCATCTTGCTCAATAGCCCACCTCTGGCCTGGTCAAAATATGGCGATAACACATGCCCCCCTGGTTTCGGTAATGGTAATTCCGAAATCATCACTGCCTTGACCCTTCGTCTTCCGATTCGTACAACCGTGCCCTTTCGACTTCCGATGGACGTGACTGCTCTGCATCGGCCTCCTAGGGAACCATTACGGTGCCGATTCATTTCATCCACTCGTTGGCTTTATAAACTTGTTTCCAGCACCTTCTTCAACCACTTTCTCTCACGACCATCGTCGACTCCTTCCCCCTTCCTTTGCCATGGCCTCTTCTTCCTCTGCTTCCTCTGTTATCTCTTACGAGTCCGAAACAACACGATAACCCACTCCAGAACATAACCCAATCGCCGCTTATGAGGTCCGTGCTCCCCTGCATTGGGACGCAGTGGAGTGGGACTTCTATTACCAGTCTGAAGACGACGAATCTCTGACTGATGGCGAGGATCTCGCGCTCCTCCTCGGAGCCGAGCTGGAGGAAGAAGAAGATGATGCCCTTTGGGGAGAAGACCTTTCTCTCTCAGAGGAAGAATCCGATTCCCTCTCCTCCGAAGAAGATCCGATGGCAGGTAGCTTTCTCTTTGACAGGTCATCGGATGACACTTCCGATAGCCGCGGAGGAACCGACGATGATGACAGCTTCACCAGTGGCAGTGACGGGAATGACGCTGACGATGATGGCCGCGACGGTAGTAGCAGCAGCGGCGCCAGCATCGCTCCACCGTCCAAGCGCCGCAAAGCCTCTGATGTGCACTGGTGGTAGATTGTAGTACCCCTGTTAGGTTATCTCCAGGAGTAGTTAGCTCCTCTTTTGTTCTTACTGCCTTGCTATGAATGTAATCTGCTTTTATATTAACCCCTCTTATTATGCACAACAATTTATTCAAGAGCCGACGGCATCGCATCGGCCTTAGGGTATACCACCCCGGATCTGAAACCGCTCTTCAATTTACTTTACCTTCTGCCAATCGATCCAGCACAAACCTCTATAGGCTGATTCCGATCCCCTTTTCGCTCGCAAACCCTAGCCGCAAGATCTCCCCTAGTCCTTGAGACACACACTCGATCTTGCGCCACCAACCCTAGATTCATTCTCCAAGGTTTCGATCCAAACTTTCCGATGGCAGGATCTTCGCGTACCGCCGCCTCCGCCTTTGGTCTGAAGGTAAACTCCGACCCCCATTAATCTAACACAGCGTACGCACATTTTTTTTACCGCGCAGTTAAATGACTTTGGGGTTTTTCAGGCTTCCGATATCTTCTTGCCACACCCTTCTTCCCCTGATTCCTTTTGCCTTGGACCTCGCTCCTACGAGAAACCCATAGATCTGATCTCGTGTGAGGCCAACCGGATCCCCTTCGTGAGCCAGGATGTAGACCTAGAATCTTGGTCGGATAGCCTCCGCGCCTGGCCAAACCCTCCTGAAGGCTGGATGGCTTGGTATAATGGGGTAGCGAACACCTATCAGCCCTTATGGGAATCAATTGGAATAGCCGATGCTCTGTCTTTGTCACTCTCCCCTCTTGAGAAAGATGAAAACCTTCTGAAGACTATCGGATATTTCTGGTCTGATGCCTTGAATTGTTTCCTCTTCGGGCATAGCCCATTAGCACCAACACTGTTAGATGTTGTGATGATTACCGGCCTAAACATATCTTCAGCCTGTCCTTCTGCTTACAGCCTCCATGTGGTCCCTTACAAATTATCTTCAAAAACTGAATGCACTAACTGGAGCACATACCTGAACCAACACCAGAAAAGCAAAGGCCCTGTATCGGAAAAGGAGCATACGGCCTTCCTGAACCTATGGCTTGAACACTTCCTTTTCTGTGGTCCTTCCCTTGCCCCAACCAAAAACTATCTTTCCTTGGCTTATGAACTAGCCAAGGGTCAACCCGTTGGCCTCGGCAGGCTATTTCTAGGGGAACTTTACCGTTATCTTCATCTGATGACTTCCAGCCTCCTTACCCAGAAGAAAATTAGAACTGGTGGCCCATGGTGGTTCATTCAGTTGTGGGCTCGTCTTTACTTCCACAATTCTGATCCTGATTTCCCTGCCTTGGTCGGTAATTCCTTTCCTGATCTGAGTGGGAGACAAATTAGATGCACTAGCTTCGGGCAGGCCCTATACAGTCTCCCTGCCGGGAAATTGAATCCTCCAGATGCTTCCCGTTGGTTCAAGATTTTCTACAAAGGCCTTGATAACCCAGACTTCCTTCCTTATGCCGACTCCGAGCTCTTTGAGAACCCAGCTACCTTCCGTTTGGCTGATATTGCCGATGATGCTGACACCAGGCATCTTTATTCCATCATGGTTCGGCCCTGCCTTTTCCCAGTTGGCATGAGCACCTCTAACCGGATTCTTAAACCCGGTTATGAGTTTTACCAGCCGGTCGTAGCAGCCCGGCAATTTGGCCTTGCGCAGGTGCCTCCCCACTTCCTTCTCCACCTGCTAACATCCAGCAGGGTGGATCTTCCCGACGCTCTGACCGCCCAGAGGTGCTACAGTCTGTTCACAGACCTTCCCCTGTCTGTTCCTGCCAACTTTACCTTCACCTCCTCGGCCGTCGACTTTGATGGATGGTGGACGATGTGGAAAACTCATGTTTTCCGCAGAGCTCTGGGTCCGATGCTTCAACAGATCGACCCTGAATATGACATCCCCGATGGAGAGGTACCCCCTTTTTGGACTAGCATTCTTTCTTTAAATTGTGTTGGATCCCTCCTGAATTCATCTTACTACTGCAGCAAGAAGATGGCCCAGAGCCAATAAACGAGGATGGATCGCTTTTTTGCTTCCGGGCAGTCGCTCCCGTGGTTCTTTTTGGCAGGAATGCACCCCCTCCCTCAAAGAGTATAATGCAGATCCAGCCGAGCACCGCCAAGTTGACCCCCAAGCGGAAACGGCTTTCTGAGGCTGCTGCCCCCCGTGTCTGCGCTAAGACGAGGAAGACCCTTGTCAGAAAGGTCCAGAAGGAGACCGCGCCGTCTTCTCCTAATCCACCATCTCCAGTCGCCAACCAGGTTTGGCCCCTCTTCCCGCTTCGCAATCGGGTTTTGTTCATCTCCCTTTTAATGACATTCTCTTTTCCTGCAGCCTGCTGTTGTAGAAGTCTCCAGCGGGGAGGAGCCCCCATGTCAGAAAGGTTCGTCTGTGGAGGCGCCAGAGGACGTGGACGTACCCATCAGGGCCCTGATCACCCTTTGTAATCCTGGTGTGACAGACTTGGAAGGCCCTTCTGCATCGGCTGCAGCCCCAACTGCTTCGCTAGGTCTGCAGGTCGTCGACTCCTGCCTGGAAGGACCCTCCCCCGCCTCGGCTATTGCTGATTCCCCTGCACGAGAGGTACGCCCAACGGAGCCGATCGCCGTTTCATCGGCTGTTGCTTCTGTAAAGCCGACTGCTGCTCCATCGGCTGTCGCTCCTCCCTCTGGAGGTGCAATCTATGCGGCCTCTACCGCCACCGCTCATTCCTCGGAAGGGACACCCTCCCGGGAGCCGATCTCCCCTTCGTTGGCCATCGCTGCTTCCTTCTCGAGACAGGTACATCTTCTCTTTGTAGCTATTTTGGTCTTTTTCGTAATGCCTGTCTCAATCTCTTCTCCTTCAGAACCTGGATCTTTCAGAGCTCCTTGCGTTTGACCCTGCCACGATCGGGTCAACCATACTGGAGGCCGATGATTCTTCCTCAGGCCCAACCAGCGCCGCCGATCAACTTCTCCGTGTGAAGGATCTTCTGTCGGGCCCCATCTCCGCTTTGATCCAGGATTCCAGTGCAATCAAGCAGATCCTCGACGAGGTTAGCTCCCAGCTCCCTGTCAGCCTCCAGGTCAAGCTTTTGCCAGCAGGGTACCTTTCTTCCTTTCAAGCGAAAGTAGCAGAGGCTCGCCGCAGGATTGAGACCCGGCGCTCCCAATCGCTCTTAAGGACCATTATCGCCGAAATGTGTCAGTCGATCAACAAGAAGAAAGCCGCACTTGACGCCAAGATCGATACATCTGCCTCCGCCCATCGGCTCCACCTCTTGGAGAAAGAATTGGAAGACCTTGAAGCTAGGGTCCAGGCCACCAAACAGCGCATCCAAGAGGAGAAGAATCTCATCGCGGGTTCCAAGCAGGAGGCAGAAATCCTAACCACTGAACTGAAGACGGACTTGGCCCAGCTGAACAGCTTAAACAAACAGGTGGTGCCGGGGGCAGACGAAGAGGACGAAGCAGTGCTTGATGAGGTTGACCGCATCCGTCTTGATGCTATCGCCGCTATCGATGCCTTCCTTCTGCAGCCCTGTCCGAGATAAACTTTGTGTTTGTGTGGTAAACCTGTGGCGTTTTTTTTTTATGTAGCGAACCTCAAGTCGATGGTGGTACATCGGCTGTTTGAGAACCTGTGATGCTTGATTACCATGATTACCATCGACAACTCCTGAAGCCGATGGCACCGCATCGGCTATTCTAATCCGATTGAGTCGATCAATACTTATTGGTCTTTCTTGCCAGCGCCGATCGTCGTTGACTCGGCCTTTGCCCCCCTACTTAGCTTGCTGGTTGCATCGGCTTGTGGCCTGATGGGTATCATCGGCTTCATTGTCCATTAGCCCACATACTTGGGAAGTACTTCTTAAGGTGTTGGCCATTGACCGCTACTGGGAACTTAACGCCGTCCAATTCTTCAAGCATGTACGCGTTCCCTGGCAGGACCTGGTCGACCCTGTACGACCCATGCCAATTTGGGGACCATTTGCCATAAGCCGCGTCTTTAGTTCCTAATGGTAATACTGCTTCCCAAACCAAATCTCCCACCTGAAACTCTTTTGGCTTAACTTTTTTATTATATGCACGGGCCACTTTAGCCTTATTTTCCTTGATTTTCTCTAGTGACCATAGCCTGAGTTCCGTGAGATCTTCCACGTTGTCGCTCATCAGGGTAGCATATTCTTCAGCGGACAAGTCATTCTGGAATTCTACACGCCTTGATCCGGCCGTAACCTCCCACGGCAATACGGCCTCCTGCCCGTAGACCAAGTGGTAAGGAGAAGTTTTTGTCGCCCCGTGACATGATATGCGGTATGCCCAAAGTGCTTCTGACAAGACCTCGTGCCAACGTCTAGGGTACTCATCAATCTTCCTTTTGATCAACTTGATAAGACTCTGGTTGGACGCTTCGGCCTGTCCATTTGCCTGAGCATAATATGGGGATGATCTAATCAGCTTGATTCCCATATCAGCAGCAAACTTCTTGAATTCTTCCGAAATGAAAACCGAGCCACCGTCCGTTGTAATAGTCTGTGGAATTCCGAATCTGTGAATGACGTGCTCTTTGACAAACTGAATAACATCCCTGGACGCCACTGACTTCATCGGAACCGCTTCCACCCATTTGGTAAAATAATCTGTGATAGCTAGAATGAACTGATGACCTTTGCTAGACGGGGGATTAATTTTGCCGATCATGTCCATACCCCAGCCTCTGAACGGCCATGGTTTAATGATGGGGTTCATAACGGACGCTGGTACCATCTGGATCTTTCCGAACCTCTGACATGCCTGACACCCTTTATAATATTTAAAACAATCTTCAAGCATGGTGGGCCAGTAATATCCTGATCGCCTAATTAGCCATTTCATCTTGTGTGCCGATTGATGGGTCCCACACGTTCCTTCATGAACTTCATGCAGGAGCCGATTGGACTCAACTGGCCCCAAGCATTTAAGCAGTAACCCCTCTAAGGTCCTGTAGAACATATCATCCCCTATGAGAACATACTTCATAGCTTTGTATCGTATCCTCTTGGGTGCCCCCCGAGCCGAATCCTTCAAGTAATTGAAGATATCGGCTCTCCAATCTCCCTGGTCCAGGAAGTATGCCTGATGTACTGACCCATCGGCTTTGTACCCTGAAGCCAGCTGTGCTAGATCATTGGCCTCGGCATTCCGAGCTCTAGGTATCCAATAAAAATTAATGTATCTGAACTGAGCTATCAACTCCTGGCATTGGACCCACATTGGGAACAGCAGCTCGCTTTCGCACCTGTATTCTTCTGTAAGCTGGGAAATCACCAATTTCGAATCCCCAAAAACTTCCACTGCCTCGGCTCCGGCTTCTAGAAGCAATTCCATACCTTTTCGTACCGCCTCATACTCTGCAAGATTGTTGGTGCAGGCAACAGGTAATCTGATTGAGAAAGAATACGTCGCCCCCCGAGGCGATACCAGTAAGACGCCGATGCCACATCCATCCCCACAAACTGATCCGTCGAAGTACATAGCCCAGGCTCGTATAGAAAGTGCTGCAATATTGGTGTTAACCCTCTCAGCAATAAGATCTGCTAATGCCTGCCCTTTAACTGCTTTTGCGGGTTGGTATCGGATATCAAATTCTGATAACGCGAACATCCACTTCCCCAATCGGCCTTTCAAAACGGGAGCCGATAGCATATGTTTTATGACATCCGATTTGCAGATGACGACCACTTCAGCCGATAGCAGGATATGGCGAAGCTTGGTGCATGTAAAGAATAAACATAAACAAAGTTTTTCCATATCGGGGTACCTTGTTTCTGCATCCAACAACCTTCTGCTGAGATAAAAGACCACCTTCTCTTTGCCATCATACAATTGTACCACTACTGAAGCAATAGAAGTGTTGCCCGTTGATAAATATATATAAAATGGTCTATCCTGTTGTGGTGGCACCAGCACAGGCGGCTTCGACAAATATTCTTTGATTTCTTCAAATGCCCGTTGCTGATCTGCCCCCCAGCGGAACTCATCAGTGGTTCTAGTCTTGACTAACTCCATAAAAGGCTCAATCCGTCCAGACAAATTAGAAATAAACCTCCTGACAAAATTGATCTTACCAATGAGCTGCTGGAGCTCTTTCTTGGTGGTGGGTGGCACCATGGTTCGTACGGCTTCCTGACTTTTTAGACCAATTTCTATTCCTCTTTCATGAACCAGAAATCCCAGGAACTGCCCAGCCGACACACCAAAAGCACACTTCTTTGGGTTCATCCTGAGCCCGAACTTTCTAGTTCGTTCTAGAACCCGCCGCAGGTCGTCTAAATGTCCCTCGACCGATGCTGACTTTACCACGACATCGTCGATATAAATTTCTACTAGATTGCCGATTAGATCATGGAAGATATGGTTCATAGCCCGCTGATACGTAGCACCAGCATTCTTCAAGCCGAAAGTCATAACCACGTACTCGAACAAACCCACTGCTCCAGGCACTCTGAACGCAGTTTTGTGTATATCTTCAGGGGCCATGAAGATTTGATTATATCCTGCATTACCATCCATAAAACTCAAAATCTTGTGACCGGCGGCAGCATTGATTAGTGTCTCTGCAATAGTGTGACGCCCTAAAATTTTCCAAAATCAAATCACGCGTTAGAACGTTTCGGTTAAAGACCACTCGTCGCCAGACCATAGCCCTAACCCCTGACCGTATCGCCATCCCATCCCGCACCGCTTGGAAGCCTGCCGTCCGCGCGCGGTCACCGCCGCGAATAGCGCCGGCGCAAGTCATTTCTCGCAGCGCGCGAATCCCGCGCGCGCGTGGCCGATCGGCCGCGACTGCGGCCGCGATTGGCGCCGACGCGTTTTTCTTTTCCCCTCGCCGTTTCCCTCGCACCGCGCGTCTCCCCGCGTGGCCGACCGGCCGCGGTCACCGCCGCGACCGGCGCCGGCCCTTCTCCCTCTCTCTTTTCTTTTCTTTCTTTCCCTTTATTACTTTTTCTCTTTTTCCTTTTCTCTCCTTTTCCTTTCTTTCTTTTCTCCCTCCCCCTCCCTTTTCTTCCTCCTCCCTTCCTTCCTGTTTTTCCCCTGCTCCCGCCCACAGCACGGCCGTGCGCCGGCCCTGGGCGCCGCGCACGCGCCCTGCCCAGCCTTGCCGCGCACACACCCTGTCAGCCTCGCGACGCACACGCCCGCCCGTGCCCACGCGCGCGCCCGCGCGTGCCCCGCGTGCCGCACCGACCGCCGCGCCGCTCGCCGTCAGGACGGCCGCGACGTCGCGCCGCCCGCCGCGTCGCCTGCCGCCCGCCACTGCCGCCCCGACGCGCCGCCCGCCGCTAGCATCCCGCGTCCACCGCCGTGCCGCGTCGCGACGGCCGCAAGCGGCCGAGCGCCATTAATGGCGCCCGCACCGCCCGCCGGCCGCCCGCGCCTCGCTCCCCACCGGCCCCGCCTCCTTGATGCTCCACTCCGCCTATAAGTAGGCCCTCGCGCAGCCCCTCGCCTCCCCACACCTCCCACCGCCGCCTCCTGCCCCTCCCCGCGCTCCCGTTGCAGCCCGCCCGTGCCGCACTGCCGCCACCCGCCGGCCTCCGTCGCCGCGCCTCCTCGCCCCACCTCAGCCCGAGGTGAGGCCGGGGATTAGCCCCCCTCCTCCCCCTTCCCCTTTTCCCCCTCAGCCCCGTGCCGCCCCGAGCCCCGGACGCCGGGATTTGGCCGGCGCCCGACCCCCCTTCCCTCCCCTGTTTCTGTCAACGGGAGGAAGAAGAAGGAGGGCAAGTTTGCCCAAAACCCCCTGCTGTTTTTCTGTTTTCCAAAGAAACCCCCCCCCCCTCTCTAAGAGTACCCTTATCCGTTCCCGTTTTACAAATGAAACCTCGCCTGTTTTGTATTTCAATTTAAACCCTCCAATGCATACATCTAGATATACTTGACAACCTTTTAGCATGCCTAGAATATTTTTAAGATTCGCAAATAGATCCCTACTCTTTTCTGATAGTTACGAATAAGCCCCTGGACCCCCGTTTGAGCCCTGAAACCACCTTCAGCTCGTCATTTTATGTGCGAAACGACCTCCGATTGACCCGAAACTTTACCACTCCGCTTCCAGCATAGTTTTAGCTATGCCATTAAGAAACCACCTAGAGATATTGCCCCTAACCCCGTAACTAAATTATTTCCGATTCAAGCCTGTCGGTAAAAGCTTTTAGTTCTTTCGCTTGATTGTGTGTCTGTTTGTTTGCGTCGTAGGACACGGAGTGAACGACGAGGTTCCCGACCGCGACCAAGCAACTGAGGATCAGTACTGCGACCCCGAACCCGAAGGACAGTGCTCCGATCAGGACTTTCCGCAAGGGTTTGACGATGGCAAGTTCAATTCCACCCTTCGATGCATGTTTCTATCCTAGTTTTTATAAACACAACCCAGTAGCCTGTTTTATAAAATTGCATGGTTTTGCGTGCTGGAAACCTGGTAGGATAGCCACCCTTGTTTGAAATAGCTATACTTTGACCGCCTGATTTATAAAGAAAGTACGTGCGTGTGGGAAGGGATGAAATGTGGTTTTGAAAAGTGAGTTAGACGGGATGGATGGCATTTCTGTGTGAATTGCCGTTGGTGTGCTCGTACCTGTGTGGTTGAGCGAGGAAGGGAGATATCCATCTTGTCACCCCTAAGGACCGAGTTGATGTGACATCTCACCTAGCTTCTTGTCGTGCGAACCACTTGACCGTTGTATGGGCAACGGCTTGGCCTAACCCCACTAGTTGGTCTGATAGCCACCAGGAGTGCTGGGAGCAACGGGTGATCAAGGAGACGGGATAAGCTCTGTGTGACTTATGCCCCGGTTAAACCTCGGTGTTAGGTCGAATGACCCCTTGATTGATCCCGTGGTGGCTAGTCAGATCTAGCTAAGGTGGGTAAGGGCTTCGATGGGATCTGCACCGGCACTAAGGTGTTCGTGCTGTGGTACCCCACCTGTGGGTAAAGTTGCACACCTCTGCAGAGTTAAAATCTATTCGAATAGCCGTGCCCACGGCAATGGGCAGGTTACGGTGTGGTCACATAACTAGAGTTTCTCTCTGGAAATGGATGGGTTGGTGTGTGTTGTTGGGAAGTGTCCGGCAGTTGTGCCGTGTGCTACGGCGGACGGGGAGTCCGGTAGCAGTTTTGCACTGGATCCTGTGTGGATCACTACCGTGTGCTCCTTGATGTTTAACGACTTGATTTGAAAATGTTTTGAAACGAACCTTTGCATGAAGTCAAGTTTTCCGCAAATGAACCATAACCTTATCCTTGGATTACCCCGTGCATGTAATTCTGTTATAACCCCTCCGCGGGTGTGATTGGACTTGCTGAGTACGTTTGTACTCACCCCGTTCTTACTTTACAGTGGAGGATCCCGACTACATCCCCGAGAACGACGAGTAGGGCCCCGTCCTGCACCCAGTCTTGCCTGTGGGTGAGGTCACCGTTGGAGCTCCGCATGGCGCAAGACTCTGATGATCCCCTGTTCGTAGTTAGCGTAGTAGTATGGGTATTTGTTGTAATCCTCGCGATAGTGGCGCTTCACTGCCCATTACCGCGAAGAGTTGTACGGTGATGTACCATCTGATGTAATAAAAGTGTTATCAGCCTCCTGGGACTGATAAAGTAACACTTTTAAGTCTTCCCTGATGGGGAGACGCTTCAAATAGGCATCGGGTATTCGTCTTTTGGAGTGGCCCTATTAAGATCCCTGAAGTCCACGCACACTCTCCATCGGCCATCTTTCTTTTGTACGGGCACGACGCTCGAGATCCATTCAGCGTACCTGCAAGTCCTGATAAATCCGGCTTCCAACATCTTTTCTATTTCTTTCTTCACTTCAACCAGGACTTCGGCTTTCATCTGCCGTGCCCGTTGCTGGAATGGTCGAAACCCACTTTTGAGGGGAAGCCAATGCTCTACTATTTTCCTATCCAGTCCAGGCATCTCTGTGTAATCCCAGGCGAAGCAATCGGCATATCCCTTTAGCAATGTTATCATCGGCTCTCGTAGTGCTGGGTGTAACTTCCTGCTTATGAAGGTTGGTCGTGGCTTATCCCCAGGACCAATGTCTATCTCCTCAAGTTCATCAGCCGATGTGAAACCATATCCTAACTTCCCTTCTTCTTCCATTAGATCAACGTTGCAAATGGAGAAAGGACACAGCATAAAAAAACTCGGCCGATCGTTAAGATCGGCCGTTCCACACATCCCCTTACTTTCCAAGTTTTTGTAAAAAGAACAGGGCCAGCTGTTAATGCTGGCCATTTTATAACGACTACGAAACACATTTATATTTACAACTTCGATTCTTCGGGGCCGATTGCAAGAACCGTCCTTTATGACCCTGCTACCAAATGTTGCCTCCTGTTCCTTTATTCCGTGAGGCCGGTGGATAAGACCAGCCTTACTCCGTTTTTTATAGCCTCGATGCGATCACACCCTTCCAGGCTTATTCCTGAAATCGGCTCTTGATCTTTCGCATCCCAAATGCTCATGGCCGCATGTGAAATTTCGATCGAGTCGTCTGCCTGGACCATTTCCACCTCGTCTCCGTCCCATTGGATCAAACATTGATGCATCGTGGAAGGGATGCAACAGTTGGTGTGGATCCAATCCCGACCAAGTAAAACGTTGTAGGTGCTCTTGCTGTTGACGACGAAAAACGAGGTCGGGACAGTTTTATTTCCAACGGTGAGATCCACACTAAGGACACCTTGGGCTTCTGAAGTCTGTCCGTTAAAATCACTTAGGGTGACATTGGTCCTGATCAAGTCTGCGGAGGACCGCCCCAAACGGCGTAGGACTGAGTATGGCATAATGTTGACCGCTGCTCCCGTATCCACCAACATCTTATTCACGGGCTGGCCGTTAATAAACCCCTTAAGATACAAAGCCTTCAGATGTTTGTAATTCTTAGCTTGTGGCTTCTCGAATATCACCGGCCGAGGTCCCAAATCAAGTTGGGCCACCGACGGCTCCTCCTGGGGCCTCGCATGGAACTCTGCAGGAAGCACAAAAACCATATGTGCATCAGCCGATACCTTCTTATCGGCTTTCGTTGACTTGGGTCGCCATTCCTTCCTGGGTGGGCGCGACTCCTTTTCCTGCACATAGTGAACTTGTTCTGCCAAATCTGGTCGTGCCTTCCTTAAAGTCTCGATGTACTTAGCTTCGGCCTCCTCCAAGCTACGCAGCCGCTGAACCCTGCGCTTCTGGGAACGACTAAGTCCATCGGGGCACCAACGAGGATGATGATACCTGTCTTCTTCTTCATCTTCCTTTTGTGGTGACCGAACCCGCACTTGCCGGATTAAGGCAGGTCCTATCCGCTGGAAAACCGAATCCCTTGCTTCTGGCCTCCTTGGTCCACACTCTGGGCAATCTCTGATTGTAGGCAATCGGCTCATACCTGAATCCCAACAGTACCTGAAGAACGGGCAGTGCCAATGGTCGCGGGCCTCTTCGTGCTTCCTCAAACGCTTCCCGGTCCGGCGCTCATATTCCTCTTCTTCAGATTCCCGACGGAGGCGCTGCTGATACTGGTACTCGTATTTCCTGAGAAGACCAGAAGAAGTCGGCCGTTGATTCCTTACGTACCTTACTTGCCTTTCTGTAACGTATTCATCCTTTTCATTTTGGGGCCGATTGCTCGAATCAGCCTCTCCATCTTTGACCTGGCGGCGTGATGCCACCCCCGCCATGTTGATGCCCAGTGCGAAGTTGAGTTGTCGCCTTGCCGTCCGATCGTTACTTTCCACCATATTGACACCAGGGAACGGCTGTGTATCGACTTTCATGGCGGTCTGTCCCAAGATCAACCGGCCTTGCTCAATAGCCGATTGGATCTGCCGACGGAGCTCCTTACAATCGCCTGTGCTGTGGGTGAACGAATCATGCCATTTGCAATATGACCTTCCTTTCAGCTCTTGCGCCGTAGGGGGTTTGTAACCTTCTGAAAACTTCAACTGTTTTTCTTTTAGCAATAAGTCAAAAATTTGTTCCACTTTGCTCACATCAAAATCAAACCCCTTTGCCGGTCCTGTTTGCTTTACCCACTTGCACGATACGGGATTTGCACCACGAGCCCATTCTGCAACCGATACTTCTGCCTCTTCCCCGGAGTCATCGGCTTCTTCAGTGTCAGCTAGTGCTATTTGGCGTTTGAACTTTTCCTGGTACAGCTCGGGGTGACGCTGCTCATGCATCGTCAACTTCTGGACAAGATGTGCCAGTGAAGTAAATTCCAATTGAAAAGCCAGATCTCTAATCGGCTTCAATAACCCTAGAGATGCCAATTCCACAGCTTCCTTTTCTGGGATCCGCGTTGAATAACACCTATTCTTCATCTCCCTGAAACGTCAAATAAATTCTGCCACGGTTTCTCCACGCTTCTGTCGCATTTGGGCCAAATCAGCAATTCCTGCTTCTGCAGCTTCTGAATGATACTGAATATGAAATTGCTCTTCCAACTGTCTCCACATACGGATGGAGTCAGGACCCAGTGACGTGTACCACCCGAAGGCCGACCCCGTAAGCGACTGCGAAAAGAACCTTACTCGTAATGGATCCGACACAGAAATCATACCTAACTGTGCCAAATATCGGCTCACATGTTCGATGGAACTAGCACCTTCTGCCCCACTGAATTTGGTAAACTCGGGGAGCCGATACTTGGGTGGCGATGGAATTAGGTCATAATCACTCGGATACGGCTTCGTATAGCCGATTGCTCTCTTTTTTGGCAAAATGCCAAACTGATCCCTTAGGATGGCACCAATTTGCTCCGCCGTTTGTGATCCGGGGGCCGAGTGCACACTATCATGACTCGGCCCTGTGGCATAAGTTGCTAGCCAAGCTTGTTTATCCGCGTCAGCTCCAGGAACCCCTCCAGTTACTTTCTGTGAGAGATGCGTCGGGTTATTATTATCCGGAATATATGCGCACATGTAACCATGTGGGATCTCCTTGGGCGGCTCACTGAAGAACTGGTGATCTGTGGGATCACCCCCCACTTTGTAAACCACGTAAGCCGGAGCACCATGTGATTCCGCCGCTGCAAGTGCATAAGGCAAAGGAGGTCTGGTCTGGAACGGCAATTCTCCCTTATGGCTTCCCAGAGCAGGCCCAGTTGGAGAATGTTGATGTTTCATTATTTCTTGGACCACCCGTAAAGCTACACGCTCAAAAGCATTAACCAGACTTTCAGAATGCCGGTGCAACGAATGAGCCACTGCATAATTCACCTCCTGCCGCAAAGCTCTGGTACGGTCTTCAGACGGGGTAGATAGATCCACTCCATCAAGAGCACCTTCAGGCGAAAAACCTCTCCACCTGATACCGTGGTTGCGAGTCCTTTCGAAAGAGCCGATGAGGTCGGCCTCAAACTGAGTCTTGATTTCGTCATACCTCTGCTTGTGTTCAGCAGAGAGCTCTTCATAAGAGATCGGATCCTCCCTTGCCATCTTGTTGACCACCACTGACGGAGTCGACGAAGATGATGGAGTCGATGAAGATGGTGCCGATGGCGATGACGAAGTCGATGAAGAAGGTCCCACCGGGCGTGCCAGAATGTGTTGTCGGTCAAAACCCGCCGGCGGGCAGCGACAGGCAACACGAGGAGCCGGGAGGCTTCCGGGACGGCTGGTGGGCCCCGGTCCCTCGGTCAACGGCCCAGTGATCTGGCGCGCGCCCTGGCTGAGAGTCGCTAGGCGTGCCACCTGATCCTACACCCGATCAGGAAGGTGTGACGTATCAAACTCCTGCGTGCACAGACATATGTAAAGGTTAATCCGAGCCGTGATCGGCTCATTACATCCTTCCCGGCATCGGCTATGAAGAGCCGATTGCGTCAATACCGGATCGGATCTTTGGAACAGGCAATATAGAAACTGATACGTATGTATATATTTAAACAAAACTTGCTTCATAAATAACAATCTAATCCAATCCACAACAACTAAGCCCTCACTACACGATCGGAACATCCTACACGTAATTGAGCCTAACAGATACACAAAAGCATCGACAAAACGATCTAAACAGAGAGCAAGAGAACAACTGAAAGCCGATTCCCAAACAACCTCTATTCAAGCAAAAGCCGATACAGAGCATACTATCGGATCATTCAACTCGTTTGCAAGGTCTAATCGTGCACATATTGAGCCAAGCTTCTAAATGCATAGAAACCAGCCATAACAGATTGGATCTACTGACAACTACGAAACAAGACAAAACAATCATACCCACGAACGGGTACGATGATCAAACATGCGAGAGCAACGCATAAAGCACAATGAAAGCACCAAAAGAAAAGATTACTCAACGCATGCCAGGATAAGCAACGCTACTCGCCATCTACAAGGCTTCAGCACGAGCAACGTATAAACGAACGAGCAAGGGTGACGCTACCCCGATCACGCAAGACGTGATCGGGGTCGCGTGGCGCTTACCCGATGAAAAACCCTAAAACAGGGGAGGCGATACGCCGAGAGTTGATGATGATTGATTCTGTTTCTTGTTTATTCATGGTACACATTTATAGTCCGTAGACTTGTTCTCTTTAATTAACCCTAACCTAACACGACACGAATCTTAACTGCTTATTCCTAATTTACGCGGCCTTATAGCCTCCATCTTGCGCACAGGCCCAATTCGCAAGCCTTATCACGACTGCCTTCTAAGCCCATCTTGCTCAATAGCCCACCTCTGGCCTGGTCAAAATATGGCGATAACAGTGGGTTCTTGCAAAGAGAAATATGAATATCGATCCTACTGAAAAGAGTACGAAGAATATTGTATATAGAGATGTCTTAGAGTCTTGAGGTGTGTTTGTGCTTCAGCTTTATATATTTATGATGTGTAATAATATGCATTTATACACTCACATAGTCATATGCTTTCGTGCTCTTCTAATCACATGTATTGTTTCTGCAGGTCATGGTCTTAAAGATTGTGAGTGTTAATGGCTTATCAGAATATCTTTAGATGCTAGAATTCGTGATGATTGAATAAATGTATGGTGTATACGACTAAACATACTCTGTGTGCCTTGATCTTGATACACGACATGTCCATTATTGGATTAGTCCTATATATATTATTTTTGATAATTTTATTGTGTATGAATGAGATTTTGTATATATAAGGTGCATTTGTAATTTCTTTTGGTTCCCAACAAATGCTCAAAAAGAAACTTTAAACACGTGCTTGTGGCACATGCATATCCACTAGTACACGAAAGAGATGTACCTTATGGAGTTAACTAGAGGAGCTGAGGTTGGCCAGTTCTACCAACTTTTCATTTTAATTCGTTCTTAACGAATTCCACTGAATTTGAGTTCACAATCTATAAGGTTCCTGTTTCTAATAGTGACCGTGAGGTGGTTTGTTTTACAAATGCAAATTAAGTTGTCACGGTAAGTAACAAATGGATAGAAACCTGATTGTTTTCTCTTATAACAAATGCACCCTTCATCTAGGGATTTCAATAAAATTTCTACGTAGGACGAAGGCTGCGTTTGGTTCAGCTTTCTGAACCTGCTTCTGCTTTCAGAAAGCAGAAGTTGAACCAAAAGGGTTCAGCTTTTCTGCAGCTGCTTTGAAAAGCTGCTTTTCTATACTACAAATTTGAAAGTAGGTTCTACACTGCTTTTGCAGCTTTTCCAAATTTGTAAAAACTACACACCTACTGTTGGTCACGTATATACCCTTTCAATTATTTTTTATATATAAGAAAATAAAGATTTTCATATATAGGAAAATAAAAATAAAAAAGAATACAAAAAGTTAACTCCAAATATTTTCATATATATATAAAAATAAAGATTTAAAGGAAAAGGAATTTGGTCATTACAAAGAAATATTGTATGCTGTCAATTTGCATAAAGACAATATATAACTTTTTCACAGTCGACAACTCACAGCAGTTTGAACCAAACGACTTGCAGCTTTTTCACAGCAGGTATCTCATAACAGCTTTTTCACAGGAGACATCAGACAGCAGTTTTTTCACAGCTCACCGCGGAACCAACCGAAGATTTGTCTTTCCACACCAGCTTTTCTTGATAGGAGATCCAAGGAATAAATAGAAGACGTATATCAGGCGTTTGCTTCACCCATCCTCCAAGATCCGGACGAGGACTTCTCCATCTTGAATGCATCTCCTCATCTAGGGTCTAGAGCTCTAGGCTTCTAGGGCCGAACGACCCATCATTCTGGGCCTACCAGTGTTAGGCACACTACGTTGTTATACACTTGAAAATTTTGGATTTTTCAGAGTTTAGATACGTTCAGAACATACAAACTCAGCAAAGATTGCAACATAAAGAAAGTACCTAAAGAAAACCCTCTAAAGATGAAAATATTCTCGCCTTAAAACAAGAAAATTCTGCCACAACCACATGTTCTAAGTGAGGTGACTAACCACTCCTTTTATAATTTGATACACAAGAAAATCTATTTGGTGGATCTAGACCATACTTGCTTTCACATCGATGTAATTGTGTTGATATAAATAAAAACTTCTATTATTTGTCTAGAAGACAACACTTGCTCTCATATATAGGAGAGGACCGGAGGAGTACATAATATAATTGACGCCTTTTTGTGTCGTGGTTGGATTTGCGGCGTCAATAGAGGGATGATAAGATAACAACGGGCGGACAAGTCAAGCATCTATGCTGCCTCCTAACGCGTATCGACGTCGCGGGTAGGATCCAATAGACGTGAACAAAGCGATGAAAAAAATATTTAACTTGAATATAAACAATAATGTACCTTTTTCATGTTGCAAGATGTAAATTATAATGCATTACTATTCAAATTTCGTTTGCTAATGTTTGTCCAACATTTGTAACTTTTTTGATCCAGTTTTCTCCACTGAATGATTCATGGAACATCGTCAATTCGTCATGACAAAATAAAAGGTCAGGCTGATATTCAATTCATACGCAACTAAATAACTTTAGGTGTACAGCTGAATTACCATGACATCTCAGTGACATACTACTATTGGCCAGCCTCACATACCGATCTCGCAGAACTGAAAATCATGTGGCATTCCACGGATTTGCCAAAAAGACGAAGTCAAATCAAAAGATGAAAAACACGTCAATGTTTCACCCCACCCATTAATTTCTCAGCCGGACGGCTACCCAAGCATGCCGGGTTGGTGGAGTGCATCTAGCGAAGACCCTGCACATTTACGCTCCCCTGCCTCCGCTCTGTGCTTTTAAACGCCGCGTCCTCCCGCAGCGTACACCGCGGCTCAGCCCACTCCTCTCCGACCTCGCTCGCAACAGCTTCCACTCTCCCCTCCAGCGGCCGCGCTCGTAATCGTAGCTCGCGGGAGATCGATCAGCCATGAGCCAAGGAGGAGGAGCGGCGGCCGGCAACGGCGTCAGCCCCGGCAACGTGCCGGTGTGCTACTACGGCCAAGCGGGGCGCGTGCCGGCGGCGCTGGAGCGGCGGGTGCGCGCCGCGGAGCTGTTCCTGCGGTGCGCGGCGTGCGGGCTCGCGGTGCTCGCCGCGGCGCTGCTGGGCGCCGACCGCCAGACACGCGTCTTCTTCTCCGTCGAGAAGGAGGCCCGGTACACCGACATGCAGTCCCTCGCGTAAGCGCCTCCGATCCGTCGTCGATCCCATAGCTCGACCTCCCATTCCGCCTCTTCCCTGTGCAATGTTCCATCTACTACGATTCATTATGGCCTCCCAATGATGCATGGCATGGCTCCACGCAACAGCAGCAAGCGATTTTTTTACAATTGTTAATAATTGTCATTCTATAATTTTTTTTTGCGCAAAGTTCTCCACAATTAAGTTCGCATGCTCGCACGTCACAAATCCCAGCACAGTGATAATATTCCTTTTCCAGCGGCCAAATTATTTGCTCCAACTAGTCACTGGTCAGGAGAGATGAGCGCTCGCCTAGCCACTGGTCAGTAAAAACCAAGTGATTTTAATTTGTTCCATCCACTAGCAGTATTAGGCTAGGAGGTTAGTATCTCGCTTCCATCGCAAGGCACACGTCTGACGCTGATGGCCACTAAGCAAGTGAGGAAAGCTTCCATAATCTGGTTTCCCGGCTGGCTGGTTATGTAGAGCACGTCATTTCCTTAACTCGTACACATCGCGCCACCAAAACTGTACGGTGGAGTATCAGATTTGGTGGAGGGGTTGAGGGAGATTAATGGCGAGGCCAACGGGCAACCACACGTACGGCGGCGCAGCGGAAGCAGCCGCTTAAAAGCTGCTGCCGGGGCACGCACAGTTGGGCAGGTTTATTTCCCTGCCGCTTCGGCGAGGACGGACCCATGCGTCTGCCAGTGCCGCCGGCGCCGTGGCTGCCCGGGGGAAGCCTTCTTCACCGGTGGCCGCGCGCGGGCAGGCCCGGCCGTGGTTCGCATGGAAGGAGGCCGTGGTGTCGTGCCCAGAGTGGCAGCTGCTTTCATGGCGCTGCCTGTCCTGTCTTGTGGACATCGCATTCGCAGCGTGTTCTTCTTCTCCCTTGTCGATCTGGTGGCGGTGGCGCGGTGCTGGGAGCGTGCTGGTGTTCTGGATGAGGTTTTCACTGCGAGGCGGAGTAACGATTGGCAACTACCACGTGGTTTGGCTCGGCTGCCCGTTGCAGTGTTAGTGGTTACTAGATCATTCATGGCCGCCGCATGAATGCGACCTACTTCTCGCCTACCAGCACGGTTCCGGCACATCAGGAATTTCAATTTTGCTTCACATGCCAACAAATAGTGCTCCCAATATTCCAACTGCTATATTATTCGCTCAATATACTTTTTATTGAGGTGCTGGTTTTTCTTATGGTATACAGTATGTCCCAGATCGAGTGAACTTCTCTTGGAGAAGCTAATGATTAACTGCTATCGTCTGTTAATATTTTTTTTGTTAGAAACAGTGCTAGTATTTTTAAGTTTATCCTAAGTCAACCATCTTAGGTCTGACCAAATTCTTAGCTGTTCAATTCCTACAGCTTTGAACATGGCACGGGGGAAACAGTAGCATCAGTATCGCTTTGATAGAAAAAAAAATTGCAAGCGATACAGTAGTCCATGATCACTGTGATTTACTAGTATGCTGGGCAGTCAACAGTGATGGGTAATTACAAAATAAACTACATAATCATGGTGCTAGACTATCACAATCTGTTCTCACTTAATTAATAGTAATAGCCGGTCCTCGGTGCTGTACTGCTGTACACATTTACAGCTGCAAGGAGGACCATCTTCATGATGCAGCAGCGTGGGATCGTGTAACATTCAAAGTACTGACAGTCTGAAGAGCTAACCATGCCCACAGAGTAGGTGGTTTTTCATTAGGGCCACATGGAAGGGAAAAATCCTCAGGATAAGATTTTTTTTTTCACCCAAGTCCTCGGAACCAATGATATATACGAATCACGGATGATTTCATCCATCCGGAGCATAAATAAATTTGGGAAAAGAGGCTGGATTATTGCTAAAGCCTGTTCGTTGATTTGCAGATTTTTGGTGATAGCAAATGGGATGGCGGCGTGTTATAGCCTGCTCCAGGGGGCGAGGTGCTTGGTGAGCATCCTGACAGGTGGCGTCCTCATCAGCAGGCCCATGGCATGGGCTATCTTCTCTTGCGATCAGGCAAGTATTTATAATTATCACCAGCGGCGTTTAGAGTTTCTGGTCGCTGTCGGTATGTTCTTGCAGGTGTGTTATTTGTCACCATCAAGTGATTATATTGTTCTGCTATCATTTTCTAAACTTTCTGGGTGTAGATTCTGCTGTTCTGTAGCCCTTGAGCTCTCGACATCTTTTGTACTGTGCGTACGAGACGTGATGGAGACATCTAAGTAGACTTTTACCCAAAGTTTTGGCCCAGCCTACAGTAAGGTTAGGACTAGTGCTTCCTCTTAGGAGAAGCACTCGTGATGAACAAATAGTCACTCTGAGCTGGACAATACTCTGACGTCCGAACAGTAATATTCATATAGCAGATTGAAAAGGGAGATAAGGGGGAAAAACATTAACATTTAGGAGTAATTTGTATGCTGGACGTGTCAATTGCTGATAGGAAATTAGGAACAACACTTTCGTCTTATGCTTTTCAAGGAGTAATTTGGTCTGCAAATGGTCAGCATGACATTCTTTTAGGGAGATCTTGACCTATAAAGAGAGGGGAAATAGAAGGCGGCATTAATTGTCACCTTAATTTTGCATTTATATCATACAGGACACCTTTCGTGTCGCCGGATATTGCTGATTAGGTTATATATCGCCATGTCACATGCTTCCTGCCTTCCTGGCAAATCACTTGTGTAGCTCTGCATTCGAGTCAAAACGCACGTTTCAGTACACTGTAAGCAGGTCACATATCACAAATCAAAACCTGAGCTATGGTTTAGCATATTCCATTGAAATTGATAAACCACTGTGACCAAGAAGGACTTGCTTAATTAAGGCCGCCCAAGTATATAACCAAGTGCCTAAAAATACACTTTTTCACTAATTTTGTAGTCATATACGTGTTGTGCTAGTATATAGTGAAACAATTTCTTTGGAAAGACCTAGTATAATATATATATATATAGTGAAATGATAAGATGCATTATGTTCCAAGGCTACCAAATGTTGGGATACAGAGTGTGACCATCCTGGCTCACTGTCAGGTATACCAGCATGTGCATTTTGCTGCCCGAATGCAGCAGCATCCTCAGTGCGCAGTACAGTCAAGATTCAAGAACCACTGCGATGGGCAGCGTTAGCAGGTAGTAGTTGGCGAGACCACAGATCAGAGGCACCACATGGCGTCATGCCAAGCTCTAGATCGTTCTAATGCCTGTCTCGCACTAAACTGTCGGCAGCTAGCAGTCTTTTGCTCTGATAACGCCTGTCGTCGTTCTTGCCGTAAACCGTGTCAGCAGCAAGCAACTCCTCCGTTCTGTGAACAACCTGGGTGGTGGCATGGATGCAGGTGATGGCGTATTTCACGATCTCGGCGGTGGCGGTGGCGATGGAGGCGGCGATGATCGGCAAGTACGGCAACACGCAGTTCCAGTGGATGAAGACGTGCCACCTCTACAAGCGGTTCTGCGCGCAGGCGGGGGGCGCCGTGGCCTGCGCCGTCGCGGCAAGCCTCAACATGGTCGGCATCTCGCTCGTCTCCGCGTTCAACCTCTTCCGGTTGTACGGCAGCGGCAAGGGGAGGAAGTGATGATCGGCCGGCGACCCGGCGCTCGATCAGCCTCTTCAGTTCAGTCTAGGAACACAGGCCGGAGTGCATGCCTCCGGCCTCTTTCTAGGTTTTAACCCCCAGTCTGGAACCACAGCGCCATGGATGATGGTCTTCTTCTCCGGTTTGAGCTTTTTTCCTTCTCTTTTTCTGGTGTTGGGATGCTGCTACCTGTCTGTCGTCGTCTGTCAGCGCAGCGTAGCCATAAAAAGTCTCTGGGACCTGTATGTAAATGATGTGAAGTGATCCGAGGTGTTTGTGTACGTAGTAGTATGGCAATAAACGTGCGGGAAAGCGATGTATCGACGACCGCTGTCGCCGCTGCAGGACGGCAGGGCTACCGAATTTACTCCCTTGGTTACTACTGTATACAGTAGCCGTTGTCACCTGCCATCATTTACTGCTCGGGTACTGCCATGACCATGCGAGCTGCCCAGAGGGCAGATCCGTTGTGGCAGCACATGCGGCGTTCTACGAGTCCTCGATTCAGGGATGGTCAAAATGGCTCGCCGTTCTTGTCCTTGATGTCCAAAGTGACCCTTTGAGGCCCATTACAATTGTGCACTTGGTGGGCTGTCCTATTATGGACCGAGCCTTTCGGCACGTGATGGGCCGTCCTATATGGACCGAACCTTTCGGCACGTGATGGGCCGTTCTATGTGGACCGAGCCATTCGGCACGTGATGGGTGGTCTTTTCATGACGGTGATAAGAATATATATTACCCTCTTAAGGGGGAAAAAAGAAGAAGGGTACTTTCGGAAATGGAGCAAACTCGAAAAACAAAAAAGGAAATGGAGCATAGCCGTGGGCCCTAGTCTGACAGGATGCATTGCAGTAGTACAGTGAGCCCATTGGCCGCACGTATTCAGGCTCTTCTTGCATCTCTGCCTGCCTTGTGTCATCCAGAAGCAGACTGGCAGCTCTGCAGCTTTTGAAAACAGAAAAATCGTGGCGACTTGCATCCGTCGTTTTGAGTCATGTGGGTTGCACTGGCCCCTACCTCGGCAACACCGGCGCAGGAATTAGGTATGCCACCAAGCCAGAATACATCCACATGCACATTCATGCATGCAAACCAACTGCGACGACGTGTCTGAAAAGTGAACCCAGGAAACGTAGTCCTAGAACTAGAGATCAAGCTTTTTTTAAAAAAAAAAAGAACTAGGGATCAAGTCGTGCGTGATAGCCAAACACCACAGCAAAAGCCCAGAAGATCGATATGCTCTTATTGGAGTTGGAGATGCCACACAGTACATCTTTGTATGTTCTGGCTCTACTGTCTTGTAGCCTGTAAAAATGTACAAAGGCAGGCACAGCGTATGCACATAAAACGGCTAGCCGCAACCAGTGCAAATAGCAGTGTATATCTCGTTTCTGAGTAGGTCCAAGTTTAGAGGTACACTGGGCCTGAGGCAGTCCAGTCACTCCCAAGTGCATGCGCCTTCTTTTAGCCGGCGCCGGCGGTGTCCGCGTCACCGCGAGGATCCAGCCGGCCGGCCAGCGGGGGCAGCCATCGTACCAAGCGCAGCGTCGGGTAGCCCTGGCATGGGAGCTTGTCATTTCCACGGCATGCGGACATGGGGGCTTGGGAGGTTGCGCGCGGCCCCTTCCCACACGTGAGCGAGCCCCGTGACCCCTCCTAGCTCTCCCCCAGCCGCGCCCAGCAGGCTCCCGTGTCCTGACCGGCCATGCAGGAGCCGTACCACCATGGCCGCCCGCGTCGGTTTGACAGCTCCCCATTGCCCGCCCCCGTGAACTCGGCGCGGCGCCCAGCGCCCATGCATCGGGCACGTGTGGCGTGTCATCATAACCCCTCCGAGCGCGGCGGCCGGCCATGGTAGTACGAGATGTGCGTTTTGCGCGGTGGAACTTCTGGCGATCCACCGCACCGAGCCACCGATTGTTGTGTGTGTGTGCGCGCACGCGCCTAGCTAGCCGCTGGCCGGCCACTGGGTTTTGGCGACTTGCCGTCGATGACAGGCGACTCCGCGGCCATGTCTCGTGAGCGCCCCGAAGCTGCGGCCTCCATGTCGTTTACGAGGCGGCCATAGATTCTTCGTCCGAGTGGAGAGAGCACGCTCCGATACGCAAGGAATCCCCGGCGCGGCGCTGTGCGGGGGTGTCCGTGGCCGTGGCGTGGAGTACCGCCTGACGACAGGATACGTTCATTCGAGGCCAACCCTTTCGATCTGTTTTTTCCTTAGCTTCTTCCACGCGAGTAATGAACGTACGTACAAGCTCGATGGTGACCTGGCGGCGGCAGCTAGCTAGCTTGCAAATCTCCGTCGTGCTGGCGTTTTGGCTGGATTGCGCAACTTTTTCGCCTAGCTCGTGAACCCTGTTGAATTTACGTTTGTCTGCTGGCGCAGCCTCCTCCTTACACGTATATACTGCTGCACGCTCCTGTCCGAACTGCGAATAATGGACAGTACTGGTACTACTGTAGGTATAGCATCGGAGCCTAGAAAAGGCTCTTTTTGGTGGATGTTGTCCCAGAGGCAAATGCAGAGAACACAAAGGTGAGGGTGTCAAATTAGAACAAATAGATTTTTATGGCCAAACGCTATCTCCTTCCTTCCTGTAATGTTGATCTTTGGAAGAAGGGACTGTGCAAGGCATTGGCGAGCGAGGAAGATTATGGAGTTTTAAAGAGGAACCCAGGTAGCACGTGAGGCGTGAGAGATTGTTGAAGATCGTCTGGCTTAACTACCTCAAGTACAATCACAAGAACGTAAATATAAGAGGCGCATGGTTGTAAGGAGGAATCCAATTCTCGTTCACTTGATAAACATGTACACGTGGTCTCCTTTTATACATGGGATGGTAGAAGACCAATAATCTATCATCATGAGTGGAGCCTTCAAATTAAATATTAGGATAGAAGCCCAATAGTTCGTTCTCTAGTAGAGTTCTTAGCAACGAGTTGTTCATACATTATAATATGTTCCGGTGCTATAGTAGAGACGGAACATGCGCGTGTGGTAGGATGGGGGGAGTGCTCCGGCGATGGTGAGTTACTGGCTTGTCGCGAGGAAGAAAAATGTCATGTTTTAAATAAAAAGAAGAAGAAGAACAAGAAAGGCATTGTAAGAAATAATCACGTGAATTAGATCTTCATCCGATGATCCATTTCTATCTACTCAAGTGTTATCCACCGCACCCATACTCTAGTCTACTCCTTAAGAAACACGCTCCTTGCATAAAATCTACACCGTTACCTTCCTTAAAACCCAACTCTTGAATTCATATCTGATCACAAGTTCTCGAGATATTAGCACTAGGGCATGCACTAGCATCGCATGCATGGGATTTGGAGAATGCCTATAGATCATGCAGACATCTTTTTTGAAAGAATATCATGCAAACACGATGTATGGCGCCACAGCCGGCTCGCTAGCATCCGGTGCGGCAAATGGCTTCTGTGGCTGTTGGACGTGACGGGACGTCCGGTCGAGCTGCACCTTTAATTTCACGTAGACGGCCCGACTGATCGATCGAAACGGGTGCGAGAGCAGCGGGCCTTTCCAGAAAGCCTCTTGTTTCCCGATCCGGAATACGTCCCGGCACGCTTTCGATTCGGTCGCACGTCGAGACGCGAGACCGACGACGCGTCGGCGTCGGTGACCAGAGAGCCATCACGTACCATGTACTGTGCTGGCTGGCTCGTGATGTGGCCAACACGGGAGCTGCTAGGTGTACGCGAAAGTAGACGGCGGGGCGCAGAGCGAGACTACACAGTGCGCACAGACAGCACCACGACGAGGTGTCTCAGCGGCTCAGCCTGACTGTGCACTGGTCACCGGACCGGACGGACGGACAGGGAACGGTTTTCACGTCGTGCGTTTTTTACCTTTTGACTGCATGCAAGCACGGTGTTTACAGTCAGTAGTACACGGAGTAGGCCGCTGGCCTCTGGCTCGGCAGAGAAAAAGCCTAAAATGACGCGTGTAGCCGACCCAGCAGAGCAGACGCAGATCTGCACCCTGCGCTCCTCGGTCCTCGCCTCGCCTGCCCAAAAACTTCCAGGCACACCTCGCTGATGTCCTCACCGTCCTGAATTGGAGGAGCTCGGCGGATTTCGTAGCGGCAAAAATTTCGAAACATGGATCGGATATATAGCTCCGCTTAACGATCGCTGGCGCCACGGAAGCAACGGCCTGGTCGGTCCCGTTCCATTCCCGCCGCGCGGTCCCCCGGCAGTTGACGTCCTGGGAGCGCCGTGGTGGTGCCGAGCGTATCCCCAGCAGCAGAACAGAAGCGTCGGCTCACTCGATCGGGAGCCCGGCAACGATCGCCCGGCGTCGTCACGGCTAGATCACGCGTGCGTCCGCCCGCTCCCACAGGGCGGGCGGGCGCCGACGACAGCCGTGGAACGAAAGCAATGGCGCGAGCTGAGACGATTAGGCACCCAGTAGGTGAGCTAGGCAGCGCACGCGCGATGGCGAGCGCGCGCACGCAACGCGGGCATCCGGGCGAAGCAACAGCAACACGAGGAAGCGGTACAAGGCGCGTGCATCGGAATAGCAAGTCGCCAAGCGGGCGCGGACAAGCCCCAAGCGTACACCCGGCAACGCAACGAACCATCAGCAACCGCTAATAACAAAGCAAAAGAGAGAGAATAATGATTATTTCAATTTAATATGCCCCTCCGGTGGAGTACTACAGCTTGGATTGACTCAACAGCCCTTAGCTTGCTCGTTCGTCCGTGCTAATAATAATCATAATCAAACTAATTAATAATCGTGTCAAGCGGCGGCGTCCGTCGAACGCTCCGACGTGGAGGATGGTTGGCTAGGCAGCGTAGGCCGAGGACGCGACGCGACATGCCCGGGACGGCTTTAATTTGGCGAGCGACAGCGGTGGCCGCTCGTGCCCGCCCGCCTGCCCGGCCGGCGCTGAATGCCATCACGACACGTCGACGGGCTTGCAGAGGAACAGCAGCGACGACGGCGGCGCCGGCTGCCTCCTGGCGGCCGCGCCGGCGCCCCCGCCGCCGACTCCGAGGCGCTCGTAGCAGTCGATGGAGAAGAGCGAGAGCGAGAGGGAGAGCGACAGGTGGTGCGCGCGCGCCGCCTGGGCCTGCGCCAGCGCGCCCCCCGCGCGGCCGAGCCGGTCCAGCGCCGGGCCCAGGCACAGGCGGTAGAGGCGGCGGTACCCGCCGAGCGCGGCGACGACGGCGCGCGTGGCGGGGCCGGCCGGCGGCGCCGGGCCGACGACGTGGCGGAGGCAGAGGGCCTCCCAGACGGCGTCGCGGCGCGCCACGGCGGCCCACAGGCGGCACACGCAGGCGGCCGCGGCCAGCGAGCGCCCGTCCAGGCGCGCCAGGATCTCCGCCAGCAGGTCCGCGTTGTCGTTGATGTTGTAGCCGCCGCCTCCTCCCAGCAGCTGGATGCGCAGCTCCAGCTCCGTCACCTCCGCCGCCCCGCCCGGCCGCCGCGGCGCGGGCGACGCTACAGCTCCCATCCGCCCGTCAGCTCCGGGCGCCCGTGCCGTCGCGCCCCGGCCCCCGCGTCTCGGCGGTACGTTGAGACGGCGGCGGGAGGTGACGGACTGACCGACCGACCGAGGAGAACGAACGCTGCTGGGGATGGGAGACGAGCGAGAGAGACAGCGGGCGGCGAGAGCGTATATATAGGGAGGCGGCGGGGCGGGCGTTTTGACTCCGTTTCCACTCTAGCGTGCGCGTGTGGGGGCGCCCCCGATCGGAAGGCGATTAATAAAGCAGCCACCGGGGGTTTCCAATGGCAGGAGTCGCCGTGGGAGAGGAAGCTAGCTGGTGGCGAGAGCGAGTCCGTCGTCCCGTCTCGCCTGCGCTAATTAACCGCCCGTGCCAGTCGCGCACCGCAAAGCGGAAGGGAAGGATCCGAAGGGGCGGGACGGCGCCAAGCGGGACGGGCCAAGCGGCGTGGAGATGCGCGACGTACGTTGCGTTACGTAGGCGCCCGCGAGGGATTAGAAAAGTACTCCGTTTTGACGCCACCGGCGGCGGAGGGTGCGTGCGTGCGCCACCCTCCCCGGCCGCCGGGCCGGCCGCGTCCGCCGTCCGGTACGTGATCCTCGGCAGCAGAGCGGCCGCGGAGGCACGCCGGAGCCTCGTGCTGGGTTGCTAGCTTGGGCGTACTGTAGCTCGGTCAAGGCCTCAAGGGCGGGTCGTCCGGTATTCATGCACGCACGTACTCTACTTGGTAACATCACGCACGCACGTGGCGGAGCCGGCCGTTGGCGTGAGAGTTCTGGTTTTCTAGAACCATATTTCCTGAGAGAGCAATCCGTCTACCGTGGCAAGTTACGTAAATCCGGCCTGTAAGCAATGCCCTTCGTGTGGTGACATTTCACGGGAACGCTCGCGCGCGCGCGTGCTTCTTTTTGGTTTTATAAGCTTTATTACTACACTTTGGTCCATCCACACCTTTTGTTACTGCCGCTTTTGTACGTACTACATGCTTCTTTTGACCTTTTTGACTTCCTGAACCATTCCCCACAGTGGTGCCACGAGGCTGATGAGTGATGAGCTGCCTGCGACAGGGCGGCATTTTGACTGACAGCCTAAAATTCTGCTATTCAACCGGTATGGGTAGACTATGTTTATACATCAGTTCCGAATTTAAGTTGGTAATTGATACAAAATTCTAATTTGATGTGAAAAGAGCGTAGCTTAACTATGTTTATACATCAGTTCCGAATTTAAGTTGGTAATTGATACAAAATTCTAATTTGATGTGAAAAGAGCGTAGCTTAACTGGTAAGATTCTTTATCATAGAATCTGCCTATCCGGATCCGAGTTCTCGACTGAGCACGGGTGCTCGCATTTTTTCTAGATTTATTGTAGGATTTAACCGGCGCTATTATTTCAGTGGTAGTCGACGTGTCTCTCGACAACGAGACGCCCGTGGTGACATTGTCAATCCCAAGGATCAGCTGGCTCAGTCTCTCGGAGTGCTCGTAGAGATAGAGCTGCGTGCGTGTATTTATAGATGTGAGTGTGCGTGCGTACGTATTTGTGAGCGTCTGTATCTGTACTGTGTAGGGCCATCTACATGCAAAGTTTCAATGATGACCTTTTCCTTTATATATACGAGTATATACAGTATATATACTATACGTCTATACTGTAGTTGTCTTGCAGTTGCCTTACGTTAGCTTTGACCAAATAGCATTCCCTTTGTGTTTGTCCTTGTTTAGTCGCTTTTTTCATATAGTACTAGTGCTGTTTAAATTGCGCGTCAAGGGTCTGGAACTCTGGACTGGGGATTGGTAGTAAGATTGATAAACTAATCCTTAACCGTCCAAGAGATGGTGCCTAGGCTCACGACAAGCTAGCACATTTCGCGACCGCTAGTTCGTGTGGTTTTCGGGATTCTGCTGTTTGCTTTTCGGGGATCGCGTTCCGCCGAGAAAAGTGGAACGAGGTCAGGTCACAACGGCTAGCTCCAACCATGCACCACCCATGCACACATCTCCTAGCTCGCTCCATGCACTTGCTACACATCAAAGTTTCTTTGTTAGGTTTTCCTGGTTGATGAGCGTTCACATCAACGCTGCTGCTCTGCCAAATCGGAAGCTGGCGAGGAACAGGTGGCTACGTGCTACTACTAGCTTGTAATCCACTCTTGTTTCTTATCACTGGACGCATCATATCACTCTGGGGCTAGGGCCCAGGGCCATGCATGTAACTAGGGCTAGGGCCCAGGCCGGGCCCAGGACCCCGTGCGCAAGCTCATATATATGGATCAAATGGGAGGGGAAGACCCTATTAATCCCATCTCAACAAGCGGGCGCAGGAACAAAACCACACGCACGCATACTTAGCATGCTGATGAGTCCAAAATCCAATGTAATTCTGATTCCTCATGAACGAGTATAATAATGTTTTTTCCCGACCGTTGGATCCAACAGCAGGCAGCTCTGTTAAGATCATGCCGTCGTATATGGATTTCTGCGATGATCCCATCTGCGCCGCTGACGGCCTGATGAACCGCGTACGACGCGGGACCACCTGTCATCTGGATGATCGATACGTACACGCAGCTGTGACACTGAGAGGGACATGTAGAGTAGTAGGCCCGACTACGCCTCGATCGGCACCACCGCGCACCAGAGTACAAAGATCGCCTAGATACCCACCCTAAACATGGCATCACGCACCAACGCGGCAGCGGTCTACACGCCGAGATAGCCGGACAAGGAGAATTCAATTTGATGGGAGGAACCCTCTTGCAGGGCGAGCGTCGGCTCGATCGACCGCTGGCCGCTGCAGCGGCGAATCCACCAACCGGCCGCCGGCCATCCAGTCGCCGGCAGCGCGCCATGATGAGCGGCAGCGAGCTGCGCTCTGCTCCGGCCGCAACCACCCTATGCGCTGCGCCCTGCGCCTGCGCATGCACGTACGCCCGCGTCGCCTCCTCGTCAATGTAGCTAGCAGCTCCCTGCATCGTCGTGCGCTCTGCATGAGCGAGCTGGTCGTGGGCGGGGGCCCTCGCCATTAATTCCCGGCTTGGACTCTACCCTCTCGGACAGGATTCCTGGAAACGAGGCATGTGCCGATGCGAGCGCCGCGTATGATGAGGGGTACTGACCGCCGAGAGCTTGACGATGAGCCAAGAGCCCCGGCCCGGCCGGACGTCCTCGCAATGTTTTCGCTCCATGATTTGATCTGAGAGCCGCGATCTAGTCCGTGTCGCAGATGTTACAACTACAACCAACACCCACGACATGGATTCGTCTCCGCTGCCATCGATCGCCCTCGCGGCGCATGGCGCCCTACTATACTGATCGATCCGCCTGATTTGATCTGATCCCCCCCTACGATCAACACGCATTCATGCACCGCGCGACCTCTGAATCCCTGTCGATAATGGAGCTGATGAGATTCTAAATCCAGCGGCAGAGCGCCCCAATCAGTGAGTAATGATTGGGGTGAAAAGCGGGGAGGAATTTCTGGCCTCTGCGGCTACCGCATCTGCGATCGCGGGCGGCAGGCGGCAATGATCGGCCTGAACGTGCATGGAAGCGATCTGCTCGCTGCTCCCGATCAGACCCCCCGCACGAAAAAGCGATCCGGCCACCGATCATGGCCGGTGGCGAGTGCCAGCGCTGTGGGCTCCGGCCGCGTGCCTTCTCAATCCCAAGCATGCCGTGGACGCGAGCTCTTGTCCCGCCCGCCCGCGCACTGCGCCCTTCGATCCCCGGCCGCGGCCGGCCCGCTGGGGTTCCTCCGTCTCGGCGGCCGGGAAACGTGGCCATGCCGGGGCGCAGCGCAACGGCGGTTCGCTGTGGCGTGCTGTGCCGCGCCGCGCGCACATGGCGGCTCACGGGGGCGCGCGGAGTCACGAGCGGGGATACAGGAAGACCTCGCCGGTGGAATCTTCCGTTTGTTCACTTGCTGGGCTCGCTGCTCGCCCCCGGCCAACCTCCCTCCTCTGCGTGCGATCAGGCTCCCTTTTCAGCTTTTCCCCTGTTCCGTGGGAGTTGCATGTGTTTGGCAACCTTGCGACGGGCGATCGATGGATAGGATGGCCTTGTGCGTGTGCCGGTCAAAAGGCGCGAGTTCCTGTCCCGGCGGCATGGCGTGGACGCAATCATTGTTCTTGGATACGCGCTAATGTTTTCCTCGTTTTTTTTTCTCTGTTGAGAGCAATCAAGCGAATTTTCGTAGCGGAGGCAGGATCGTCCTGCGTTCCTGCGAGCAATGACGGCAGCTATGGGGTAAGCTAGTAGATGCTGTCTACAGGTCTAGTAATCTAGCATGTCCTTCATGGATTCATGCACGCACAGACAAGAGAAAGAGAGCATCTCCATTGTCTGCTCATTTACCCTCTGCTCGTCCGGTAAAATCCAGTATTATTAGGATGTCATCCACAAAATTGGACACAACTTTCATCAATCAAAACAAAACCACACCGCCCAAGAACAGAACGCAGCAGGAGCCAATTCTTCATCGGCGGTCTGCGACAACAACAGGTCATCTATTTACGAGTCACCTGGAAAATAAATGACCGAGGGGCAACAGAGGTTGCAGAGGGGGGGCGGTATAAATGCGCTGGCGTAGACGTAGTATATCGTTTTTAATTTTTAAGCGCTCTGCAGGGGGTACGGTGCGCCCCTGCGCCGTCCACAGAAGCTGCAGAACGCCCTAACGAACGCATTCAAGCACGAGCAGGACTGCAGGAGGAGGGCGCTGCCTCAGCCTGCGAGATTCCACCCAAGCAGACGACGATGATACAGCACTCACCCAAACTGATAATGTTCATGCCATACTGCCGGGGTTACGTCGCTCGCTGCTTGAAACCTCGAGCCTGCCGATATGATCTCTGCGCCTGCAACTCTTATTAAAGACTGGACTGGGCGGTGGTGTGTGGATATGTTGCCTATTGAGGATCGATGGAGAGATATACTACTGGTCAGGGAATTGATTTGAGGATCTTCAGACGGTACTTGGAGCTGTTTAGAGCGTCCATTCATCTGTTCATCAACTAAGCAGAAGAAAGTAACCTAGGCTCTGGCCTCTGGCTGCCATTAACTAGCTTGCCACACCGGCTGCAGTGCTGCATGCACAGGCTGCAGGCCGCGGCCAGTTTGGGTTGTTAGGCTATCTCCACCGGTGTGCTGTAAAAGGCCCGGTTCTCTAAATTGGAGGATTCTGTAGCTTCCGTAAAGCTCCAGCGGTACCCGCTAAAAGGATCGCTAAAATGGAGGACTCCCACTGCGTCCCGCACAGACGAAGGGGCGACCGGCGTCCTCCATGCTGTCGCCCCTTCCGCGCGCGCACGGGAGGAAACGGCCGGCCAGGGGAGGCGGCTCGCGCGGGAGGAGGGGCGGCGGGCCGCGGTCGGCGGGGCGCGGAGGAGGGGGCCGGCGCGGGCGGAGGGGCGGCGCGGGCCGGCGGGGCAGGGGCGGCGCGCGCGGGAGGGCGCGGTGGGGCGCGCGAGGCGCAGGAGCGGCGGCAGCGGGGCGCGGAGGGGCGGCGACGGGCGCGGAGGAGCGGCGGCGCGGGGCGCGGAGGGGCGGCGACGGGCGCGGAGGAGCGGCGCGGGGCGCGGAGGAGCGGCGGCGGGTGAGGAGGAGCGGCAGCGGCGGGCGCGGAGGGGCGGCAGCGGGGCGCGGAGGAGCGGCGGGCGGGCGCAGAGGAGCGGCGGAGGAGGGGCGGAGGAGGGGCGCGGGCGGAGGAGGAGGGGCGGCGGAGGGGCGGAGGAGGGGCGGGCGGCGGAGGAGGGGGCGGGCGGTGGAGGAGGGGCCGAGGAGGGGCGGGGGAGGGGCGGGACGGCGCGGGGCGGCGCGGGAGGGGCAGCGCGGGGCGGCGGGGCGGAGGGGCGGCGTGGGAGGGCCGGCGCTGCGGGCGGAGGAGGAGGGGCGCTGCGGGCGGAGGAGGACGGGCGCTGCGGGGCGGCGCGCGGGCTTGGCGCTCGGGGGAAACGGTTAGGAAGAAATGATAAAAAAAATAAGATTGTGGGGTATAGAGGATGGAAATAGAGGATGTTGTTGGAGTTAAATTTGGTATAGAGAATGAAGTTGATATAGAGGATGGAAATAGAGGATGTGATTTGGAGGATATCGCTGGAGATAGCGTTATGGGACGCCATTTCCCGGCTTGTTTACTTGCTGCTCGTCCCAGGAAAGGCAGCCTCACCTTTTCGCCTATGGCCAGCCTTTTTGTATACGTTGCATGCCCCCCATTCCGAGAGCGTACCTTCTCGGCTTCTCCCTCCCTACAGGGCTACAGGGAGAAGCAGAAGCCAACCCGGCCCTGCAGTACGTCGCGTGCCGTGCATGCAATGCAGGAACAACAACAGCTACGGCACAAGCAGATGCAGCGACGCACATACTACACGACCAGAGGGCATTGATCGACAGCAGTTCGTACTCTACACCTTGTCAGGTCAACAAATATAGACATGCCATGGACGGGAGCAGAGAGTACAGTGTATGTGAGGTCCTATCATCGATCAGTATCTTCACCTAACCACTATACTAATCAGTTGACTCCTGGGCACGCTAATCCTTCCAAGCGCTAGCGGCGATCGAGCCCCTGAAGCCGATGGCGCGGGGGCGAGTAAATAAATTAGCAGCGGCGCGCGCGCCGGCGAGGCGGCAGGGGGGCATGCCATCGTGTCGCGGCACTCGGCAGCCGCAGCGTAACGTAACAGAGATTCCCGGCACAAACGCAAAGTCCTAGGCGGATTAATTAGGAGCGCAGGGGGGATGCGCGCGTCCATCCAAGGCAGCGCTCACGTGGGAGGCCCGTAATCGCGGCGCCCCTGCCGGCCGGCCGGCCGGCGGCGACAAGCTGATCGGAGCCATGTATTTTTCTTCCTCTTGTGGCGTCAGTCAAAGGGGGAGGCTAGTCGGCGCTATGCCGCGCCGGCCAGCTTTCGCCAGAGAGGAATGCATGCATGGCCTGGCGACTGGCGCCCTCGCTCGTCGATCAGATCAGAGGTTCAGAAGGTCAGCACTGCCCAGCCCGCTCGTCCTCACGAGTTGAGCTCGATCGGTGGCGAAGAGAACAGGGGGAAGTGGCCAGGGAGACCGACCCGGGGCTTGTGACCATGCAGGTCGGGCCGAGCGCACGGCGCCGCCGCGCATTGATCGCCCTTGTAAGCTTGCTCGTCCCCATGTATTTAAGGCCCCTTGGCGCGGCCTGTTTGACGTGCCCCCGCGACCTGCATGCTTGCGCGCAGTGGTGGTACGTTTCTCGGATCTCGGATCACGATCGAGCGATCGACGATACCATGTGGTTACGCAGCACTCCTGTTGCATGCGAGCGTTTGAGAAGGCGCCGCTATTCAATACGCTAGGAATTATCCTCTTGTCTCCAAGTTCAGCCCAATGGAAACTGCAGAGCCTGCGTTTCTGCAGATCTTATCATTTCAACTGCTCGATCGAGATTAATCTGAATTTGCAGCAGGTACCAAGCACTTCCGGTTCCGGGCTACGCCGACCCATTAGGCGTCAATTTAGCCGTTCATTCATCCGGATGCGACAACGAGTAGTATCGCGAGCAGAAAAATGAAAATCCGTAAAGTTCAAGCGTCACGTCAAAAAGGAAAAAGGAAAAGGGGACAAGAAGGGGGGAGCGTAACGTGGAGCTTCGCGTACGATGGACCCAACCCGAAAATGAGCAGGCAACGTAGGTAGCCATGAGTGAGCTTTACGACCAGCGCGGCGGGTGCGTGCGGTCGCAAGGCAACGAGGCGGCTGGCAACAAGGGGAAGCGGGCGCGGCCAGGCGCCAGCGGCACGCCGGAGCGACTGCTGATTGATTGGAACTCGACGTGAGCCGACGGCCGGCGCGCGTGGTGCCTCGCGCAGTTTGGCGCCGGGGATCAGCGATCCGAACCGTATGATCATGTCAAGCTGGTCGCGACGATGTTTATCAGGGAGACGAACTGTTCCTGCGATCGGTCTCGCCGCAACTTGCCGCAGCGGGTGGGTTCTGGTTCGTGGCGGAGGCGATATGATTCGAAACGACAGGCCGCAGCGACAAGGAGCAGCGGCTAACCGCTCTACTGTTGGCGGCGGTTTAGGTGGGATGGGAGGAGAGTGAACGGGGGAACGCGTCGTCGTCGTTGGGCCGTAGCTCTTGAACTCGAGCCCCTTGGCTCACGCCCCGACGAGGGTACCGTCTGTCCTGGCTCGTGGGCTTCGATCCGTTCCAAGGGGTGCGCGCACGGGGTTCGGTGGCGCTCAGCTTGCTTGGGAGCGCATGCTTGGCCTCACGCGGCGGGAGGGCGTTGCTTCCACGGCATCCGGCGACGGCGGATCGGAGTAGAGAGAGGCTGGCTGCCGTGTGGAGTCGAGGAAATGAGCTGGAGGAGGACTGGGAATCTGAGATCGGTTGTGCTTCTGCCCCAGAGCTCGCGACCCACGCGGCCACACTCGCGGACCAGAAGCGACCGGGTCCAGCCGCCGTTTCTCAAGGGAGGAAGAAGCGCTGCAGCTGTGATGGGCCATGTCATATTATTGTGGCTCAGACGGGCCATGTTGCCTCACCACATGGGACCGCCGCGTCAAAGGGGATGACGAGTCGTGCGATTTCAGGCCCATATTGAACATACTGTTCACCGGAACTCTTTCGGGCCTGCGTGGTGGTGGGTTTGGTTGCAGACAAGGGCCCATAGAAGAACTGTGACTATGAGCGCTCGTTCGTTTGGGCTAGTCAAGTCATTAGGCCATAACCGAGCTCGGAGCCTTTTAAGCCCATTTGTCGGCCCATCTGCTTCGGCCGGCCATGACGCAGCAGGTCCGGTCCAACGGGCTTGCACGAACCATCATCCTACTACAATGGTGCAGGCGGTTCGCGCACTTCGCCTTCACCTGTTCTCCCACGCTATGCCCATCTTAGTTCTGCACTTTTGCCAACCCAACTGCCGTCATGGCGGTGGCCACTTGGGCTAGTGCCGAGATTCCTCTCCAGCGGCCGTCCAATCCATTCCGTTCCGGCGAACATGCCAGCGAGAGGAAGGCACCCGTTCCCTGCGGAATTCAGAGAATCAGCATTCAATCCATGGCAGTGCCCCCAAGCAACCAAACCAATAATCTCCTCTACAGTCTACAGTCTTGAGCTGACTTTGCTGGAATACTCCAACAATTTCTCGATTCCGACTCCTCCCTTTCGAAGCAAAAGCTGCGGGCCGCGACGTCTCTCATCTGGTAGCCGTAGCCGTCACCCGTCAGCTGCGTCCACTTGCGACAGGCTGACCTCCCTCGCCAAGATTCCCAACTATCTCGCGGCTTAGTAGCTCCTCGCTTCAATTATTGGTTCCCCCGATTCAGAAGGTGAAAACGCCACCGGTGATTTTGTTTGGGCAAAGACAAGCAGTCAATTTCTGGGATGGAGCTGCTAGCTCCTTACTGGCCAGACAAGTTTTACTTGAGAGGCTGTAATCGCTTACGGTCTGATTTGTCTGAAGCAGCCCTGCAAGAATCAAGATCGTTTTCAGAAGTCATCGATTCGCCACCGCTGCTTGCTTGACCTCCAGTAAAACAGAGGTTAACGGGCAACCTCTACTTGGTCAGAGTTTGTACTTGAACAGTACTATACCAACTATGAAGTTTCATGTAGGAATTGAATATATCAGCGCTGCAATAGAACCTGGAGTATTTACAAGCAACCGATAACACTTATCAGATGCATTTCTTGTTATTCCTTCCAAAAACAGACAAAGGAAAAAAGAACATAAAAAATATGGATTTGCACTAGGGCTCAACTCCTAATTGAGCTCCCTCTTATGCACCGCAGCTCGCTCGCTCGCTCGCTCTCTAGTGTAGGCTATAGCAGAATAGCAGTGGCCATGAACCACAGATATCTTTTTGGAGGGAAACTCTCCTGCACTAATATTTGCACTCAGACCCCTCTAAGATCTCTCAAATCACGTAATCCGACCACCCCTGCCTCATGGTGACCCCGGGCTGCTCCTCCGGCCGCCGCTGCGGCGCCGCCTTCTTCCCGATCGCCTTCGCGGGGTTCCCGACGGCCGTGGTTCCCTCCGGCACGTCGCGGAGCACGACCGCGCCCGCTCCGATCTTGGCCCCGGCTCCAATGTGCACATTGCCGAGCACGCTGGCGCCGGCGCCGATCAGCACCCCGTCCCCGACCTTGGGGTGCCGGTCGCCGGACTCCTTCCCGGTGCCGCCGAGGGTGACTCCGTGCAGGATGGACACGTCGTTGCCGACGATGGCGGTCTCGCCGATGACGACGCCCGTGGCGTGGTCGAACAGGATGCCGCAGCCAATGCGCGCGCCGGGGTGGATGTCCACGCCGAACACCTCGGAGGCGCGGCTCTGGAGGAGGAGCGCCGCGGCGGCGCGGCCGTCGGCCCAGAGCGCGTGCGCGGCGCGGTGCGCCTGCAGGGCGAGGAAGCCCTTGTAGTAGAGGAAGCAGTGCACCATCCGGCCGCAGGCGGGGTCGCGGTCGCGCGCGGCCAGGAGGTCGGCGCGCGCGGCGCGGCCGGCCTCCGGGTGCGCCGCCAGCGCCCCGGCGAGGAGGTCCCGGAGCGCGTCCTGCGGCAGCGCGCCGGGTACGCAGAGCTTGGCGGAGAGGTGCGCGGCGAGGGCGGCCTCCAGCGACGGGCGCGACAGGACGAGGTCGCCGTAGAACTTGCGGAGGACCGGCTCGGCGTCCGCGTCGGCCTGCGCCTCGGCGCGCAGCTCGTCCCAGACGTCGTCGCCGCTGCCGCGGACGCAGCAGCTGCCGGCGCTCGCGGGCGCCGGTGCGGCGGCGGGCATCGCACGGTCCGCGGTGGTGGCGCGGTCCGGCAAATAGCGGTAGATGGCGCTGGAGAGGCGGCCGGCGTGCGTGGGGTGCCACTTGTCGACGCAGGCAGCCATGTGTGCGGCGGGGCGCGCAGGGCAGAGGAAGCAGAAGAGGCAGAGGAGGATGTTCGTGGTGAATGGCGGTGGAGGGCGGAGGTTGTGTGTGGCCGCTTACACAAGGCGTCAAGTGTTTGCACTCCTATATATACGTGTCTGCCGGCGAGAAAGGGTGGGGGAGCCGCCGGTCGGCCGAAGCTTCAGAGAAGAAGCGCGATCAGATGGTGTCTGGAGACGGGAGCCCCCTGCTCACATTTGTTTTTGGCATCCCTCTTTCTTCCGTGGCAAGGTAAGCTAGCTGCTTGCTGACTCGCCGCGTAATTCTGCCACCGCTGCGCTGTGCACGTGGCTACATGCCGAGACCGTTGTGCAACATGCCCAACCTTAACAGCCACAGCGCCGCCAGCATGGTGTCCGGGAGAAACTGCAATGGCGACACAGCAAAACTGGAAACCGAAATCCTTCAGCTGAGTACGATAACAAGCTGGGGCTTCGAGCATATGCCGAACGAATATCTGCCGATCGAACTCGTCCGGAGCAGCAACACTGCCGCGGGGAAAAAGATCCGGACCGGAAAGCAGCCAGGAAAAAAAAAGGCAAAGCGCGAGAGCGTTAGCCGAGCGAAAAGGAGGAGGCTGTGACGTTACACGCGGCGCGGCGCGGCGCTCGTGGACCGGCGACACGCACACGCTCACGCCCCCCGGGCAAGGTGGCCCTGCTCCTGGGGCAGGCAAACCTCCGCCGCGCCGCGCACAGGGCCGAGAGGATAGGCGTGCCGCAACTCGGGTGGGCGCGCGCGGCGCACGCAACCTCGCGCCCCGTCGCGTGGCTGCGGTTCGTTCCCGGCCGGCGCGCGGCGTTTCGCGGCGGAAAGAGCTGCGGCGCCCCCGTCAGGTCAGGCCGCCGTCGGAGCATGATGCTCGATCGTCCCGGCCCCGCAAGTGTGAGGTCGCTGCTGCTGGACGTCGACCCGTCGCGCTGCGCTGTGCGCCTTTCCCCTGTTGCGTATTATCTGAGACCACTGAAATCAAATCCGGCGAGATATGGGATTCGCCTAGCCAGATGCCGGACCAGCCACACCATTTTGCCACTTCTGGTATTCTGCTACCATTGTGGTTGGTCGTATTGTTCCTCCTTGATCCTGTGGTTCTAGGATTTCAAAGTTGCCACCAAAATACATGGGATTGGTGGTAAAATTAAGACCCTTCTTTATTAATTAACGTGCCCCGCATCCTTCTTCCTCCATCTCCCGTCTCTTTACCCTGCGATTGATTAGTTGATGTTTCTGGTGATAATACGTAGTACTACACTACTACTTCTGTTCCAAATTATAATTTATTTTAATTTTTCTAGATAGATATATATTTTATTATACATCCAGAGGATGTCTGGTTCTCTAGTATTTATTTTAAAGCTCATCATATCGGATGTTTGATGCTAATTAGGAGTATTAAATATAGGCTAATGATAAAACAAATTCCATAACCCCTAGGCTTATTCGCGAGACGAATCTATTAAATCTGGTTAGTCTGTGTTTACCCTATGTGATGCTATAGTAAACATGTGCAAATCATGAGTTAATTAGTCTTAATAGATTCGTCTCGTGAATAAGCCTTAGGCTTATGCAGTCAGTTTTAAAATTAGTTTATATTTAGTCTTTCTAATTGGTATTGAAACATTGGATGTGACAGGGTTTAAAATAAGCCCTAGGGAACCAAACATCCCGTAATATGTCTACATATATAGAAAAACTGTTTATCGAAAAGGTCAACGCGAATTATAATTTAGGACTTATAATTTAGGACGGAGGAAGTACCGTGCTTTCACTCTTAAATTATCATGAAAATCCTATAATCCCTTATATTATATTTGGGACAACAGAGATACATATTTTCTGCAAATTAATCACTACTAGTAGTTACTTGAAAAAAAATCTCTACTAACTCATGGAACGAAATTGTGCTGGATTTTTTTATAAAAAAAATGGTTGGTCCAACAAAAGGAATCATCTTGCGCGGAAGCAAATGTGAAATCGAAGATTATCCACAGTAGCAGGATTCAGGTGCATGCACGGTCACCTCGCACAGAGTCTCCGCCTTGACGGTTAAGTGGCAGGAGAGACCTGGGGAGTTGCACGTTTCAGGGTCAGACTAATCGGTCAGGATCCACTGCGCACGCCGCGCGCGGCAGAGCGACCAGCGACGGCCGCCGGGCGCCGCAGAGGATCCGGTCCGGCGGGGAATGGTGACGTTTGGAGTGACGGGGCGGCGACGAAGTCGTAGGGCTGGCTCCTCGCTCCACCGCGATCCCGAGCTTCCTCGCAGCAAATGATCTTGGCGCCACATGGGGCCGACGGCACGGATCGTTGACTTTTTGACCGAGGTCGTCGTGCCCAACCTCCTATCTCCTTGGTAGCCAAGGAAAGAATCGACAGGTTAAGGTCTCAGGGCGCCATCTCATCTATATTCTATGCTGGCCCACGTTTCAGGGTCTCCATCGATCCATCCAGCGCTGATGCCAGGGCATACGCACACGGGGCATTCCGGACACATGGATCAGATGGATGCGATGCAAGGCTAGTTAAACTTCACGTGTGAGTCGAACCATACAGATTACTCCAGCTAACGGAGATATATGCACCATAGGATTGTTTAGTTCTAGATTAAAATGCTTGTGATTTGTGAATGATGCCATCATGTTAACCTTATTTGGTTGTGTCTAATCATCAGAAGAATACTCGTCCTCTTGCATAAACATATCCAACAATAAACTTAGCTAGGGCATGCCTTGCCCTTTGGGACATCCACATCCAAGGCTACATAATGCTGCACTGCAGGATGGCCAAGAAATATCACCACGCTGTTCTTCATTTTTAGCATCCGGCCGGGACACCAAATTGCTGGGCTACAAGGGATCCTGCTCTAGATGATAGCCGCAGACGTAACAAGTGACACCACTGCAACTACGCTGAAAGCAACGTCCAATGGTGGTAGGGTCCAACGAACGGCTACGATTTACTAGCTCTTGTGAACTCGAATTTTTCTTAGAAGGGACGGAGAAATCCGCGCAGAAGCTAGACGCCTTGAAATTCGCCGCACGCAACACTCACAGTCACAGTGAAGTAGCGAAGACAATGGACATCGCCTTGGCTGCAGGCTAGCAGCCCTAGCTAGAGCACAAATGGTATCCTTTCCTTTTGTGTACAGTAGAAGCCGTCGCAGATGCACCTAGTATAGACGTTCGTAGTCTGTACATGATGGCGATTTTGCCTGCTAGTGTTCCTGAGAGAGAGACTCTTTTTTTGTTTTTTTGACAAGGAGTAGCCAAGTCCTTTTCTTTTTTGGAACCGTTACAGGACTTGTGTACCTACCTACTAGTCCTCTAATCTAAGTACGGTATCATGACTCACAAACAAGTGCTTTCGGTGATTTATTTGTAGGCATGTGATATATAGAGTGCGCACTCGCAGGCGTGAGTGTGTGGTGTGCACGTATGATGGTGGTGTGTCTCATCCTTGTAATAATCGCAAAATGGAAAATAAGGGTACCTTATCATAGTCACACATAGCAAATATAGAGTTTTTTTTCCTTTTCGACGTATAAAATTATAGCATGGTTTTCAAAATGTAATATAGAGTCACACAAAAAATGGTGCTATTATGAAATGAGTAAGTTGATGGTGACAATGGGTTATTCTGCACTTGAAGAGTAGCGTATGCAGTTTTAGTGCCCTGATCAAAGATACCTTTAGCATCTGACTCCTCTAGTGAGCAAGCAGCCAAGATTAAGGAAAAATAAGTCCAAAGCACGCAAACGTTTAGACAAGATTACAATAATATTGGGCCATCCCAAGGGCACGTCAAAAACAATCTTGTTATTTTAGAAGTATTAAATAAAATTTGCCTAAAAACTTTTTTACATATGGGTGCTAATTCGTGAGATAAATTTAACGAGTCTAATTAAACCATAATTTGCAACAATAATGCTACAATAACCATCCGCTGATTATGGATTAATATACCTCATTAGATTCATCTTGCGAATTAGCCCATAAATTTTATAATTAGTTTTATAATTAAATTTTATTTAATACTTTTAAATAATAAATAATAAGATTATCTTTGATACGATAGAGTTAAATAGCCCTTCAAAAATCAAACACACCCTTGGTCGCCGCCCAACAACGCTCACCTGCCACCTCATCGTGTCTCCACGATATCTTGGACTCTCAGGTCGTTTTCGGACGGAGATAGAGGATTACTATGTAGCACTAGAAACATGGACTATGGATACTGGGGGCTGCGTACTACGGTCTAGGGGCTGCTAAAGACCAACTTTATAGCTTCCTTTTCTTCAGAAAAAAAACAGAGCACTCTGCTATTCTTGATATATAAAAAATACCATCCCCATCCCCAGTCAACTGAAAATGGACTTAACTTTAGAAAATGGATTTAACTTCATAAAACGGACTTAATAGCATGGAGCCATGAACAGAGTAATTTACTCATCCAGTTGAATCAATAGATTTTACTGGGATGGTAAGCCAAGCATATCGGAAGCTGACCAATTACATTTTCATCACCAGCAATTTCAGTGGAGCCAGAACATCAATACAACTTCATGTAAATCATCTCATTCAATATGCTTCATTGCAAGATAACTCATGTCTCAACATCTTCTTTCCTATTACAGGCTCTACATTTCTCAGTCCCAGACAACAAAAGGATCAACAAAGAAAGGCTGCGGAAAATGAGTCCATATTACATCAAACTTTGAAAACTTCAGGTCCAACAGAATCATAGCTTAACCTCAACATCCACACCGGCAGGGAGCTGGAGCTGCATCAGTGAGTCAATTGTTTGGGCAGTTGGATACATGATATCAATCAGCCGCTGATGCGTCCGGATCTCGAAATGGAACCGTGAATCCTTGTGCACGTGGGGAGAGTTGAGCACACAATATACTCTCCTCTTGGTCGGCAGAGGAACAGGACCCATGGTCTTTGCGTTGGTTGTTTTGGCAGCGTCAATTATCTTCTTGCACGAGTCCTCTATCAAAGGAACCCAGTAGGACCGCAGCTTAATTCTGATCTTCTGCTTGGGTGCCAACTGAGAACAGATAACATTCAAATTAACTGTTAGTCATATAAGCAACTTCTGAAGGCAAACTGAAGAGTGAAGATACCACATAAAAATTGAGTTAGGCAAGGATACTGTTTCCAGTAGGAAATTGAAAGCTTACAGAACTTTAATTTCTTTTACAACAGGCATATGCTTATGTTTTCCACAAAATGCAATCAACTAATAATGCCATAAGTCAGGACACCTTAATGTAAATGTTTAATAAAACAGTTTTCCACTAAAATAAATCCACTATCAATATGGGCAGAACAAGAGTATTGGGGGAAAGAACAAGAGTATTGGGGGAAAAAAGAGAGACAATGGCTACATTTGTTTCCACCTACCCTCATCAAGATTTAACAAATTTCAGTACAATTGAAGCTAATTCAAGCTGATGAGATGCATATCTATGATCAGCCTCTTCAATAATATGCAGTTCATGGTTACTTATCAAACTCTAGGGCATCCTCTGATGGCACAACATCATCATTAGCACCATGTACTGTCAACACCCTGCAGTTTGGGTCAATAGATGTGCATGCACTCTGCAAATCTGTCTTAAGACGGTCCATCAGACTTTCTTTGGTCACACTGTAGATGATATGTCCTGTTGTGTCTTCCACATCGTTGAAACCATGCTGATTAATCCTTTCCATATAATCATTTCCAAAACGATCTCCAATTCCACGTTTCAGATTAAACCTTCCAGACAGGTTAATAACTTTATATATATCGTGATACATGGATGCATAGAGGATAACCACATTTCCTCCCTTACTGTGGCCAGCAATAGCATGGGTGTCACGTTTGTGTTTTTTGAAATGTAGGATCACATCATGTAAATCGTCCACTTCTTTATAGTAGTTTCCATATTCAAAAGTACCTTCACTTTCTCCGTTGCCAGAAAAATCAAAACGGAATATGCTGATATTTTCTGATGCCAATGCATTAGCAAGACTCAATATAGTTCTACCATCCTTTGATGATCTAAATCCATGGCACAACACTACAATATCCTTAGATCCAGCTTCATGCAAAACACCAACAAGCTTCTCTCCGTATCTGTTTCTTATCACTATTTCTCTTGTGGTGCATCTAAAGAATCACTAAAAGAGGAGCTCAACTGTGCACAAGGCCTCATAACAATTTCTTTTCCAGCAGGTCCATACAACAACTGCACACAAATATGCACCATGGACATGCTTAACAAGCAGATACTCAGTGGCAGATTAAACAGAACTACCTATGTTCTATTTTATTAGTAGTCATTTTGGACATAGACTACAAAACACAGCTTGGTCAATCTTTTCTAAATAAATACAGGCATAGTTTTAGTGACAAATCTATCTATACCATTTCCATGTGAGAAAAGTAAATAACTTTATGCAAGTTTTAAAAGGTTGACTATTGAAACTGCAGGAAGTATGGACCTATCAAATTCTGGGTCAGAAAAAAAAATTCTCCAATTGTCCACTCCACTCCAGCAGTGTAAGGACAGCACCAACAAGGTTCCAAGGGAGATAAGCAAGAGGCATGGCATAACTTGTCGAATTTTTAACACAACCACACATCTAGACACTGTTATACATATCTCTGTTTATAAAAATACAGTTGTATTTATTACACAACTCATATGCCTATGACAACTTGCTAATAGAATATATAGTTTGTATTTATTATACATTTTCTAAAAAATGTTGCATTTGTTATACAACTGTAAAAACGGTAGTGTGTGAATAGATCTTTAATTAATCGACACCTTATAATCTGGTCCCATCAAAACAAATGAGGTACTCCCTCCGTCCGAAAATAGTTGTCACTTTGGCTTTGTCCTAAGTCAAACCTATCTAACTTTGACCAAGTTTATAGAAAAAAAAAGTATCAACATCTACAATATCAAATAGTTTCATTAAATCTACCATGAAGTATATATTGATAGTGTATTTACTTAGCACTGTGGAAATTTACTTTTTTTATATAACCTTCGTCAAATTCAGAGATGTTTGACTTGGGACAAAGCTAAAGTGAAGCAATTTGGGATGGACGGAGCACATCCTTCTCAATTTATCTTCAATTCTTCATCAAGGAGAGGATTTTTATTTTCCCCATTTACAGATTAATTAGAGGAGTTCAAGCAATTAATGCAAACTGCAAAGGAGGAGTCCTGGATCATAAGGATAATCTATTGTTTACGTAAATATAGATACATGCATCATAAAGGAAAGTAAGAATAAAAGAACAACTACACAGCAGAAGCAAACCAACACAAAAAGACAAAAAGAGCACATAGAATGAAAGATGGTTAAAAAGAACTCAAACACCAAATGACAGGGATAGACATTGTTTTTGCCACTGTTCTGGATATCTACTTTTTTAGAGATCAGCAATTGGGCATTTGGACATCTCTTCTTAATCAGAACAAATGCTTAGGGCCACCATTCTTTGAGTGGGCTGAACAATTCCGAGGAGCAGAGCAGTAATGGGCAGAAAACTTTGAAAGTTCCATCCAAAGAGCTTTCGAGAATTAAGTTCAACTTGGAAAGCTACACCGTCATAGACCATCAGATATCCTTGTTCCAGTTCAACAGGAATGATTTGAAGAACAGGCTGCATGCTCATGAATAATCTATTCAATAAGGTAACTACGCAAAACTCAAGCATCAAGGATGCTAAACTGTCTACGCTGATATGACATTACCAACATACATTCCTGACACCCAAATCAGTCACATGAGCAATAGTTGGCTTTTAAGTGAAACAGCTTAAAAATTGTGCTGACTGCCAAATTGTCTGTCATTCTTCTGACACACTGACCATTGAGTCAGAGAGTTCATTTGCTCCAAGCCTCCAATAATGTAACTGTGCCAAGTAGCATGGTTTCACCCTGAAGCCTGAACCATTTCTTAATTTACCAAAATTCTGAGTACACAGTCTTTTCCATTTATTATGATTATACAAACAAAATGTGCTTCGTGCAGCAATAACAGACAAACGTATGTCACATGGTAACAACTTATCACAGTATAATCACGGCAGTGACAATATTAGAGATATACATTCGGTAACATAATCTGGAGGTTTTAATTGTTAGGGAAGGTACCTGCTCTCCATCATCCCCAAGCGACGATGGCAACGGAATTCCCGTCCCCTCCCCTTCCTGAAAGAACGAGCATAACAATTCTAGTCGCTGAATAAACAAGCTCCAACAGGTGCGAACTGAATGAACTAATGCCGCCATATAACCCCACGTTCCATGGCGCATACCTACTGACTGTCTACCACCTAGAAATCCACTGCTTTTCGAATATACGTGCTCGAAAATACTTGCCAATGTATCAGCATAGTCACGTACCGGTGGCGCGTCGGGGATGCCGTCTTCGGAAAGGGTCTCTGCGGGCGGAGCGGCGGCGGCGCGGGAGCGGAGGGACGTCGCGCGGAGAGAGGAGGGGAAGGAGAGAGACGCGGGGCTAGGGTTCGCGGTGCCGCGGTGGAGCAAGAGGAGCGGGAGCGGGGAGGTAGTGGAGGTGGAGACGGCCATGGCGGAGGAGGGGGAAGAGAGGACGAGGAGCGCAGTAGGCGTTTGCCGTGGGTTTTGGAAGGCCTCTGCTTCGCTATCGCGCTGTATTATCCGATTCGGGGGCAAATTTGCGCCTGAGCCCCTCCAGCTTTGTTAAATTCACGCTTGAGCGTAAAGAGCGAGGCCTGTCTGGTCTTTCTTGTTTCGGGCAAAATTTGCATTTCCTCTGTTAGTTTACAAGGTTATTTCGTTCTTGAAGCCAACGTGTTAACCAACAATTACTCTACTAATATATTACTTGTGTCATATAAAACTATAGTAATAAGTAGTTGGGTTATCCTAGCATAACAAAACAAGCCTTGTAATTTTACACCCAGGCAGTACGAATATTATCTTCTGTAGCATTATTTTCAAATAATTGTATCACTGTTTACCTGGATTTCGGACAAGAACTTCAACTAAAATTATGCAAATTACCATGTCGATCTGGTATAAACGTGCTCCTTTCACTCTTTCAGCCAAGTAGGCAACACACAGTTTCTTGTATATACCGCATACCCGTGCTCAAATGAAAAGGAATTGCATTTCATTGTGCTAAACATATTGAATTAAGTCAGCTCAGGCTATAAATAATTTGGAAGTACTGGTAGAAATTTTCAGCACGGAAGCTACGAAGTCTGGAGTGACATTTCACAGACATATAGAATGACAAGGGAAGCCGAACTTTACTACAAACAAACATCTATATTTACAATGGACCATTACCATTAGTTTCATTTTCGATTAACTGAATAAATAGCTGTAGCTATTCACTTCCCTTCCTTATCCCGGCCATCACCACCATCCCCAGCACTCCTTTTTCCAATCCCCTTCAGAGCAGCTACAAGGTCAAGGCTAATGTGCTGCTCACGAAGCCTAGAATATGATGGACCAGCTGCAGGCGCCCCCTGCTTAAGCTGCCACGGTAAGGGCTGCCTATTCGGAGATGGAAGCATATTTGATTCATTCAATGATCGATCGCCGAAATTTGGCTTCACTGTGCTATCTGCTCTATCAGAATCCATTGCACATGATACCTCATTAAGGTTGAACCCACGGACACTAGTTTCTGTCTTGTCACGATCAGATTTTGGAGATGTTGAGAATTGGGCGTTTGATGGCCAGAATGCCTTGCTCAGCTCATGAGGCTCAAGTTTTGCAGGCGGTCGACCAAGAGCACTGATTTTCTTTTCTTCCTCTTCTTTCACAATGACCATGTGATCAGGCTCTGCGGGCTCAGGACCTTTTTGCTTAATATTATCAAATATCTTATCCTGGTACAGATCCTTGCCACTTGACGAGCGCACTGAGTAAATGGTGGTCATTGGAAAAGCTTTCTCTGGTGGTGTGGCCGGTGTATAGTCAGGGGGGAGCAAATCATCCCAGTTCTCCAGGAGTTCTTTGTACACTTTGCGTAGAGTGACCTCTGTAAGGCCCGTTACTTTACAGATTTCAGCCTGGGTTTTGCGCTTGTCTTCGAGCTGACATGCAAGGTATATTGCAGCAGCAGATATACTTATTGGATTGCGCCTTGTGCAGAAGCATTTATTAACAACCACCTCACCGATATGAGCTGCAAGTTCCTGAGGAGTCAACATGTGGTAAGCTAAAAGCAGATATTAATTGGCATAATGCTTCAGTAACAGGTTTTCAGCTAAAATCTGATACCTGAGCAGATTTATTCAGCTGGAGCAAGCTGCAAAATCGAGGCATATGAACAGCAATTGAGTTGCTGTTAAGAGGTTGGCTCAGTTTCAGAGATTCGCCGAGTATTTTGATGTATTTTCCTATCTCTTTCTGAGGAAGATTGCTAGCGGTAGAGATTTCCTGGTCACATATTAAGCAGAAGGTGAATCGGTACTGATTGATAAAAGTAATGTTACATGAAAACAGTACAGCAAGTTCCAGATATTTGCCAAATGCCAAGTATTTTGATGTTTTTTTCCTATCTGTTTATGTGGAAGATTGCTAGCATAGAGATTTCCTGACTATGCAGTGAATAGAAGGTGAATCAGCTCTAGTCAGCAAATATCAAGTGTTTGAGTATATCTGAAAATGCTACGAGAAATGTTTGTATAACACAGATCAAATATATCCAAGTTGACTTAGCAAGTGTTTTAATCATTTGTCAATGAACATATTTAATGAATTCAGGTATTACCAACATGGTTAAAGTTAGCCCAATTTGTATTAGCTACAATTTCAGGTCACACAAGATGTAACTAAGCCAAGCAGTAATAACTAGCAGTTTGATTTTGGGGGGGGGGGATGCAAATGCACACTTACCAATGTTAATGATCAAGCACAGCATTGAGAACACGCTTTATTTGATGGCTAAATGGGATATCTAATACTTGGGATTGAACACTAAATTGTCTTGCTGACTTTGGTCGCTAATTTCATATGCTAGGACGCAACATATCTTTAAAACTGAAACCACTGGCTGATTCGAATTGACTCACACAATATCCAATTTCCAAGAAAACAAATCTCTGAGACACTGCATATTTACATTTCGAAAACAACAATTACCTATACAATCCTAAGTCCCTAACTGCTTGGAGAAAGGAACGCCTAGGCATCTATGTCTATCCATATTTGCACTAGAGCATTAGAACAAGGGTAGAACAAACAGGAGTGAGTGTGCGAATCACAAACAAACCTGCAGCGTCCGGGGCTGCTGCGCCTCGCGGATGGCCTGCACGAGCGCGGCGGTCGCGAGCGCCTCGACGCTCCGGTTCCTGAGGCAGGTCGCGGAGGAACAGTCCTTGAAGAGCTCGAAGGCGTGGTCGGCTATGTCCCGGTCGAGCCTGAGTATGGAGGCGACATCGACGATCTGGAGGTAGGCGCGGAGGCTGTCGACGGAGACCATGGGCCCGGCGGGGTCCGGGTTGGAGGACGCGGCGGCGGAGTCGACGGTGAGCGCGCGCTCGAGCTCGGCGAGGAGGCCGGAGAAGGCGGATGCGGAGCGGGCGAGGACGGGGTGGCGCTCGAGGGAGAAGGCCGAGAAGGCGGAGACGAAGCCCGCGGGGAGGAAGGGGTCCTCGTCATCTTCGCCGCCGGGGGAGGGGGCGGGGGCGGGCTCGACGGCGGTGGCGAGGTCGGGGGTGACGAGGGGGAGCGGGTGGAGGGTGGGGAGGAGGGGGAAGAAGGGGTGCGTGTGGAGGTGGCGCTCGAGGACGATGCGGGCGCAGGCGGAGCACTCGGAGACGGCGCGCGAGAGCGGCGGCTGCGTCGTCGCGCACCGCGCCGGCCCCGACGCGCGGCAGTAGGGGCACTGCGCCGCCTGCGACATGGGGGGCTGCGACGGGGGAGGCGGAGGCGCCGCTTGAGTGATGAAGACTCGACTTGAGAGAGGATGGCTTTGGGCTTTGGCTTTGGAGCTGTGCTCACACTTCACACTTTTCCCTCATCCATCATGTATAACTTCCTAATAAATTATACTGTCAATTTAATCCTTTCATCATTGTTTCACTGTGCTGATCCAGCTAGAGCAACTTGATCTCCTTTCTTCTCAATAGTCAAAGAGAAGTGAATTGCTATGTAAGCACCAGATGAATCCATGTCCTGTTGTGCATTGTTATGCTAGCAGTAACAGTCCCATGCTCAGCAACATCAGACAAAACTTTGGCAGCTGGGAATTATAGGTTAACACAAAAGGTAATGTAGAGAAGACTACAAGAGCCATGAGAGTAGATGAAAGTGAGCCATTGCCATCAGTAGAATTCGTAGTAGTCGAATGGATACTGTTCAAAGCTCTCCAAAGTCAAAACACCACATGCTGTCGGCAGTTCAGCATACCGATACAGGGCAGAGAGGCAGGCACAAAGAGTATCCATCTCGATTTTAACTCGCTCATGTGCTCGAGGGCAGCTTCATTAATCATTACTGTCGACAAAATTTTTACAAAGGGATCTGATCCCGTATATTTTGTCGGTGACGCTTCTGATCTTGTCAGGGAAATACAAAGTGGGGGTGTAGCGATGAACTTGGTAGTATACTCGGCGGCAGAAAAAAGGAGGGGGAAAACTATTAGGGGTCTTCACTGCAACCGTATCAACTCTCATTTACCTGAGATGCACAAAGGATTAGAGTCAGCCAAAATGAGTAGAATTTGTTTCGAATAAGGCATCAAATTGTGCTAGCATGTTCAGGGTCCAGGGAAACTGGTTTATATAGTTTCTTTGTAACATACACCCTCCGTCCCAAAAAACAAGTCATCCTAGGAATTCTAGGACATATTAACAAGAAGGTAAAATGATCATATTTGCCCCTATTTATTACCCATATTTGGCACTAATTGATTCTTGCATGCACATGCACTTTCTAAATAGGATAAGATGACTTGTTTTTTGGACAAACTTTGAATCCTAGAATGACTTGTTTTTTGGGACGGAGGGAGTATCAGCGCATTAAACATTTGGATCTCACACAATGGTGAATTACTGAGAAGTGTTGTAAGCACATAGCCACATGTCACAAAAGCAGACAAACATAACTTGCATGTGCAACCAAGTTAGTGCAACTATCCTATCAGCAAAATTGATAACAGAGGCAGACTCAAGTCAAAACTAGCAAGGCTCCTTTTTGAAGCATTTGTGACATAAGAGTCAGGATAAATGTCACGGGCTAAAATGTTTACCTAATTAGATTAACATAAGATTGTAGATAATGGTAATGGTCATGGTTGGTTTTGCTGCAGAACAGTTCAAAGTTGAAAACCCAAGCTTACCATAATTTTGGTATTTCTTTGAGAAGTTGTATAAAGCTTTCACAATGGCACCGTATCTCATTGATTTTAATGGTCCCATATGCCTGCAAAAAGAAATATTTAGAAATCTCTCAATTGTGGAAATAAACTATCAATGGTACAATAATTTCTCAATCAGAAAGATTAATATATGTGTTGATTTAACTTACATAATTTCAGTATACCGTAATCTCCATGCAGGAAAGCCTAAATGACATCTAGCAGGACCATACATGAGAAGAAGATCAGGTTCTGGTCCACCACAACCTGCGATGAAACCAGAACTTAGATGCTCCTCACTTTATGATAATATAGTTGATAAGATCAGTAACAAATGATAATTAAGTATATCAAACGGAGCATGCGTGAAAACAAGTTTTTCAAGCATACCTATAGCTTTCAGCGCACTGGCCATGTCAACTTCTGTAAATGTTGGCTCCCTTTTGCCATTTCCATGAGTAGCACCATTTAAGTAAGTTGAGCAAAGTAAATTGGCTGCTTTAGCAATACCCTCTTTGCCATCAGAACCAGAAAGGCACTCTATCGCCATACCTTTGTGGCTAGAGTGTGAATAGTTGATGCTTGAACCAATATCCTACATGTTGCCATGAACAATCAACAAGCCAAACAGCAGAGAATGTGCACAAAGTAAGAGAAGCTCAATAATGTAGCTAACCAAATACTCTCCTGCCTTCCCATCTCTTGAGCCCGTCATAGCCGGTTCAAATGATTTCTTCAGGACTCCTACGATGCAACATGGAATAGTAAGATAATAGGATAATCTTATGTGTACTAGATAGAGCCCACGGGTCTCTCAAGAAAAAAAAAAACAATTAGAGTCCATGCATCTATAAACTTAAAAGTCAAAACATCATAAGACAATGCGTAAGAGCAATATGGCAGTTAGTTTTGTTCACTCTGCCACTGTCTCAACTCTTGAGTATTGTAACAGCCAGTTTTGTTGCTTAAAGTTACTTGATTTTTATAAACCATGCTCATTTACACAAAAGAAATGATGATATAGGTACATTAGCAGCGAAGAATGAACTTCAAGCAGAAAACACATATCCTAGAAATTCAAATGATGAACTCTTTTGTCTCACCCTCAATGTCGTAGAGACATATATACTTCACACCCATAGTTGAGAGCCAGCACAATAGCTGCCTGATCTTCACGGTATTTTTAGCTTCCTTGCTATCTACCACGATGGCCAAGTACTTCAGTCTATCCAGGTGGAGATACTGATACTTCCGCAACAACCCAGACGAAATAAGATAGCATTCTAGATTGTAAATCAGAAAAGACCATAAATTAAAAAGGCTGATTGCCAAATGGATGATGCCCCAGAGCAAGCCCAAAATAAGCTTGAGAACAATCGATGGTCTAGACATCTGCACATAAAGAGCAAATACAACTTGTCATGGTCTCCCGCTGAATGCATTATCTGATCACAGAAATATATCTAAGGAGATATAAAAATGTTAGCAAGATTTAGATTCCAATCCTTAATGCATTCAGATAATTTGATGTCAACATGCAGTTACTGTTCTGGTTTGCATTACAGTTCGGCAGCATCATTTGTTCATTCATAATGTTATCTTTGTGGCTAATATTAGTTTTAATATTTTGTCAAAAACTAACACATGATAATCGGGAACATGGCTGAGCCTGAAAGAAAATTTTTTTGTTAAAAACAAATTGCTCACTCAGTACTGTTATAGTGTTATGTGCATGGGCCTGCTTTAGCTTCCATGATCTATCTCACACTCAGTGAAAATTTTAAGGGCTTGCAGCAATTAAAAAGTGCTCTTGACAAAACTAAAAATTTGTTAACTTTCCATTCAGGTGACCACAAAAGAAGGATTAATTGAACACCTAAACTTTCAACAAAGGTTATTGCCTTATTGGGCACATGCGAAGTATGGCTAATATAAATCTTAGAAAGAAATAGATACTGATCCTTTTATAGCATTCCTTCCATTCACCAGATCCAAATCTCTCCTCAAACCAATCAAATGATATAAATCAGAGTAAAAGGTTTAAGAACAGCTGCACAAGAAGTCAATTCATGAGCATGCATACATACATGTGGAGGAGCCTGATTCATGAAGATGGGGGCCTGACTGGGCAGAGACTCCTCCCTGAACAAGAAGCATACATTATTCTCTCAAGACAAGGGAAAAGGGGGGGCAGGGAGAATCATACACCCAACCAAACGAGATTTGTGAACATCAAATCCTGGTAAATTACATTGAACTTTTCCCTTCACCATTTCTACTTGCTTTCTCAACAATGGATTACAGCAAAACTTAAACACAAAGAGAGGCTAACAAACAAACAGCACAAGGAAACAAAAGAGAAAGGGAGACAATGATGTAAGACAAAAGGATGGTGAAGCTAGAAGCATAGGCAAGCAAAGAAATCTAACATGGCTTTGGAATCCATGGCAGTCGCAGGCCCGCAGCTGAGCTGAGACTGAGAGGGCTCCAGAGGAGGAATAGCAGAGGCACCAGCCACCAAGGACAAGGCGTGTGCAATCACGATAGAGAAACCTCTACTTATGGTTGGGGCAGGACTGCTGGACTTGGAAAAAAACTACAATCACATAAATCTCATGGGTCGGCGTCCCATTTCAAGTCACGTGTACCGGTTGTCCTGTTGACCGTTGTCCTCCTTAGTGTTGACATCCTTTGTTTCTTTGCTAGAGACTAGAGCCTTCACAGAATTAATTTCCCCTTTTCGCTTTCTAAGGTTCTCTATTTTTTTTCTTCTTTTCTAAAATGCTTTAGCCATTGAGCTGTATCCACGCTTGGCTGCAGGTACATTCTTTTATTCACATGTGACATCCACCACTGGTAGGATAAATAAACTACAAGACAGCATCAAATGCGGGGTGCGTTAACATCATATATTCAAACTTCAAGGAATAGTTTATCCGATGCCCTTCACGGCATCCTTGCACGACTCCTCCAAAAGCAGGTTACAGCAAGGCATCGTTCAGGCAGAATGGTCTGGCATGAGATGAGAAAACAAATGCTGCCTGGGATTCCTACCGTGCGTTTCCGCAAACACCTGGCGTGCGACCCGCGCGTGAGCAAAGAGCACAGCCAGCACCTCAGGAAACGGAGGGGTTTTTTTTACGGAGAGGGAAGGGGAAGAGTGAGCGGACCGACTTTCCAGCGGGTGAGGCGAGCGGCGTCCGTTGCCCCGCGCTTCCCCGGGGCCCGGCGGCCTCACGGCCGCATCGGCGCCGGGCGCGGAGGCGGATGCTACGGCCGGTGGAAGAGGAGCACGGGGAGCAGTTACGACTCGAGTTGTACTGATCTGACTCTGGAGCCGCCGACGAATTTTTTTCTTCAACCGGTCAGACTTCCGAATGCTAGTGGCCCGCTACTTTTTGAGGGGTAGCGGCGTGCAGGCCTAGCAATTAGCCCATTTAGAGACAACGCCCGAGCAAACGCCGCGCGGGCCGTTTTGGTCTGGCCCGTGCCTAAAACGGGCCGCCATTTTCAGCCGAATCTCGAGTTTGCTCAAAAAATAAAAAAAGTAAAATCTCGAGCCTCCAAACTGCGAGAGTGATCCAGGAAAGACATCGCAAAATGCAAAGGCAGGGCAATCACATCGCTGCCGAATAGGAGCAGAAGAATATCATCTAAAAAAAGAACATCTTTTTAGAGAGAGAATCTGATCTCAATTCGCCAGTGTGCTAGCTAGCAACTAGTATAGTAGTATGTGAGAGATATTGTTGGATTAGATATTCCTGCCTCGGATTACAGTATCATGTGCCCCCACCATACGAGCTTTCCTGTTTAGCCAGAAGAAGCAGAACAAGTGGCACGGTAGCAATCTGAACTGTCATGAGTAAGATTTTACAGTGCAAGGCAGCAGTAGTATTTTGCAAGTTCTGTCAGAGGAGATGCATCTATTTTTCAGCGTTTAGCTTGGACGGAATATGACAGCTTAGACGCAAGATCGTTCCATTGGGCACAGCAATGCCACGCCGTCCACCAAAACTTAATTTTCTTCCTCCTGTGCGCACGGATGTTAGGAAGTGCGACGACTATCTGTGTACTGTTACAGGAGAGCCTCTAGCTGCACCCTTTCAGTGCCTTCCACTCCATCATTGTCTCGCCGCTGGTGCCGGCCGTGATGGGTCGTCCTCACCAGTGGGAGGACCTTGAGACCACCATGATGGAGGGCCTGGCTGGGGCTGCATCCGATTCGGCACTTTTTCATTAAGTTTTGGTGGACGGCGTGGCATTGCTGCAGCGGTGTAAAGTAAAATTTGCTGCTTCTTATATAGAAAAAAGATAAAATCAAAAAGGTATAACAAATAATCACACAAGGGGCATATATAGTAGTAGTTGTAACCTTCTGAAGCGTATACACGCTGCCTTCGTTCCTCCGGCCAAACTTCTTCGTACGAACTGCCATGATCAAAACAAAACAAAAATAAAATCACTTAAACCGAACAGATCAAAGGGGCGGTGCCCGGGGCTGGCATCCGACAGATCCGCCGCCGCCGCGGGTGGGGGGTGGGGGCGGGGGCGCGCGGGGTCGCTGGAAGCCGCCGCCGGGGGGGGGGGGTGGGGGTGGGGGGGGCGGCGCGCGCTCGCCGGGCGGCGGCGGCGGCTCGCGGCGGGGCGGGGGGGAGCGGCGGCTCGCGCCCGGGGGGTGGCGGGAGCGGTAGATCCGCCGCCCGGGGGCAGGAGCGGTGGATCGGGGGTGGCGGCTCGGCGAGCGAGCCGGCGCCCTCTCGCGGCGGGCCGGGGGGGGGCGGGGGCGGTAGATCCGCCGCCCGGTGGGGGGTGGGGGGGGGGGGTGCCGGCCCGCGCGGGGAGTCCGGGGGGGGGGGGGCGTGGGGCGCGGGGCGGTCACCTGGCAGGCGGGCGGCGTCGGAGGGGTGAGGGGCACCCGCGCGCGGGAGACGAGCGCGGCGATCCGCCCTGAACCCTACTGTGACGTCCGTCGAAACGACGGATACCTGTTTCGTCCGCAGCTGCAACCTCACGTGAGATGTAGCGAGCTCACCCGCCATTGAAAACCCTGAAGACGATGTAACGCAAGCTACTGCAGTCTGCAGGCAAGGCAAGCGTGGAATCCACACCACGCGTGTTCTTCTTCCCCATCGGCAGGCAACACAACAAGAAGACGAAGGCGAAGACGACGGGCTGATCTGACGGCGGCGGGCGCGTGATCGGAGCTAGCGAAGGCGTTGTGTGCACGCGTGCGTGCGCGCCGCACGCCCGTACTGAGTTAGGCGCCATGATTTCATATGACATGACGTGCCGGAAGCGGCAGCCAGTTAGTGGCGGAGCCACTCGGGTTAGCGATCCCTCTAGCCGGAGACTTTTGTGTCGGCCGGGCTCCAACCAGAGACGAGAGGATCCGAAGATATTACACGAACTGATGATCGGATGGGTACTACTGGGTTTGCCTTGCGTCGCGGCCGAATGATGGGTTCGCGCGATTGGATGCGCACGCGGTGTGGGCCGGCCTGTGGCTGCTCGGCCGCTGCTTATCCTAACCCTAATCAGACGAACCAGCTTGAGGCCTTTTGCATCAGCTTTCCACGGCCGCATACTAAAACTTACAAGGAGCTCGCGCGTGATCCGATTATGAGTTCCTGATAGCACTCCCGCTCTTGATCGCTCCGGCATCATTGGTGCGTCGCGCATAATCTTCGTTGATGGACAGGTACTGAACTGAAAGGCGCCGATCCATCCATACGTGTCGAGCTCGACCTGGCCGCGGGCTCCAGAGGTGGCTGCGAGCTTTTCCTCAAACTTTTGGGCTCGATCATCATGCGTGAATCATGACCCGCATCTCCTAGCAGCCATCATCGGCTCTCTGCACTGCATCCAATCGCTGTGCATTAGCGCTCAGAAAGATCGACATCATCATAAGATCGGATTTTTCATAGCTCACAGGAATCATACAAAGCTCATCCTTCAGATTTGCTTATCCTGTTCCTTTGGCCGTTGCCTCTTCCTTTGCTGGGATAATGGCAGCTCTGAGATCATGTACTCCTGCTACTTTCTTGCTTTCTTTTTTTGGGGGGCCGAACCCAACAAGCACGTACCTGCAGGGGAACCGTGTGGATCGGCATCAAAGAGACACACACGCGCCGACACACGGATGCACGCATCAGAGCAAAAGGATCAGAGGGCTGAAAAAGGGCAAAGATCAAACGAGCAAACGAGCTAACAAAGCAAACCCATAACTCCCCTTTTGGTGCATCTCTGTGCCTTTGCTGCTTTTGTACCCGTCTTGAAGCTCTCACACGGCATGATTGAATGCCACGTCTCCTAAAGCTCCGGATCGCTAAGGGTGGTGATGTTTCACCGTTTCCAGAGGCGCCAGATCTTGGACATGCCAAGTACATGGTGAGATTGGTTATTTGGTTTATTTCTAATCTGGATAGGAGTTATGCAGGCCAACTCAAACCAGGTTTATGTAGTATTTTGTGGGTTTGTTTGGTTGGCTGCATATTTTGTCTCGATCCGCATAAGATTTTGTTTGGATGGCTGCATTGCTCCCTAGGCTGTACTGTTGCATCTATCTGGGACCAAAACTTGACCAGCCCGAGCCTGTGCAGCCTGCACAGCCGGAGACGAGGCTCATTTGTGTTTCCCACTGTGCAGGCTGTACAGGGCTATTTGCACGACTGAAGCCTGACTAACGGACCTATTCACACAACCAAACATCCAAACCAGCACTATGCAAACCTGGGTAGACACTTATACAGCCTACCAACCACAGCCATACCAACTCCCATTACCCAATCGGGCATTGCTCCAATTGGTGTTGTACTGTTGTGTGCACTAGCGCCACGTAGTTGAGGAGCACAAGCACTTCTCTGCAGCATGCCAAGAATGGCCTGACCATGCTTGAGACAGTCCAGAAACGACAGCTGTTGAGTGAATCGTAATCTTTCCCCTTGCAAAAGCCACACCTACAGTCTCTAGCTTTTCTGTCGTTGCATCATGAAGATGGCTGCAGGATAAACTCGGATACAGTTGATCCATCACATCGGTTAAAAATCAAACTAGTTCTGAATGCGCCTTCCCCCGCTGAAAACAAGTTCACTACTGCTGCGTCCTGGTGTCCACCATATCTTTTCTCCGTCCCAGCGAAATGATGTTCACAAAGGGGTTCGCTGTGGGTGTGGGCTGACACATTCAGAATCTTATCACTGAATTCAGACTGTTTCACTTTCACAGGCGTTGGATCAATCCAAGATATTTTGGGTCCTGCTCCCTCTGCCTCAGCAGAAAAGAGCAGCGCGTGCCTAGTTGTCATCCTCGTCGTAGGTCCCGGTGGTAGGGCCCATACCTTGACTAAAGTAACTACCAGTGCATTATGACAATCTAATCCCGGTGTTTAGGGTTGCATCTTCAGACGCCAAAGTTTCCTTGAGAAAAGCAGTAACCGCGTAAAATGGTTGCTTTTGAACTGCATCATTGGATAACAAAAAAAAAATACTACAATGTGGGTGGAGTAACGTGCTGTTAAAGTTGATCCACAAGATAGGAAACATCAATGGATCATCGGTTTTTTTTTCCCAATCCTCTACCTTGGAAAATGTTGACGCTGACAGTGAATCCGGAGACCACGTGTACGGGAGCAACTGGTGCGAGCTGCCCAAGTGGCAGGCCGAACGTGAGTGTCAGATTTCTAACGTCGTGGTCGTCCTCTTTATTTCCCCGCGTCCGAGGCGAGGTAGGTACGGGCTCAACGGACTGCCTCGAGCCCTGACGCAACAGAACAACCGGCGCGCCTAGTCTGAAACTCTAAATTCAGAGCCAAGATTCTGATTTCCGACGAACCCCCCGCGGGTTAGTCAGGTAACCGGCGCAGCTACCTCACCGGCGGGGCCGTGCGAACGCGATCGCCGGCGAGAGACGGATCGCCGTGAAAAGAACGTGGGAGTAAAAGCGGTGGAGTGAGCGCCAAGCGTCAGTAATGGCAGAAATCGACAAGAAGGGTGAGTGAGATGAACCGGCAGGGCGAGCTCAACCTCCCCCCGCGTGCTGTCGCCGCCCGGGGGCGGCGGCGCTGTTGCGTCGCTCTCGCGCGGCACGGCGATTCCACAGTGCGCGGATGCGGGGAGGGCTCGGCGCCACACACGCGGCGGCGGCGCTGCGCTCTCATGGACTACCAATCCCCTCCCCTATGCTCCGGAGCCTCTTCTCCGGTTTTCTCGCGGGGCTCGGGCGCTCGGCCGTCTCCGACCGCACAGGACACGGGAGCCTGTCACAGAAATAACGCCTGACAAAACCAAATTGGAAACTTGGTTATGTTCGCAGGCAAAAACAAGCTTGAGGTCGGCTTGTGAACGGGCAGAGTGAGATACCTGTCGATGCCAGTTACTTTGATTTGAAAGGCTTAGAAATCGACTAAGTGCTAGATAGCTCGGTGATTAGCTAAACAATGATGGTGCTTAGAACTAATCGAGAGGGTAACAAAGAGAGAGAGAGATGAACAAGATGTGCCATACCCCCAGTTGATGAGCCGGCATCGCCGTTGTTTGCCATGGCGAAGAAGAAATCGAACCGGAGTCGAAGACGAGGGTGGAAGGGCCGGCGATGATGTCGTGCAGAGGCGGCGGCGCTTCCCGTCGCTTCGGCGCCCCTTGGATCGGATCGGCTAGGGTTTTATGTGGGCTACAAGCACCGCGGCGAACCTCGTCATGCGTGCCCCGGCCCCCCACCTTTCTTTTATATGACGCTGCGCGACGGGGGCCCACATGCCATCGTCTTGGCTGTGCGCCCCCGATCGGGGCGCGTAACGGACTCCGGATCGGTCGTTGGACCGATCCGGGGTCGAGATAAAGTTAACATTCTCCCCTTTGATCTCTACTAACTCACTCACTTCTTACGTCCGATTTCATTCAGATTAGTACATTGAGCATGACTCGTCTCAACAGTTATTACTGTTGGATTAACAGCCACAACGTACTTTTCCGTTTGAAACAGAACCCTACTTTTGGGCCCTTACTGTCCAGGAATCATAGGCTTTCCTGTAAACCCATGCCGGCTAAGTGTTCTCTGAATACATTGGGTGGTAAGCCTTTTGTGTAATGTGTGGTAAGCCTTTTGTGAGCGGATCCGCTAACATCTTCTTTGTGCTCCAATACTCAAGACTGATTGTATGATCCTGGATTTGCTCTTTAACAACATAAAACTTTATGTCAATGTGTTTGGCAGCTCCACTTGACTTGTTGTTGTGAGCGTAAAATACTACAGGCTCATTGTCGCAGTACTCTTTAGTGATTTTTCTATGCTGTCAACCACTCTTAATCCGGATATGAATTTCTTTAACCATTTAACCTGCCCCGATGCCTCGTAACAAGCTATAAATTCTGCATATATCGTAGATGATGCAGTGACTGTTTGTTTGGAGCTTTTCCACGATATAGCTCCACCTGCGAGAGTGAACACATAGCGTGATGTGGATTTTCTATCATCCTTATCTCCCGCAAAGTCTGAGTCTGAATAACCCTCTATCACTAGGGATTCAGATCTCCTGTATGTTAGCATGAGGTCTTTCGTTCTTTGCACATAGCGCAAGGCTTTCTTAACCATTTTCCAGTGTTTTATCCCTGGATTACTCTGGAATCTGCCAAGTATCCTGGTGACAAATGCTAAATCAGGGCGCGTACAAACTTGAGCATACTGTAGGCTTCCGACAGCTGAAGCATATGGTACCGCTTTCATCTGATCGATTTCATACTGATTTCTGGGACACTGAAATTTCCCATAACTATCGCCCTTGACTATAGGAGCAGGTGTTGGTTTACTCGCATGCATACCGTACTTCTTTAGTACCTTTTCTAGGTATGCTTTCTGCGATAATCCTAAAACCCCTTTGTTTCTTTCTCGGTCAATCTCAATTCCTAAAACGAATGAAGCTTCACCTAAATCTTTCATGTCGAATTTCGAGGACAAGAATTTCTTTGTCTCCAATAGCAGATCAATATCACTGCTAGCAAGCAGAATATCATCCACATACAGAATAAGGAAAACGAATTTTCCATTCTTAAATTTTGCGTAAATGCAGTTGTCCTCCTTATTTTCTTTGAAACCAAACTTTCTTACGGTTTCATCGAATTTCAAATACCACTGTCTGGAGGCTTGCTTTAATCCATAAATGGATTTCTTTAGACGATATCCCATCTTTTCTTTTCCTTCCACGACAAAAACTTTTGGCTGTGCCATGTAAACATTCTCATAAAGGTCCCCGTTGAGGAACGCCGTCTTTACATCCATCTGATGTAACTCTAAATTATAATGTGCCACTAATGCCATTATAATTCTGAAGGAATCCTTGCATTAAACAGGGGAAAATGTTTCATTATAATCTATCCCTTCTCTTTGCGTTAAACCTTTCGCCACAAGTCGCGCTTTATATCTTTCTATATTCTCTTTGGAGTCACATTTTGTCTTGTAGACCCATTTACAGCCTACTATTTTGGCTCCTTTAGGAATTTCTTCTAGATCCCAAACATCGTTGGTACTCATCGATTTCATTTCATCTTTCATAGTTTCCAACCATTCAGATGAATGAACGCTTCTCATGGCTTCTTCAAATGAAGTGGGGTCACCCTCCATCTGAATTTCCTCGCTATTATAGATTTCATAATCGCTCGAAATAGCAGGCTTTCTTATTCTTTGAGACCTTCTCGGTGCCTCAGCTATCGGCACCTCTTCTACCTAGGGCTGCTGTTGCTACCCTTCATGTGCGGCTATCGGTTCTGTCAGATCCTGAAGGACAGGTTCCTGATTCTGACTCGTCGCCGCAGCTGGAGAACTAACAACAGGTGCTGACACCGTAGGTGAAGCAACAACAGGCAACCCGAAAAACGGATCTTGGATCATTTGAGTAGGTACGAAAACCCGCTTCTCCTCAAAGTCAATCTTTCGAGCTACCGTGCTTCCCCTCATCATCTGATCCTCCAAAAAGACAGCGTGTCTCATTTCTACAAACTTTATATGTCCATTAGGACAATAGAAACGATAACCCTTTGACTTTTCTGGATAGCCAATAAAATGGCAACTTACTGTCTTAGGGTCTAACTTTCCAATACTTGGATTAAATACTTTCGCCTCAGCTGGACAGCCCCACACATGTAAATAATTTAGTGTGGGTTTTCTCCCTATCCATAACTCATATGGTGTTTTAGGCACCGACTTACTCGGTACGCGATTAAGAATATGAATAGCAGTTTTTAACGCCTCCATCCATAAATTAATCGGTAACGTGGAGTAGCTTAGCATACTTCTCACCATATCCATTAAGGTACGGTTACGTCTTTCAGCGACTCCATTTTGCTGAGGCTCACCCGGTGTAGAGTACTGAGCTACTATTCTATTTTCCTGCAGAAATCTTGCAAAAGGTCCAGGAATTTGGCCATACGGGGTGTGTCGACCGTAGTACTCACCTCCACGGTCAGATCTTACTATTTTTATCTTAAGGTTTTGCTGATTTTCTACTTCAGCCTTAAAAATCTTGAATTTATCTAACGCCTCCGATCTTTCTTTAATTGGATAAATATAGTCATAACGCGAATAATCATATATAAACGTTATGAACGAATCGTAACCGTCTACAGACTTCATGGGAAATGGACCACAGATATCTGTGTGCACTATCTCCAAAACCCCTGAACTGCGTTTGGCTCCTTTCTTTATTTTCTTAACGTACTTTCCTTTAACGCAATCGATGCAATGTTCTTCATCTGAAAAATCTAACGGATGGAGAATATTTTCTTTAATTAATCTCTCAATTCTCCCCCTCGAAATATGGCCTAAACGACAGTGCCATAATTTCGCTGAATTTTCGTTGTCGCATCGTTTGCGCTTATTACTTGCGTCGTTAGTCGTGCGTTCAATACTCGTAGTATTGCTAACAGAATTCACAGTCTCGTGCATAGGCAACATATAAAGTTTGTCTTGTCGGATGGCAAGACCAACACACTGACTTTTAAATATAATCTCACATTGTTCTTTGCCAAAATGAGAATCATAACCATCATCTGCCAAACATGATACTGAAATTAAGTTTCTAGACAAAGAGGGTACATAAAGAACATTATGCAACTGGAGTTTAAAGCCGTTCTCTAATTCTAACGTGAGTTGACAAACTGCTTCAACGTCAGCTCTAACTCCATTGGCGACTTTCAGCCGTCTATCCTCTCTTTGTAGCATCGTCCTTGTACTTATACCCTGCAAGGAATTAGCAACATGAACAGTTGCACCTGAGTCAATCCACCAAGTAGATTTAGAATAACTTACGTACAGGATCTCATCTATCATCCTCACCTTTCTTAATTAAATGTCTTAGAAAATCTGGGCAATCTTTCTTCTAGTGTCCTGTCTTGTGACACCACATGCATTGATCTTTTTCAATGTATGGTTGATCTTTCTTTGCACCCTTGCCTGGGTGAGTCGAAGAAGAAGAAGAAGAAGAAGTGGGATCTCGTTTGAACTGAGGTTTCCCTTGTGGCCTCGAGTATTTGTCAGAAGAGTTGTTTCTTTTGTTGTGCCTAACATAGTTGAGCGTGTCACCATGCGAGGCTTTAAGTCTTTCCTCTTCTTGCACACACATCGCGATGAGCTTCTCTAGGTCCCATGTCTCTGGGCTGATGTTGTAGTTAACAACAAAAGTCTCAAACTCTTTTGGCAGGGAAGCCAGAACTAAATGGACAACGGAAGCATGAGGAAGCTCCATGTCCATAGGTTTAAGCTTAGATGCCATGTTACTCATCTTCAGTATGTGCTCTCTCACACCACCGCCAGTGTACTTGTCATTTACTAACCTCTGAATCAGAGTTTGTGCATAAGCTTTTGAAGAGCCAACAAATTGACTCTCAACTTTCTTCAAGTACTCAACTGCGGTGGCGCAATCTGGGATTGCTCCCCTGATGCTGTCTATAATGGAACTCTTGATGACCATCAAGCACTTCCTGTTGGAAGAGTTCCATTTTGCTCTCTCAAGATCGTACTTCATTTGAACATTTGCATGTTCTCTCTGACGGGCTTGCCAAGCAGCAGAGGTCTCTTCCGGGTCCCTCACCAGTTCCTCGGGACCAACAGGAAACGGTGAGGTGATGGCTAAGTCGATATCTGACAGTGCGAGAGCCACTTCTAGCTTCTGTGCACATATCCCGTAGTTGGAACCATCCAACGGCGGTATAGCATTAATGAAGGTCATTGCGTTAGATCCTGAAAGTTAAATCAAGAAAAGTGAGAATTGCTTTATAGAATAATAATTGCATATCTTGATTCAACGTTGGTCAATATTAAGACATACAAGTATCTAGCTGCATTATTTCTAAAACACCGTTGGGTAGAATTAGAGCAAATGCATGGAAACTTACTTAAAAGAATTATAATACTGCTATTATCAACGTTGGTCAGAAAATAACAATATTATAACGGAAGAAAAAACCTAAAACTGAATCCTTTAATTATAATATCTCGTTGGTTCTAAAATAATTAAAGGATAGAACTTAATTAAATTTGCAGCGGAAAAGTAAATTATGCTCACTTTCAGAAACTTTCTAACTTACTATCTCTATAGAATTTATCACGTTAGTGAAAATTAAAACAGAGATTAAACCATACAAGAAATGGCTTAAAAAGGTTTCTGAGAAAATACTGAGAATTTACTGTTCATCCAGCCCAAAACGGCCCAATGCAGCCCAGTGCGCCCCGGCCCAGCACGGTCATCCGCGCGCGCGGGGCGCTGACCCGCGCACCAGGCCGCAACCTGGGCCTGGGCCGGGAAAGCCGTCCCCCGCCTGGGCCAAAAGAGGCCCGATGCCCGCGGAGCGATCACGATCGTTCGATCAAGATCGACGGTCACGCGAGGATTGCGATGGATCAAAAAACCCCGGCGCGCCGTTCGCCCGAAACCCTAGCTCATTCTCTCTTCGCTCCCCCGGCGTCTTCTCCTTTCCACGCACGCGAGCGAGAGCGACGGCCGGCGGCTCGAAGCGAGCGGCGCCACGGCGAGCCCCCTCGCTGGCGCGCGCGTTCACCGCAAGGTGAGCGCGCCGCCGTCGAGCGGCGTCACTGTGGCGCCCAGATCTGCGGTGTGGCGAGCTACCCGTGCCGGGTCAACAGCTCGCGCGGCCTCCGTCCACCCGAGGCAGAGGACCTCGCGGGATCTGGTCAAGGCGCCGGCGTCCCGGGCGCGTTGACGGCGGACGGCCAAGGGAAAACCAGGTAAGTTCCCCATGTGCCACCCCTTTCTGTTGTGAGCTAGGGTTAGGGTTAGCGGGTTTGGCTCGGGATGCGTGGGTTCTTTCACCCCGAAGGGTTTGAATCGGTCTGTACTTGCTGACTTTCGAGTTGATTTGAAATCCCCTCCTTCTAATTGCTGTGCGATAGTCTTACCCGAGCCTATTACTGATACCATTGAAAGGCTTAGGAATCGACTAAGTGCTAGATAGCTCGGTGATTAGCTAAACAATGATGGTGCTTAGGACTAATCGAGAGGGTAACAGAGAGAGAGAGATGAACAAGATGGCCATACCCCCAGTTGATGAGCCGGCATCGCCGTTGTTTGCCATGGCGAAGAAGAAACCGAGCCGGAGTCGAAGACGAGGGTGGAAGGGCCGGCGATGATGTCGAGCAGAGGCGGCGGCGCGTGGTGCAGAGGCAGCGGCGCTTGGCGCAGAGGCGGCGGCGCTTCCCGTCGCTTCAGCGCCCCTTAGATCGGATCAGCTAGGGTTTTAGGTGGGCTACAAGCACCGCGGCGAACCTCGTCATGCGTGCCCCGGCCCCCACCTTTCTTTTATATAGCGCTGCGCGACGGAGGCCCACATGCCATCGTCTTGGCTGTGCGCCCCCGATCGGGGCGCGTAACGGACTCCGGATCGGTCGTTGGACCGATCCGAGGTCGAGATCAAGTTAACATGATTAACTTGCACTCAACAAAGTAACTAATAAGATGTGATGGCAGTTATAAGGGAAGAGGACGAGTGCGTGCAGCATCGTTTCATGCTGGTTTGTCGCCGATGAACCAGAGTACAGAAGCTTCGGCTGCCTGCCATGGCCATATAGCCCATAGGCCACAGATGTCCAGCACTGTCTCGACACACAAAGGCTTCTGCAATCTTAAGGCTGGATCATTGGCCGGAAGGTTGCCTCAGTTGGTGGCTACGAGACGAGCAGAGCGTGGCATGGCCGGGAGTCACGAACTCGACGGGTATCTCAAGAGGCGCCATTGACGTGAGCAGCTTGATGATCAGGCCGTTCTTGCAGATCCCGATCACCGTATGGACACAATGAAGGCGCGAGGATTACGCTTGGACGGAGTACGAGTCTGGGATAGATCGGTCGACGTCGCAGCATACAAAAACTGGTGGTAGCCGTGTAACTAGCTAGCAGAGAGGCGGGCTAGGGTAGCTAGGGTGCGTTCCGATGTCAAGATCGACGTGACGACGAGTAGAAAATCGGCGCCACGAGTCCCCATCACAGCTCGCGAGCAACGAGTACTCGAGAGCCCGTGGCGTCCCGGTCGCATGGAAAATCCATCTGCTAAGGAGTCAGGAGCAACCTGTTTTGGTTAACCCCGGGAACAGAGGTAACCCAAGGTGGCGTCGTTTTACCATCTCGGAAGAATCAGAGAGCGATGGATCATCGAGTTCGCGGTGGCGAACTGGCTCGGGACCGGGCGTCGACGGCGGCGACGATGTGGGTGGTGTCTCCATCGACGAGCCGGGAAACTTGGACAGCGACGAGTTGGGTGGCGCGCTGGTGCCGGAGGATGCAAGGGTGACGGCGGCTTCCACGCGGTAGATCGGAGCGACGAGCCGACGAGCGAGCGCGAGCCCGCCGTTCCATCCGGACGCGGAGGTTTCTTCACGGCCGGTCGATAAAAACCTGGAACATGAAGCTGAGCAGCAGAGTGTGACGGGATAATGTGGGTACTGTTCAGCCCGTACAGTACAAATACTCACCTCTTTCAGAACATGTCCGATTGCCTGCTGGTACCAGGCGTGCTAGCAGTTGAGCTACGTACTGTACTAGGATCTGATTGCCTGCTAGCACAGTGATAAATACTCATCTCTTTCAGAACCAGTCTGTTAATCGAACACGTGGAGCTTTCTTCCTTCCACGCTGATGATCCGTCCCGTCCGTACCAATGACAGCTGACCCGGTCGTCGCCGTGACCTGGCTCGACCCGTCGCTGACTTTGTGGGTCCGCTTTCAAAATACTTCCAATGGCTCTCGTATATCGGAGAAAACAGAGAAGTGCAGACCATACATGTACTAGATCGAGCACGTGATCTGCCGAGACACCGAGCGTCCACTGATTGCCATCCACTCTTCTTTCTTTCAATCCTTCCACTACACAGTCATGGATGCTCCCTATATAACAGGGTCAGGGACTAGCCAGCAAGACACCACCGCACGGACCACCCCCGCACTCCTCCTGCACACCACCTCACCTCACCTCGCGCCGGCGGCGAGGAGCGAGCAAGGACTACGGCGCGTGCTCCAGCACTCGCTGGTACACCAATAATCGAGCGCGCGAGAGAGGACAGAGGCCGGCACTCAGGACGGCACGCCCGGTAAAGAACTAGCGCCAAACAGCCGCAGCCAAACTGACACACAGCACCTCAGTCGCGCCTCCGATACGCTTGGCCACCATGAGCACCGACGCGGCCGCCGCCGTCCCGGTCGCCGTGGCGCCGGCGAAGCGCGCGCCCATCAACAAGTATGCCTTCGCCTGCGCCCTGCTCGCCTCCATGAACTCCGTCCTCCTCGGCTACGGTGCGTTCGGTTCTAGCCAGCACGGGCACGCATTCCCACCTCGCACGTTCATGCGAGCTTATTAGCAGATGCTATTATATGATGCTAATAACAACGTTATGCATGTTGATGGTGATGGAGCAGACATCTCGGTGATGAGCGGCGCGCAGCTGTTCATGAAGGAGGACCTCAAGATCACGGACACGCAGATCGAGATCCTGGCGGGGGTCATCAACATCTACTCGCTCTTCGGCTCGCTCGCCGCCGGCTTCACCTCCGATTGGCTCGGCCGCCGCTACACCATGGTGCTCGCGGCCGCCATCTTCTTCACGGGCGCGCTCCTCATGGGCCTCGCCCCGGACTACGCGCTCCTCATGGCCGGCCGCTTCGTCGCCGGCATCGGCGTCGGCTTCGCGCTCATGATCGCGCCCGTCTACACCGCCGAGGTCGCGCCCACCTCTGCGCGCGGGTTCCTCACCTCCTTCCCGGAGGTGTTCAACAACTTCGGCATCCTCCTCGGCTACGTCTCCAACTTCGCTTTCGCGCGCCTCCCCGTCCACCTCAGCTGGCGCGCCATGTTCCTGGTCGGCGCCGTGCCGCCCGTCTTCCTGGGCGTCGCCGTCCTCGCCATGCCGGAGTCGCCCCGGTGGCTCGTCATGCGAGGCCGCATCGACGAAGCGCGCCGCGTCCTGCAGAGGACCTCCGACTCGCCCGCCGAGGCCGAGGAGCGCCTGCTCGATATCAAGAAGGTGGTCGGCATCCCCGAGGGCGTGTCGGACGCCGACGACGTGGCCGCCATCGTCCGCGCCAGCAACAAGAGCTCTCGCAGCGACGGGGTGTGGAAGGAGCTGCTCATCAACCCGTCCCGCCCCGTGCGCCGCATGCTCGTGGCCGGGCTCGGGCTCATGTTCATCCAGCAGGCCACGGGCGTGGACTGCGTGGTGATGTACAGCCCGCGGGTGTTCGAGCGGGCGGGCATCAAGTCCAAGACCAACTCGCTGGGCGCGTCCATGGCGGTGGGCGCGTGCAAGACCTTCTTCATCCCCATCTCGACGCTGCTCCTCGACCGCATCGGGCGGCGGCCGCTGCTCCTGGCGAGCGGCGGCGGGATGGCCATCTTCCTGTTCACGCTGGCCACGTCCCTGCACATGATGGACCGGCGCCCCGAGGGGGAGGCGGCGGCGCTGGGCGCGGTGAGCATCGCGGCGATGCTGTCGTTCGTGGCGTCGTTCGCGTCCGGGCTGGGTCCCGTCGCGTGGGTGTACTGCTCGGAGATCTACCCGCTGCGGCTGCGCGCGCAGGCCGCCGCCATCGGCACGGGGCTGAACCGGATCATGAGCGGGGCCACCACCATGTCCTTCCTCTCCCTCTCCGACGCCATCACCATCGCGGGGAGCTTCTACCTCTACGCCTGCGTCGCGGCGGCCGGGTGGGTGTTCATGTACTTCTTCCTGCCGGAGACGATGGGCAAGAGCCTGGAGGACACCGTGAAGCTCTTCGGCAAGGACGCGGACGACGAGGACGCCGCCGCCGTGGCCGCACGCCATGAGCGCAGAAAGTCATCCACCGAGCTCAGTGCTCAGTAAAGCGCCGCCACTGCATGCGCCACGTGTCCGTACACACATGTCGTCCCGAGTGTGGCCGAAGCTGTCCCGTACAGCTTCGATGATACATATATTTTTTTTGTCTTTGCTGTGGTGAATCTTTTAGAATCGTGCGCGCTTTGTTTGAACACCGTAGATTTTTGCTGATCTCGTGCGCGCATGTAGCAGGGGTCATTGGCATTGCATGGGCAGAGAAAAAAAAAATAGCACCTGATATTTCCACGTGTAAAAACATCTGCTTCGTGCCGAATTACTGACGACCAGTGTACCTACTCTGCTGTACATGCCGTGTAAAAATATCTTCGCGTCATTTGTGTCATTGGTTGTTGAAAGTTGAAACCATCTTCCATTTGGTGTCACTGTTAGGTCTCTTTGGTGTAGCTTTTTTAATGGCTTCAGGACGACGAGCCGTATCAAGTGGGTATTTTTGACCGGCTTCAAGCGTTAAGCCATCCATGTGAGCTTCCACTGGTAGGGTGGAGACACAAAACGTGGTTTCAACCAGCTTTCAAAGGAAAAAGCTATTTCGCTAAATGTTTTTTTTGAACGGTTTCAGCTTCATCAGAAATGCTGCTTCATCAGAAAAACTGCTTCAAGAGCTGTTTTAGGAAAAAGTGAAGTCATGCCGAACGAGACCTTCTTGGGCAGCTTGGACTCGCAATCCATAGGTTTGTTTCTGATGAAATCTTTTGCACACTGTAACGGATATTTTTTGTTGCGGAACTGTGTCTCTCACTCAGACGCGATGGCCGGCCCTCGTCGTCCCTTCTAAATTATTGTACTCGCGGCGTAACGTACCCTGCCTTTATGCTTACCGAATCCAGACAGAGGCATGTGTGTGTCCTGGCTTTGGAGGCGAAAAGCCTAGACAACGAACAATAGCAGTACTGATCGATCAGTACTCCTGCGTACGCATCTCCAGCAGTTCCATCTACGTCAATGATAAATCAGGAACAGCTTTAGCGCAAAATGTCCCTATTGATTTTTTGGACCTCTCTAATCACGCTGATTCCGGACGCCATGCTGAGGTTACGCTTCACCTAATGTGTCTCCGGCAAGATGGCTGCCAGGAGCTGCTTCCCGGGGACACAATCATGACCCAGCTGAACCACCTGATGGCGCTATCGTACCCTTTTTTTCCTGAAAATGTTGCAGGTTTACAGAGTTGTCGAACTGGCTTTCACTGTGGAAACCAACGTGCCCTCTCCGATCTCTTGCCGGCGTCGGTCGGCTTCTCGGACATGGAGCGGCCGACCAGACCGATGACAGAAGTGGGCCGTGTACGGCAGCGCCCGTCTACACACGCTCGGTCCAGTAGTGGAAATTCAGGTGGGCTCCTGGCCCCCACGTTGGTTCCTCAAGAAAAAAGTTTGTTTTGGGCCAACTGCTCATGGCAAAACCGCCATCGGGCCGATTGACTAGGCGCATGGGCCGTAGTGCATGGGTCCGATTCGTTCGATTGAACTAGGCCACACACTTTCTTACTTATGGGCCAGAGGCACACACTTTCTTAGCCCCCTTTGGCACAACTTCGTGGATGGTTTCACGGAAAATTTCACTTAAACTTATGCCAAACGGGTATTTTATTCATCCACGAAGTACCTGGTAAATCTATTTTCTGATTTAGACCTTGTTTGGCGTAACTTCAGCTTCTTCTAAAATAGCTCCTCTAGTGAAGTAACTTCTTTAATGAAGCTGAATCTATTTTTAAAATCGTTTGGCGAAATATATGCTTGCTAGAGAAGCTGGACGAATCTACGATTTCCGACTCCTCCTCCCTAATGTAAGCCGGAAACAGTTTCCCTAGCTGATTCATGGATGAAGCTGCTCCTCCCTAATGTAAGCCGGAAACAGTTTCCCTAGCTGATTCATGGATGAAGCTGCTAGTAAAATACCCATTTGGCACAGCTTCAAATGGAGCTCTCCGTGAAGCCATCTTACGGTGGGTGAGTACCGCAAGTAAAGATTCGTGGGAACCTCTGTTTGGAGATTCGATCACGGGTGTAACGCGCAGTAGGATTCCAGTCGTGTGACGATCAGGAGACCAAGGGGTTTAGACAGGTTCGGGCCGCTGTGAGCGTAACACCCTACGTCATGTGATCCTTTTATACATTGACCGTCTATTCTATTTATAGCTCTAAATAGCCCTCCCCATGGGTCCCAGGAAGAGGCTTACAGTGTGAATGCGCCGCCTGATGAGGGGCGCCGACCTGTGGTGTCCGCCCGCCAGGCAGGGTCTTGCGCCGTGGGCTAGGACTGTCGTCACCCGGGGTCCTCCTCGAGGCACCTCGGGATGCTCCGAGGTCTCTCCCGGGCACTGACATCACCCGGGGTCTTTCTTGTGCGTTGCCCGGGACGCTCCTCTCTATGTCTATCTGATATGACGGAAGGTGTGAGTGACGGGGCCACCCCACCGCCCATCGCCAGACGACGCGACGTGATTCGGGAGGGGAGGCTCCCTTTGTCCCGGTCGCCGCACCGTCTGAGAGTGTGCCTCCCTCGTAATCATGCTATTTTACGGGGAAGGCGCACCGTCCACGGACCTCATCCGGTTGTAGTAGGATGGGCGCATTAAATGCGCCGTCATGCGATCCCTTCGTGGAGGAGGAACCACCCCATCCCGGGGAGGCGAAAGTGTCTCCCACGGTCTCGGATTCTCTAAGAGGCGACTCAGTTTGGCCCATTACTGCTAATGGATCAGAAAGGCCTTTTTAGAACATTTATCCTTGATTTGTTCAGTGTTTGGGGACCCCCGTTCTCGTGGCACTGACACCATCCAACAAGCTGTGCTAAACGGTTGGACCCCGTTTGGCATAGCTTATGCCAAAACAGCGTTGATGTTGGTGAAGCTAGAAAACTAGCTTCGCCTTGCTTCTAGTTTATTTTAGCACGGGCTTATAAAATAGGTTCATGCTACAGTGTCTCGATTTGCATGAAATAGATGAAGCTGAAGCTAAAATAAGTTATGCCAAACGAGGTCTTAGATTGGGGAGGAGAAGCCAGAAATCATGGCTTCAACCGAAATAAGCTATTTCGCCAAATAATTTTAGAAACAATTTCAACTTTACCAGAGAAGCTACTTCTGAAGCCGTTTGAGAACAAACTGAAGCCATGCTAAATGGAATTTACTTTCGTTGTAAAAGCCATTTGTGCTTCCTGTTAAGTTAAACTTCAACTACAAGCTTCTCCCTTGATGATTTAGAGTTATTAAATCAATAAATATGTAATCCACAAGAAGGTAAGATTATCAGCTAAAAATCTCCCTCTACATCCATCGTTTGCATTTTTACCGTGCGAGTCTAGGTCGTGGCATTTTCACGCTGGCATGATGAAGTCCACTATCTTCAGATCAAATTGCACACTAACATGCAACTCTCTTTCCCAATGATGTGCATTTCAGCACTATATTGGGACGTAAGGGCAGAAGACAGTACACGTCCACCCGCCAAATCTGAGGCTGTCGCCCGTGCGCTCTGTCCCAATGAGACGGGAGCTTTGTGTAGTACTGGCACCAGTCAGTGTAGCTGTAGGCCGTATGGGTGATCAGATCACTGTCAGTTCCTCTCACCGGAGCCGGACAGCCGGCGTCGCCGTAGACATGCACTGGTGGATGTGGCCGGATCCGTGCCGTTCTTGTTCTTCCTTTAACCCCGGTGGCACGCGCGGTGGCCGCTCCGCTCCGTTTCCCAATCAGCTTTCGCCTTTCCACGCCAGGAGCGGAGAGGGATGTCCACATGACATGCGGATGTCCTCTCTTGCTTGTTTGCCTCGTGCGCGCGTTGATGACCATGAGGCATTCGCCAGGCATTGCTTGATGGCCTGGATCAGAAAAATATCAGACTTGTTACTCGCCAGCAATCAAGTGAGCTCGTGTAGTAACGCTATCAGAGATTTTTTTTTTCAGAGCTGAATGCATCTTCAGAGATCAATCAACCTAGTTTAAACAGTCGGATTCAGCGAGTATCAAAACTCTTCGTGTTCAATTTCAATACGGGTAGGTACGGGCAGAATTTCTGACGCGAGACCTGAGACTCTGCAACTCCAAAAGACTAGTCGCGCAGACTGGCTGGTCAGCGTTCTGCCGTTCCCGATCCGACTGAATCGACTTGAAAACAACGTCGATCGACAGCGAGCAAGACAGGGCCGGGCATCCTTAATTATTTGCAAATGGACAAAGCCTGCATGTTAAACATAGTGAAGTTTTTTCCATGTCGTTTCCCCGGCCTGTAGCTTTCATTGACGCCGGCGATGCTGCTCCGTTGAACCGGCTGCAGCCATAGCTCACCCATACGCGAGTCACTGTTCATAGTCTCGGCCACGAGCTCAGTCCCTGAGTCAGACCCGGCTCCAGGGTCCCCGCAGCATGTGGCTGCTGCGGCTGCCTTGCAGTTGTAGCAACAGATCGTTTGGTTTTGTTTGGTGAAGAAAAACTGGCACGGAATCTTGGACTCAATTAGCTGTGCTTCGTGTACACCACAGATGCTTCAGACTTCAGAGATTGTGAAAAAGTGACAGTCGTTTTGATTGTCAGAGCACTCGGGAGGCTAGTCAAGTGCCAAGCCGTGGTGGCAGTTTAGCAGTGGTGGCACCGTGACAGTGTGCGATTCATGCAATCAGAAAGATTCATGGACATGATCTCAGCGGCATAATATGAGAGCATGCCGATGCGACAGTCTGTGTTGGGTCAAGAGTTTCGCGCGAATTCAGTGTGCAGCATTGTCCCGCTACAACTACAACTATTCAAAGCTCTTGCGGCCACGTGAGATCCGTACTGGATTTAGCTTCTGATTTGCCAGCAAAGCTTTCTTTGCGCTTCGAGTGAGAAAGTTGGTCAAAACACGTAGCCAAAATGAGATCCGCGGGACGAGGAGCTCGACGAGGGCGAGAAAATAAGCCACCAGCAGCCTCTTTGTTGTGGGTCCAACATGAATCACGGAGCACTACTCTACGGTTGGTGATAGGACGAGGGCGCCGGCATCCGGAAGGGGAACGATTTTCCGCTAGGGATATATATGTAAAGAATCATCTATGTTAAAATGTTGAAGTATGTCCGAGAGATTAAAAAGCTGGATGAGCTAATGTTTTAAGGACCATTGCGTGTACCAAGTTCAATGGTACCATGAACTGATGCGGACGACTGGACCCATAAGAAAACCTAGGCTAGATTTAAAGTCGCGCTTTGCGAATGTATCGTTTGGGAGTTCGTGGATCTAGAATTCTAGATAAGAACGTAAGAATTTTTTTTTGAGCGGAACTACGTAGCCTGAACTTTTATTAAAAAATAGAGTAAGACAGAGAGCGAGGACCTCTAGGAAGAGGAGCACTTAGGCTGATCACAATGGGGTTTCATGGCGAGTTTCATGACATTAATTACTATAACACTTCAGCATTTTTGATGATATGGCACTGATTTAATGAGGGAAGAGAAGGAACCAGTTTCATCCCCACGACACTCTGCTAACTCGTTTCCAAGACGTTGAAAATAGCGTAAAACGACCACTGTTACCACCGTTATTTCATGGGAGATCCTGTGCCATACTAGATTAACTAGCATTTAATTATACTGATTAGCTTTAGAAACAGTGAAATGAAACTCTCTATTGAAGCATAGTATTTTATTCATTCTCTAAGCTGAAACGATGTAGTATTTTTGGAAACGGGGATATAAAACCCTCCATTGTGATGAGCTTGCAGCTCGAACCACGAGCACTACAAATACCCGAAGGCCACAAGGAGGAAAAACTAGAGAGGTTACGTAAGATTACAGAGGAAACTTATCCATTCATCAATACAGAGATGGGCATCCGGGGACTTGCACCAGCAAGACCAGAGACCGAGGTCGTGAGTGCAGCGCCTGAGAATGGTGGCGTTCGATTCCTGCTCCCCTCGGAAGATCATAGCATTCCTGCGCTTCCAAACGTTCCAAAGCAAGGCAGAGAGGATCGTCGACCTGATCCTTTGATGCGGAATCGGGGGGCCAGGTAGCTCCCAAGTCCAAAGAAGTTCCACGTGCGAGATATCAGCAGCGTTTCAGGCCAGAGTGAAGCCAAAAATCCTGCACACGAGAGCAGCGGAGGAACAAGTGCAGCACGTCCTCGACGGCGCCGCAAAAAGGGCAAGTACCACTATTGTTAGCACCTCGCCGGCGAAGACGAGAGTTGGTGTTGAGCTTCAGGTGGTGAGTTTCCCAGAGAAAGAAGCGGCACTTCGGAGGCGCATCGTTTCGCCAAATACACGGAGCAAAAGGATCATCAGGCAAGTGAGCAAAGTAGAGTAACTGATGGCCGTGGTGGGGGAAGTAGAAGGAAGACCTCTGGCGCTGCGCGCATCCTCCAGAGAGGGGTCGGTTACCACTCCAACAAGAGAGTCGATCAGGACGAGGAGCTCAACCTCGGCAGCCAGGGTGAGCCGAGGACGGAGAGGGCAGCGGAGATCTCCCGTACTCAGAGCGGTCGAAACGGGGATGTGTGGCTTAAGAGCGTGAGAAAAGAGTGCCGGAAAAGAAATAGCCAAAGGTTGGGGCCCAAGCTAGTTATCCAGCCAGAAGGCAGTGCGGCAGCCATTGCCAATGGTAACACTAGTGGAGAGGCGGAAATCTTGGAGCCCAGCAAGGATTCCTCGCCAGATAGCAGTGTCAGATCGACGGAAAACGCCCAAGGTGAGAATTGGGACTCCAGCCATACTTCGAAGAGAACCAGTGCTGCCAAGGTAGGGATGGGGGCTCATGAAGTTTGAGGAGGAAATTTTTGAGGAGGCACTTGTTCTGAAGAGCAAGATCTTTATTGCCCAAGCCGCCCTTATCCTTAGGCAGACATTACCAGTTCCCAAAGTGCTTTACACTGAGAGCCAGAGCAATGTTGCTCGCCCGCCCATAGGAAAGCACGACGTTTCTTGTCGATGTGATCAAGCACACCCTGAGGGAGAAGTATAGAGCACATAGCGTAGATGGGGAGGTTCGATTGGACGGCTTGCACAAGGACCACCCTACCGCTCAGATTTAGAAGGTGACCGCACCAACCAGCAAAGTAGTTATCAAAGCGGTCTAGGAGAGGCTGAAGGTCCGAGAGCATGCCTTTGGTTGGAGTGAGAGGAAGGCCTTGGTACGGTTGAGGGAAGCGAGAGATAGGACACCCGAGAATGGCAGCCATATGTGCAGCCACGTCGTGAGGGAGGTTCGTGGGTAGAAAGGTGTTCTTTTCGAAGTTGATATGGAGACCGGAGAAGGCGGAAAAAGTAGAGAGGATGTCCCTAAGACGGGACAGCTGACCTAAATATCCTTGAAGGATGATAAGGGTGTCGTCTGCATATTGAAGGACCGGGCAAGGAAGGGAAGGGTCGAGGGGGTGTCGGATATCCCTGGCATTGGAAGCGGAGAGGATCAGGCGTTGGAGGGTGTCGGCCAGGAGGATGAAAAGGTAGGGGGAGAGAGGGTCCCCTTGGCGGAGGCTGAGGCCCCGGCGGCACTGAATCCAACGGCCAGGCTTGCCGTTGAGGAGGACCGCGGAGTTGATAGTAGAGGAGAGGTCCGGATCCAATTACGCCAACGAGAAGGGAACCCTTTGGCTTCGAGTATGCGATCCAAGGCCAGCCAGTTAACAGAATCAAACGTCTTCCGAAAGTCAAGCTTCAGAATAATGGCGGGGTCTTCCTTTTGTGACAAGTTTAGATAATGTTCGCCGCGTAGACAAAGTTCTCCGAAATGTTGCGGCCTTTGATGAAGCCGGACTGGTCAGCATGGATCAGGCCGGAACAAGGGGCTTTAGTCTGGAAGTGAGAATTTTGGAGGAGATTTTGATAGAAGTGTTTTGCAACGATATCGGTTGGAAGTCGTTTGCTCTGCATGCGCCGGGTTTTTTTGGGATAAGGACGATATAGGATTTGTTCAGGCTGCGGAGGTCGGCCCGGCCATCATGGAAGTCGAGAGGAAGTTCAGAATGTTTTGCCGGGTTAGCTCCCAAAATTTCCTGAAAAAGACGGACCGAAGCCATCAGGTCCCGAGCTGGCATTCTAGTTCATGTCGTGGAGGGCAAGGGTGGCTTCCGAGGGGCTAAACGATTGCACAAGGCTAGCGGCCTGGTGGCCATCGAGGGAGCTGGAAGCAAAGAGACCGTGGAGTCGAAAGAAGCTACAGATTCGCCCAGGCTGTCGGTGTTTAACCGGCTGCCCACCGAGGGATATACCCAAGGTGGTAAGTTTTGGGTGAGGAGACGCCAAGATCAGGAACTCGAAGGTGCAAGGAACACAAGACTTAGACAGGTTCGGGCCGCACGGAGCGTAACACCCTACGTCCTGTATGGTGGTTTGTATTGCCTTTGGTGTAAGATGACCTAATGATCTTCTGTTTTGAGAGGGGTCCCTGACCTCCCTTATATACCCGACCGCGTGCCGAAGGTGACTGGGAGGACCACCCGTACCCAGCGGGTGTGCCGCGTTACCTGGAACGATGCCGTAGAAGGGAGACTTACTGGGAACCAGCATGTCCTTGAAATCCAGGCCCATTTTCTTCAAAGTGCTGACGAAGATGAGATTGAGCCCACTCCCGCCATCGATTAGGACCTTGGTGAGCTTGACCTCCGCCACCACAGGGTCCAGGACCAAGGGGAACTTACCGGGTTCCGAAAAGCTCGTCCACTGGTCATCAAGGGAAAACGAGATGGGGACCTCCGACCAACGGAGTGGTCGTGGTACCGCCGGCTCGATGGACAAAATCTCCCGGAGGAGCAGCTTCTGATTCCGTCTGGAATAAAAATCCTCGTCTCCCCCGAAGATGATGTTGACAACCTTTGACGCGTCTTGAAACTTCGGGTTGCGCCCATGATCCTCCTGATCATCATCCTCGGATTTTTTGTCAGCGGGCTTCTTGTTCTTCTTTCCGCCACCGGAGTTGCTGAACGTCCTCCGAAGGTGATAGCAGTCGATGGCGGCGTGGCTGGCGCCCGGATGCCATGGCCACTTCTTCTGCAGGAGCTTCTCGAACTCCTCATGCGTCATCGACTTCTTGCCCCGCGAAGGACGATCGATAGCCGCGATGACATCATCTGGCTTTCGTTTCCGGGGTGGCCTCGAAAAGTCCCGCTGGCCTTTGTCGTTGCGGTTATCGTTTGGACGCCTTAGGTTGCTATCCTGACGCCGCGTGAACTGCTCCCGCATCTTCTCCTCCTGTTCGGACCAATCGTGCATCATATCACGAAGGCCCGCAACAGTCTTTGGCTTGTTCTGCCCGAAATCCCTGTAGATGCCCAGATCGGTAATGCCGTTGTAGAAGCAATCGATGATGTCGTCGTCTGAAATATTCGCGATAGTAGCACGAACGTCGAAGAAGCGACGCGTGTAGGACCGCAGGAGCTCGTTACGTTCTTGCTTGCACTGGGCAAGATCGTGTCGAGTACCTGCACGGGCAATCGCTCCCTGGAAATTGTCGATGAAGACCTTCTTAAGTCGTTCCCAGGAGTCGATGGAGTTGCTGCCGAGGCTTTCCAGCCAAGTGAGCGGTGCAGGGTCCAAAGCCATCGGAAAGTAGACGACTTTGGTGATGTTTGAACCTCCCGTGACCTCAATAGCCGTGGAGTAGCAACGTAGCCACTGCTGAGGGGCTTGCTTGCCGTCGTACTTGGTGATGCCGATCGGCTTGAAGCCCTCTGGGTACTTGTAGCTGCTGAAACGAGCAGAAAAAGCAGGGAATCGATCGCTACAGTCAGTACCTTCAGTCTCGACTTCTTCGCGGACCTTGCGCCTGGAGGAGATCACGGTCCGTGCGTTGCGACCTTCATTGATGTGCTGGCGCAGGTCCTCCGAAGGAGGTCGGTGATTAGCCTATCGCGAGTGACCCCCTTGCGGTGGCTGTTGCCTCTCGCCAGGGGCCTGGCTCCCACGCGCATTGTCGTTGCTGATCTGGTATCGAGGACGGCCGCCAGCTGTTCGGCTGTGAGCCTGACTTCGACTCTCGCCCACGCGCTCCTCCCGGATGGTGGGCGCCGGGTTGTGTTGATCCAGCTGGATCCAAGCCCTCTGCGTGTAGAGGAGTGCTTGACGTACCTCCGGATCGTGGCTGCGCTCGAGGATGGCCGTCACCCTAGCGATGTTGGCCACCGGGGTCCTGAAACCCCGCTCGCTTACGGCGGTGAACTCAGGGTCAAGCTTGCGATGTATAGATCGTCTACGCTCGTTGGCCCTCCTCCGCCGAATTGTGCGGGCCCTGTTCCTGGCCCTCCGCGCCTCTCGATCGGCGTCGTTCTCGTTGCCGGCGTTGGCCGTGATCTCAGCTTCAGAGATCGCTTCAAAGTTGATGATGGGAAGATCCCCATCGTCCTCGCCTTCTTCGGCCATCAGCACCTGGCGGGAGGAAAGGTCGTGAGAGTTTTCGTCGACTAGTTCAGTCGATCCCTCCACCGCGGTGGCCAATGGCCTGCCCACTTGGAAGGGCAATGGCTCGAGGTGAGCCACGAGTCGACCCTCAGCCTCGAGTAAATCGGAGAGCATCATGCCCCTGCGACGCACAATGCGCCCCTTTGGCAGAGAGGAGATGACCAGATCACCGGAACCGGAACAACCCGAAGCCCCCCAACACGCGATGGCTTCAGGCTTTCCGTCCTGGAGCAGCAAGTCCAGATCCTTCTCTAACATGGAGAGGGACCCAGCGACGTTGGCCTCCTGAAGATCAGTGGCCGGTTTGCATGAGCCGAGTTGAGATCGACCATGCAGATCCCTAGATTGGAACAAGGCCAAACCAGGGGAAGTTGTCGCAACACCAGAAGAAGTCGAGCCTGGAACAGACTCCATCCTGACCTGTGCTGCGGAAGTATGGAGCGGCAAGTTGTCGAGCTCGTCGACGAACTTGTCGAGGCCGCTGCGAGGATCCGCAGCGAGGGTTTTTGGCCTCATGTCGACGAGGAATCGCCGAAAGTTATCCGCACCATCTGCAATGCAGAGCCACAAGCCAAAAATGAATGTCGTACCCTGAGAGGGAACTGACCTGATGAAATTGAAAGACGCCATCGAGCTCGTCGGTGGATCTTCGACGCGCTTCCCTACCTGGCGCGCCAGCTGTTGGTGTTTAACCGGCTGCCCACCGAGGGATATACCCAAGGTGGTAAGTTTTAGGTGAGGAGACGCCAAGATCAAGAACTCGAAGGTGCAAGGAACACAAGACTTAGACAGGTTCGAGCCGCATGGAGCGTAACCCCCTACGTCCTGTATGGTGGTTTGTATTGCCTTTGGTGTAAGATGACCTAATGATCTTCTATTTTGAGATGGGTCCTTGACCTCCCTTATATACCCGAGAGGCCAGAGTTACAAAGATGCTAACCAACCTCCGCTGAGGAATCATACCAGAACATATCTCGAGTAGATCCCCTCCGTGTTGGTCAGCTCTATCTCCTATTTAAACGGGATAAACAAGAGATAAGATTAACTTAATCTCTTAGACCTCTTTAAACTACGTTACGTGCCCAGCCCGGTGACCCCGGGTCTGACACAGGCTACCAAGGAGATCACAGAAGAAGTTGTGAAGGATTTGTTCCTTGCCTGAGTGGCTGGAAACTTGGTCATTCTCATGTTGGAGAGACTTAATCCTGTTGCGCTGCAGGTGGACAGTGGCGCACTGATGGTGATAGGAGGTGTTTTCGTCGCCAAGAAGGCAGTGTCGCACCTTCCCCGCTGGCACCAATAGTAGGCTCGTTGGGAGGAGAGGTGGGGAAGAGACGCCCGAACAAGGGTGTGAAGCTGGAACTCCGGCTAGGAGAGCGGGCGGCGCTCCTCAAGAAGGTCAAGAACCGAGATGACAAGCTCACCGTTCGCGAGGGGAACGTAAAGTTTAGGGACTGTGATGAACTTGATTCTTTTAGTTTTGTGTTGCGTTCTGTAAGCAATGTTGACATATGAACAATTTTTTTAGCAGAGGTAGTTGCATTTTTTTCGTTTTGTTCTCAGAAAAAATTGAGAAAAAAACCACGCATCTACTGATCCCAGTTGATAGTGTTAGACTCACGGATCGACTACCGCGTGATTAGATCGGAAGAAATCGTGTACAACTAACGTAAACCGAGCGATAGAGAGAGAAAAGGAGAAGGGGCACGGGGTTATACCTTCGTGCCCTTGCGTCGCGGGCGATGCCGTCGTGCCCGCCATGGTTGTGCAGCGCAGGTGCTCGCGGTGGCCGAGGCGAAGGCGTGGGTGCTCGCTGTGGCAGAAGATCAGGTCGCGTCCAGGGCTCGGGGTCGAGGCGGAGGCGTGGACGATGGTGGTGCTTCCCGCCGCTACTGTGCTCAATCTAGATCGGCTAGGGTTGCAGTGTCGGTGGGGTGGCGGCGGCGGCGATTCTCGTGTGTCGTGCCGCTGGCCCCCACCTATCCTTTTATAGCGCAGCGCGACGGGGGCCCACCAGCTAGGAACGAGCTGGGCGCCCCCGATCAGGGCGCAGAGGTGAGGAGGCCCATCGGGCCCGTTAGGGTCCGATGGTCTACGGGGAGATCAAACTGACAGTCTCCCCCTTAATCTCACCCTGTACTTTTCTTTCCTTTTACTTTTTCGCGTTTCGTCATAGATTTGTGTATAGAGCATGCCTCATTGTCACGATCATCTGCCGATAGATTTAGCAGCTACAATTCACGCTTCCATTCAGAGACGGATTCTTTAACCTTTTGGGTCCTTGTAGTCCGAAGATCACAGGCTATCCCTTAGCCCCATGCCGGCTACGTGTTCCTTGAACATGCTGGGTGGTAAGCCTTTCGTTAGCGGATCCGCAAGCATTTTCACTGTGCATATATACTCAAGATTTATAATCTGATCTCGGACTTTATCTTTCACAACATAATACTTTATATCAATGTGTTTGGCAGTACCACTTGTCTTGTTGTTGTGTGCATACATTACTGCAGGCTTATTATCGCAGTACAATTTTAATGGTCTAGATATGTCATCAACCATTTTTAGACCGGGTATAAACTTCTTTAGCCAGTTCACCTGCCCCGTAGCCTCATAACATGCAACAAACTCGGCATACATTGTGGATGATGTAGTGACGGTTTGTTTACAACTTTTCCACGATATTGCTCCCCCAGCAAGGGTGAACACGTATCCTGACGTGGATTTTCTATCATCTCCTACATAATCGGAGTCTGAGTATCCTACGATATGCAGAGATTCTGTTTTTCTGTACATTAACGTGAGGCCTTTGGTTCCTTGCAAATAGCGCAGAACATTCTTTACTAACTTCCAGTGTTCTGATCCTGGATTACTCTGGAATCTGCCAAGCAACCGGTAAGGTAAGCTATATCAGGGCGTGTGCACACTTGTGCATACTGTAAGCTTCCCACAGCTGAAGCATATGGTATCATTTTCATTTGATCAATTTCATATTGAGTCTTAGGGCATTGAAATTCCCCATATCTGTCGCGCTTAACTATAGGTGCAGGTGAGGCACTGCATTTATGCATATTAAATTTCTTTAGGACCTTTTCTATATATGTCTTTTGAGACAGTGCTAGTACCCCTTTCAACCTGTCTCGATGAATCTCGATTCCTAGAATGAATCTTACTTCACCGAAATCTTTCATCTCGAAATGTGAGGATAAAACCTTTTTCGTTTCTAGTAGCAGACTGACGTCACTACTTGCCAGTAGGATGTCATCCACATACAAGATTAGGAAGATATACTTTCCATTCTTGAACTTTGTGTAAACGCAATTATCCTCAACATTTTCTTTGAACCCGAATTCTTTTATTGTTTTATCGAACTTCAAGTACCACTGTTTTGAAGCTTGCTTTAGCCCATAAATTGATTTCTTCAGACGACATCCCAATTTTTCTTTACCTTCCACGACAAAACCTTTCGGTTGTGCCATGTAGACAGTTTCATCTAGGTCCCCATTCAGGAATGCTGTCTTCACATCCATCTGATGTAATTCTAGATCATAATGAGCCACGAGAGCTATTATAATTCTGAAAAAATCTTTACATACGACTGGAGAAAAAGTCTCATTGTAATCAATTCCTTCTCTTTGTGTGTATCCTTTTACCACGAGTCGTGCTTTAAATTTATCTATATTCCCTTGGGAGTCATATTTGGTTTTGTAGACCCATTTGCAGCGTACTGTTTTGGCTCCTTTAGAAATTTCCTCTAAGTCCCACACTTCGTTGGTACTCATCGATTTTATTTCATCTTTCATGGCATCAAGCCATTTAGACGAGTATTCACTTCTCATGGCTTCTTCAAATGAAGTGGGATCATCCTCCATTTTAATTTCTTCGCTATTATAAACTTTATAGTCATCAGAAATAGCGGGCTTTCTTGTGCTTTGAGGTCTCCCACGGGCCTGAGCCTGCGGTGCCTCATCTGTTTGGGGCTGCTGTTGCTCCTCTCCATGTGTGTCAACTGGTTCTTCTGGAAACTGATTTACAGGTTCCATATCCTCATTCGTTGTTACCACAGGAGGAGCCACTGCAGGTGTTGGCATCGCAGTGACTTGCACTGGCGGTGCAGTTGCAGCGGGCAGTGAAAAGAATGATTCCTGAATCACGGGATTGGGTGTATACACCCGCTTCTCCTCAAGATCAATCTTCCTAGCAGTGCCGCTCCCCCGGATCATTTGATCTTCAAGGAAGACTGCGTGTCTCGTTTCTACAAATTTTGTGGATCTGTTTGGGCAGTAGAAACGAAAAACCCTTTGATCTTTCTGGATAGCCAATGAAATGGCAAGATACTGTTTTGGAATCTAGTTTCGCAATGGTCGGGTTAAAAACTTTGGCCTCAGCAGGACTCCCCCACACCCACATGTGATTCACTGAGGGCACTCTACGTGTCCACATCTCATACGGTGTTTTCGGCACCGATTTACTGCGGACTCCGTTGAGAATATGAATGGCGGTTTTCAAAGCCTCCACCCATAAACTCACTGGCAACGTAGAGTAGCTGATCATGCTTCGCACTATATCCATCAGGGTACGATTACGTCTTTCAGCCACTCCGTTCTGCTGAGGTTCGCCCGGCATCGAGTACTGGGCCACTATACCTTGCTCCATCAGGAACTTCATAAAAGGTTCTGGAACTTGGCCATATGGGGTATGTCGACCGTAGTATTCCCCTCCACGATCAGATCTTACGATTTTAATCTTTAAATCGTGTTGATTTTCTACTTCGGCCTTGAATATTTTAAAATTATCCAAAGCCTCAGATCTTTCTTTAATTGGATAAATGTATCCGTAACGGGAATAATCATCTGTGAACGTTATGAACGAGTGATAACCATCCACACTCTTTACATTGAACGGACCACAGATATCTGTGTGAATTATCTCTAATACACCCGTGCTCCTCTTAGCATTTTTCTTTATTTTCTTTACGAATTTGCCTTTTATACATTCAATGCATTGCTCTAAGTCAGAGAACTCTAATGGAGGAAGAATTTTATTTTCAACTAATCTCTCTATTCTCCCCCTCGAAATATGGCCTAAACGACAGTGCCATAATTTTGATGACGCATCTTGAGTTCTTTTCCGTTTTCTATTCGCGAGTGTAGACGAGAATACATTCACGTTGTTATCGCATACAGAATTCACACTTTCGTGCAACGATATCAAATAAAGATCATTTTTTCTGAATGCAATGGAAATAACTGTATCATTACATTCGATCAAGCACCTGCCATCTCCAAATATACAGGTATAACCATCTTTATCCAGGCAAGACACACTAATTAAGTTTATGCGTAAAGAAGGTACATATAAATATCTCTAAGAATTATAATAAAGCCAGTGTCGAGTTCCAAATAAACGTCTCCCACTGCTTCAACGTCTGCCTGGGCTCCATTTGCCACTTTAACTTGCCTTTCGCTTCTTTGAGTGGTTCTCGTCGAATGGAATCCCTGCAATGAATTTGCAACAAGAATAGTTGCTCCTGAATCAATCCACCAAGTGGTTTTTGAATATTCCATATACAAGGATTCATTTACGAATGAAATAATGTTCTCACCTCTTTTTTCCATGATCATCTTTAAATATGGGTGACAGTTTTTCTTGTAGTGACACCTTTCTTTGCAATAGAGACACTGATCCTTCTCTACTAGAGCCTGTCCTTCTTGAGGTCTGTGTTGATGAGAGATTTTGCCTTTAGAGGAGAAAGAAAAATTGCCCTTGAAATTGGCATTCTTCTTCTTGTTCACATAATTTAAAGATCCGCCAGTAGTGGATCTTATCCTTTCCTTCTCCTGAACACACATCGCAATGGTCTTTTCTATATCCCAAGTATGTGGTTGGGTGTTGTAATTGACAACAAAAGTGTCAAATTCTTTTGGTAACGAAGCAAAAACCAAATGGACAATGTGATTCTCCTTGAAAGCAATGTCCAATGACTTAAACTTGTTATTCTGGTTGACCATGCGATGAATCTGTTCCCTGATGCCACCACCATTGATCTTTCTGAAACCAGTTGTTTAATGAACTGGGTTGCATAAGTCTTTGAAGAATCAGTGTACTGGTTCTTTAATTTTTCAAGATACTCTGTTACAGTGGCACAATCTATGATTGAGCCCATAATGGCAGGCTCAATCGTGTTCTTTACCACTGCCAAGCACTTCTTGTTGGCAGGGAACCATTTTGTATAAAGCCTCTCATAATCTGCTTTTGCTTTCTTATAAGAAAGCTCGGTTTGCTTCCAAGAAGCATCTGTGTCCTGTCTCACAGGAGGCATAGGCTCTGTGGGAGTCGGTGTAGCTAGAACTCAATCCAATTCACCCATGATGAAATACAAGTCCAGCTTTCTGTACCATTCCTGGTAATTGTCTCCCTTTAATATAGGAATATCATTGATGATCCTCCTGAAAAAATATTCATGAGTGGTGAAAACATTAAAATAAATTCAAATAAATTGTTGCATATGTAAAAATACGACGTTGGTCGGAATTTAAAACATGCAATAACCTTGTGTATTAAGTCTAAAACACCGTTGGGCAGTATTAGAGATAATACATGAAAATTATCTATGAAAATTATCTATCAAAAGGATTAAGGCATAATCTCCTTTTGTATTAAAACTAAAATACCGTTGGGTATAAATAGAAATAATACATGAACAATTATCTATCAAAATTAATACCATAGGAATTGCAATATTGTCATTGTTAACGTTGGTCAAAAAATAACAATATTACAATTAAGAAAAAATATCTATTTGCCTTGTGGGTTTAAATTCTCACGTTGGTTCAAATTTAAATGACAAGACAAGTAAACATTAAAAAAATGTATTTATTTAATCTTTGCAGCGGAAAATTCTATCAAAATTATGTCTATTTTTGTCTTTTAGAAGCAGTGCATCAAGGTTCAATCAAATTTGAATTTGAAATGCATCAAAAACAATGTAATTCTATTGAAAGGCACTCTTAAAATTGAAACAACGATGCACATCACTTCTTTTGAATCCAGCCCATCCATCTGTCACTGTGCGCGACAGCCCAGCAGGAGCCAGGCCCCCGTCGCGCTCACGCGGCCCAAAGGCAGCAGCCTGTTAAGGCCCGGCCCGCGCGCCCCCCGCTCACCCCCGTGCACGCGCTTGCGGCTTCGGGTGAGACAACCTGGGCCCGGGCGCGTTTTCTTCTCCCTGCCTGGGCCAAAAGAGGCCCATTGAAATGCAGCTCAACGTCGACCGTCAGATCTGGACCAACGGCTAAGCGCGCGTTTCGGCCGAACAAAATCCCCCGCTCCGTTCTCCCCCGAAACCCTAGTTCATTTCTTCCTCCGTTCCCCCCGGCGCCTCCTTCTGCCCACCCACGCAAGCAAGCGAGAGTGAGCGGCGACGGCCGGTGCGGAACGAGCGGCGCCACGGCGAGCCCCCTCGCCGGCGCGCGCGTCCACCACAAGGTGAGCGCGCCACCGTCGAGCGGCATCACCGTGGCGCCCAGATCTACGGTGCGGCGAGCGGCCCCACGGTGGCTCGCGCGGCCTCTGTCCACGTGAGGCCCAAGGCCTCGCGGGATCGGGTCGACGCGCCGGCGTCCCGTGCACGCCGACGGTGGGCGGCGCAAGGAGAAAACGGGTAAGTACTTCCTTGACCGCCGCCCCTTTTCTGTTTGAGCTAGGGTTAGGGTTTCGTGGGGTTTGTTCTAGGGATTCTCTCTGGGTTCTTTTCTGGGGTTCTTCCAAAACACTAATCAACGGTAGGTGATTAGGCGTCTGATACCTTTGTTAGACTCACGGATCGACTACCGCGTGATTAGATCGGAAGAAATCATGTACAACTAACGTAAACCGAGCGATAGAGAGAGAAAAGGAGAAGGGACACGGGGTTTACCTTCGTGCCCTTGCGTCGCGGGCGATGCCGTCGTGCCCGCCATGGTTGTGCAGCGCAGGTGCTCGCGGTGGCCGAGGCGAAGGCGTGGGTGCTCGCTGTGGCAGAAGATCAGGTCGCATCCAGGGCTCGGGGTCGAGGCGGAGGCGCGGACGATGGTGGTGCTTCCCGCCGCTACTGCGCTCAATCTAGATCGGCTAGGGTTCAGTGTCGGTGGGGTGGCGGCGGCGGCGATTCTCGTGTGTCGTGCCGCTGGTCCCCACCTATCCTTTTATAGCGCAGCGCGACGGGGGCCCACCAGCTAGGAACGAGCTGGGCGCCCTCGATCAGGGCGCAGAGGTGAGGAGGCCCATCGGGCCCGTTGGTCCACGGGGAGATCAAACTAACAGATAGGTCATCGTACACAAGTTTCAAGTTTCAATCACAGTTGCTCACTCTTTCAGATCCTTTTACAGCCTTTCACGCTACAGTTTCGTACTCTTCTCCGTAACCTGCTGCCATTTGTTTCAAAGTAGGGCCAGATTCCTAGACCACAAGTCAAGACCACCTCGTTGATTGGCACAGCATTTTTCTACTCGCTGTCTCGCTGATAGCAATATATAGCTGGACAGGGAGAGTAGAATATTGCAAGCGAAGACCGGCCGTAACAAGGAGACAGTGGCACCGGACACAGCAAGTGTGTGCCGAGAGCCACACCCCGTGCTTCGTCTCCGTCTCGCCATGTCGAAGCAGGACGCCTCCGACGGCATCCCTGCCGCCGAGGCGCCGGCAAAGCGCCCTCCCCTCAACAAGTACGCTCTCGCCTGCGCCATCCTCGCGTCCATGAACTCCATCCTCCTCGGCTACGGTACGCATACAGAATTCCATGCACACTGAAGTGTGATGCAATCCACCAGTCAGGTTCTGATCGTTCGTTTCGCAGATGTCTCGGTGATGAGCGGGGCGCAGCTGTTCATGAAGCAGGACCTCAAGATCACGGACACGCAGATCGAGATCCTCGCCGGCATCATCAACATCTACTCCCTCGTCGGCTCGCTCGCGGCGGGCCGGACGTCCGACTGGATCGGCCGGCGCTACACCATGGTGCTCGCGGCAGCCATCTTCTTCGCGGGCGCGCTCATCATGGGCCTCGCCCCAAGCTACGCGGTCCTCATGCTCGGGCGCTTCGTGGCCGGCGTGGGCGTCGGCTACGCGCTCATGATCGCGCCCGTGTACACGGCCGAGGTCGCGCCCACGTCCGCGCGCGGCCTGCTCACGTCCTTCCCGGAGGTGTTCATCAACACGGGGGTCCTCCTCGGCTACGTCTCCAACTACGCCTTCCACAGCCTCCCCGTGCACCTCAGCTGGCGCGTCATGTTCCTCGTCGGCGCCGTCCCGCCCGTCTTCCTCGCCCTCGGGGTCCTCGCCATGCCGGAGTCGCCGCGGTGGCTCGTTATGCAGGGGCGCATCGGCGACGCGCGCCGCGTGCTCGCCAAGACCTCCGATTCGCCCGCCGAGGCCGAGGAGCGGCTCGCCGACATCAAGAAGGCCATCGGCATCCCGGAGGGCGTCGGCGATGACAACGACGACGTGGTAGTCGTCGCCAGCAAGAACAAGGGGACCCATGGCGAGGGGGTGTGGCGAGACCTGCTACTCCGCCCCACGCCGCCCGTCCGCCGCATATTGATCGCCTGCCTCGGGCTCCAGTTCTTCCAGCAGGCGTCCGGCATCGACTCCGTGGTGCTGTACAGCCCCCGTGTGTTTCAGAAGGCCGGGCTTCAGTCGGACAGCAACTCCTTGGGCGCCACCATGGCGGTGGGCGCGTGCAAGACGCTGTTCATCCTGGTGGCCACCTTCTTCCTGGACCGCGTGGGGCGGAGGCCGCTGCTTCTGACCAGCGCGGGCGGGATGGTGGTCTCGCTCGTGACGCTGGCCTCGGCGCTGCACGCGATCGACCGGCTCCCCGCGGGGCAGCAGGCGACGCCGCTGGCGGGCGTGAGCATCGCGGCGGTGCTGGTGTTCGTGGGGTCGTTCTCTATCGGCATGGGCCCGATCGCGTGGGTGTACAGCTCGGAGATCTTCCCGCTGCGGCTGCGCGCGCAGGGGTGCGCGCTGGGCACGGCGATGAACCGGGTCATGAGCGGCGCCATCACCATGTCCTTCATCTCGCTCTACAAGGCCATCACCTTCGCCGGGAGCTTCTACGTCTACGCCGGCGTCGCCGCCGCCGGGTGGGTGTTCATGTTCTTCTTCCTGCCGGAGACGAGGGGCAGGAGCTTGGAGGACACCGAGCAGCTCTTCGGCGGCGGCGGCGGCCAGGACAGCAGCAGGGAAGATGAACGTGACGCGCAGAAGAAGTCCGCGGAGTTGACTAGCAGTCAACAGTGACTAGCTACTTGATGAGTGACCCAAACCGCAAGTATAATGTAGTACTCCGTAGTCATCAATAACACGAAATAATGGTGATTTGTGGTCGGATTTGTCAGTGTGGGACGGAACACAAGCTAAGTCTGTCAGCCGGCGAGCTGGGCAAATTGGGCACCTGCGCTGCCCAGAAGGCCTTCGTACAAGTTAGTCCTGAATCTTGAACGGCTGAACCAAACATGCTAAATCTTTGGAGCTCGTGTCGACTCTGCAAACAAATCATGCTTACATTACGAGTATATAAACATCACATGTGCAACAGAGAAACGGTGTGAGGTAGCATGTCCTGTAAAAACTTGGTGTGCTTGCTTGGTGTCTCTTCCATGGCGACGCAGAGCTTGCACGCTCATCCGGCGATGTCAACTCGGGCCGCAACTCTTGGTGAAGACGGTCACGGGCTTAATCCCTGCCAGCCCAAACAGGATACACCACAATCTTCCGCGGGACGGCCCGAAATTTGCTTGCTCTTCCGCTTGGCCTTATTACGTGCACATAGCAAAAAACGCATGTTCTCCAGTTCTGTCGCTCCTCTTTTCCACCGTAGGCGTGCCGGTCCGCCAGACATATCCGAACGCAGCGCGCAGTCCACCTCCCCGCGCAGCCCGGGCCAAGTGGCTGGCGGCCGGGCACACCTCAGGAGCCACGGCGCAGCAGCGTCCACCACCATCCGTCGCGACCTCGCCACGTCTCGCCCATGCACGGAGACACAGTGCCACCGCCCCCACACGTCGCGCGCCCGCAACACCCCAGAGGCCCCGGCCTAGCTGCATATCAAGCGGCCCGAGCGCTCCACTGCCACTCCGCAGACCGGGACCGGCCGGGGGGGGCAGCGAAGATTGTGGCTAGCCAAGCTAGATTGGGGGGCATGGCGGCGGGGGCGACTGCTCGGTGGCTCGTCCTGCTTCTGGTCGCCGTCTCGGCGGCGGCGGCGGCCGGGAAGCACGGGAGATGGAGGAGGATGAGCGGCGCGGTCGGCGGCCGGGTGGTGGAGAAGGAGAGGCGGAGGGTGGTGGCGGACGCCGAGGCCGGGACGGTCACGGCCGTGGACGTGGCCGACGCGGCGGGCGCGGCGTACCGGCTGCACTTCATCGCCATGGATCCCGGCGCGCTGTTCCTGCCCGTGCAGCTGCACGCTGACATGGTGTTCTACGTTCACAGCGGTACGTAGGTGCCGTATCCACAAATGCCGTGCACTTCATAAGTGTGCTATCCATGTGACTAGCATTCTGAAACTGTGATTCTTGCATCGGGACAGGACGGGGTAAGGTGACGTACATAGAAGAAGACAGCGGTGAAAAGAGTTCCCTGGAGGTTGAGCGCGGGGACGTCTACAACCTGGAGCAGGGCAGCATCCTGTACATCCAGAGCTACCCCAACGCCACGAGACAGCGTCTCCGGATCTACGCCATCTTCACCAGCGACGGCATCAACGCCGAGGATCCCTGGGTAAAACCTCCTTCCGCTGCATGATTCTAACTAAACTCTGCCGGAGATGCATCTGCTCATACTTGTGATGATTATTGTACATGTATGCATCAACACAGAAGCCAAAGGTTGAAGCTTATTCCAGCGTCAGTAATCTGCTCAAGGGGTTCGAAACAGAAGTTCTTCGTCGAGGTTTTGGGGTAAGTGAAAAACTGTGATGATGTTTTGCATATGGTACACGTGATCCTGACGATCAGCAAACTAATCGGCGCCATCCTTTGCAAGGTCCAACGAGAGGTGGCGGAAGCGATCAAGTCGGCCAAGACCCCGCCACCGATTATACCCTACAACCCACAGGAGAAGGGGGGCGACGAGAAGGCCAACTGGACTGAGGACCTCGTCGACGCTCTGTTGGGAGTGCGAGACCCGGAGGAGTTCCTGAACAAGAACAAAAAGAAGGACAAGCACAAGGGAAAGAGCAAGGACAAGAAGTCCAAGAGCAAGGCGTTCAACTTCTTCTCCGGCAAGCCCGACGTCCACAACTGCTACGGGTGGAGCCGGACGATGACCAACAAGGACCTCGACGCCCTGCACGGCTCCAACATTGGCATGTTCATGGTGAACCTGACCACGGTAATGAAAAGCACACGAGTAGCTTCAGGTTGCCGCATGCATTTAACAGCACTTCGAATGCAGGCTAATGGCATCGTTTGTCCACCGAATCGATTTGCAGGGCTCGATGGTGGGGCCTCACTGGAACCCGAAGGCGACGGAGATCGCCATCGTGACGGACGGCTCAGGGATCGTGCAGACGGTGTGCCCGAGCAGCAGCAGCAGCAGCCCGCCGTCGGGCGAGAGCAGGAGAGGCCACCGCGGCGACGAGCGCGGCGGGCCGGGCGGGCGCGGCGACGAGGGAGGCGAAGGCGGCGGCGCGCGGTGCAGGAGCTCGGTGTTCCGGGTGAAGGAAGGCGACGTGTTCGTGGTGCCGCGGTTCCACCCGATGGCGCACATGTCGTTCAACAACGACTCGTTCGTGTTCATCGGGTTCAGCACCCACATGGGCGAGAACCACCCGCAGTTCCTGGCCGGGAAGGGGTCGGTGCTGCAGGCCGTCGGCAAGGAGGTGCTGGCCCTGTCGCTGGGGCAGACGAACTCGACCGCCGTGGAGAAGCTGCTGTCCGCGCAGCGGGACTCGACGATCCTGTCGTGCATCTCGTGCGCCGAAGAGCTGGAGGAGAAGGCCGCGGAGGAGAAGAGGCGGCGGGAGGAGGAGGAGGAAGGGGGAGGGAAGGGACCGGGGGAGCGCGAGGAGGAAGAGAGGAGAGAGCAGGAGGAAAGGGAGAGGAGGGAGCGAGAGGAAGAGGAACGGAGGAGAGAGCAGGAGGAACGGGAGAGGAAGGAGAAAGAGGAGGAAGAACGGAGGAGAGAGCAGGAGGAAAAAGAGAGGAAGGAGCGAGAGGAGGAAGAACGGAGGAGAGAGCAGGAGGAAAAAGAGAGGAAGGAGCGAGAGGAGGAAGAACGGAGGAGAGAGCAGGAAGAAAAGGATAGGAGGGAGGAAGAGGAGCGGCAGAGGAGAAAGGAAGAGAAGAGGGCAAGGAAAGAGCAAGAGGAGCGGCAGAGGAGGGAGGAGGAAGAAAGGGCAAGGGAAGAGGAGGAACGGCGGAGGGAGGAGGAAGAGGGTGGGGGCGGACGTGGGGACGAGCCAGAGAGGGAAGAGGAAGAAGAGGGAGGAGACGAGCGGCCGTATCGCTTGTCCAAGAAACTGATGAAGAAGCGCTACCGTGTTGGCACGTTGAGTGGCTGAGCAGTGCTCTAGCCGTTGTCACGTACAAATAAATGGGGTCCTCGCTCGTAGAGGGCCGGCCAGTCGACCTGTAGCCTGCTGTCTGCGTTCACTGCGTTCTTGTTTAGCGGCTTTGGTGTATATGGTAGCCTACTTGCATGTATGAACTGCACACCGTAAAATAAGCAAATAAAGTCTCTCGAGATTATTACTCCTTGCAAGTAATGATATGCTACTTGAGCATAAATCTCTCTCATTTCCAAGGCTCCTGTGCCGTAATTCTACCAGGCATCGCACCGTACGCGAAACAACTGACGAGTAACCGCAAGGTACGGTTGAACGATGCAGTATCCTCCAGAGCCGTATGCCCGTATAGTGTTCACGTTCTGCCTCCGTAACCTACTGAATACCCAGACCATGGAACTTGAACAAGCATTGTACCCCAGCTTTTGCACCAGACGATTGTATGGTAACGATTGGTTCCAAAGGCACATGACAAGCATTTGCAGCAGCAAACTGTACAAAATGTCAATTCTGGAGGCGTGAAAGCAGCTCGGACATCCACCGCCAGGACGAGTAGACTTGACTCACACCGGAATAGCTATTCCCTTGCTTGACATGCTGTCAAGGATGTCGTTCAGGGCTTGGCACAGCCCAGAAATCTGCAGGCATAAAGCAAAAATACCCCATCAGGTTGGATAGTTCTCAAGATAATAATAATTAAATTGGTTGGTGTTGGGTAGTGGATGCAAGCTTGACTTTATGTGGGTACGGGTGAGTGCAAGTGTGCAACTCTGTTTTGTGCATATTCCCATGACATAATATGAGCGAACATCTTGAACAGCAAACTTACCTGCTGGTCCCATTGTTGTAGCTCTTCGGTGTCATCATCAAAATGTATCACAGCTTCAACCTATGTGAACCAACAGAAAAATGTCGGGTTGAGCACAGCTCAATCCCTACAGTGAGTAAAGAATAAATCTGTGGCAAAACCACATGCATCAACATAAAAAAAGAGTCTCAAAGAAAGCAGAATATGCCAAGTACCTGATCAATTGAACCCCGCATTCTATCCTCATAAATCATCCGAGATGCTATCTTCTCAGCCTGACAGTGTCAAAGTATTGGTAATTGAATCAAGTTCAGAAATTTCCAAAACATACACTTTAATCTGGATTCGATGTATGCCCATGACATGAACATCCGTACCAAGACGTTCAATACAGTCTACATATAGTGTTTTTTCTTTAAATAAAAAATAAGTATACATAAGTTACGTAATCAAGCAACTTGAAGGATTCACATCATTTTTTAATTAAGAAAACATGTATATATAAGAGATGTAATCAAGCAATCAGGTAATTATGTATCATCAGATACTGGGACTAGAAGCTTGCTAGGCTAAACAAACATTCTCAGCTTCTTGTAAATGAGAAAATAATACATTTTATAATTTCTAGCTCTTCGCATCAATTTTCTCTTCGGAATCAATCAAACTACAAGGTAACAAACATCTCAGCAAAGGGACCTACCTTCCTTGGATCAATGCCCAATAATGTCCCAAGCTCATCAAAGCTGCAGAAATAAGGTGGGTTGGTTAGCAATTTGGCAAAAATAGATCCTAATTAATCTCAGTACCCATAGGAGAACCAATTCACCTGATATTTGTGTAAAGTTTACTGGCACTAAGGAGATTATGCTCAATCATTGCCCGGTCAAGCACAGTGGACTTATCTGGCAATAAAGCTTTCTGTAGTTTTATGGAAAACAAACTGTCAAGGGCATCATAGATAAGAACTCCTATTCATAAAGAGGGTATAGAGGTTCGCTAACTTGATGTGGCCTCAGCTCCTCTGCAAACGCATCGATTTCTGGTTTCCTCAAAATCCTTTCAAGATAAACCTGAAGTTTGGACAACAGAAAGCACATAGATTATCAGTAAAGTGAAATTACAATCCAAGTTATAATGCCTAGGGAGATAACACTAATATCACAAACCTTCTGCAGTATTGGGTATATCTTCAGCTTTGAGCATCTTTCATCCTGAAAGGGGCATAATAAAGCTATGATGCATCCCAAAGTCACAATTTAAACAAGATTTGCATAAGACGAATAATATGCAAAACAAAACACATTGAGAAAAAAGATAAAAAGATGATAGATACAAGTGTATCCCAGCCTCAAAGTTGTGACTAAAAATATCTACGCATTAAATATACCACAAACCAGATGATAGAATTTTTGTTAGGCCAACACATAGTTACCAGAACAAACCTAAAAACTTGATTAATTGGTATCTTTACCACCCCTTAACGGAGGACAGGTCAGAGGTCAATATTACAATTACACCAGAGTAAGCTAAATCTGCAACACAAGTTGGCTACTAACTGACATAAATAGGCCCAACGCAAATGATATAAGTTGAGTAAAGCACTTACAAACAATGTCTCTAGAAAGTTGTATGCTTGTATTCAGTTATTCACAATTATACAGCACAGCTGAGGTCAGATAGTACTGGCGCACAAACCAAGGACATTGAGATGTGCATACAAAATTAATACCTTGTACAGCGTAGCAAGAACACGGGAGCGTTGTGGACCAGCACCAGCCAATATTGTGCACGTTACAGCAGCACTAAGAGCTTGCTCTAGAGCATTTTCATCAATCTCTCTGACATCACATGCAAATTAGGCCGCATCAGAATGACAACTTATGGCGGGTTTTGAAGAAAATAAGGGAACAACATCACCATCTCATATTGCATAATCAATCAAGCACGACCAATACACAAAACATAGAAACGTTGCTTATATATGAATTAATAAATACATAAATGAAGTAAGACATAAGAATGAAGCTCGAAGTAATAGAAACTAGGAACCGGCAAGACAATGGATAACCATGCACAACAATTTTTTTTAAGATTGCAAAGAACAGAACATATTTCAGTATGGCCAAAAACTCTTACTCGTCTCCAATCTTGCGCTGTTCAATCTGAGAGATATCATAATATCGAAGCGCAGCTTCCAAGAATCTTCTTTTCAGATCCAAAATCCTTGCATAGCAGACCTTGAAAAATGTAGGAAAATATCAAGCAGAATCAGGCTTTGGTCCTCAAATGCAAAAAAAAAAAGGTTCCCAAAATAACAAACCTTGTACTGTAAGTTTAGAACTTCCTGCTGACTGTTGGTGACCAAAAATGAAGCCTTGTTGATAAAAGCCTCAGCATTCACTGCATCATCATCCTAAAAATGCAGAATTAAGAGTTAAGCACACATGACGCACTGACAATTGAACAACCAAATAGGGCTAACCTCTAAATAGAGTCGCGCAATCTGGACACACTTGGATAATTTGTTGGTGTCATCAAGCATCCTGATAAAAAGGAACAGGTTAGAACCACCACTTCAGCATGTAAAACTCTATTCATATCTTTGAAAACAGTAAAGATAAAAGCCAGCTTCTACCTTATCCCTGAGTCCAAGTCAATCCCACTAAGCATTTGCGCTGCTTTTGACCACTGCTGTTCAGACTCATATAGTTCTGCAAGCTTCTCTCTAATCACTACAACCTGTGGATGAATAATCAGCCAAATTAGATATAAAAATTGTTATAGTAAATACCTACAACTCACCAAACAAAGGTCTTTCATATAGTGAGCCACAAGTTATCTCAAAGACACCAAACATATAGAAACAAATATTACGAGTGCTTGTAGAAATCGATAACATATTAGTACAGTAGCACAAAACGACTGGAGAATTTCATTCTATGAATGCTACTAGAATTCTGGACCAAATTATTGATGTTTTTCCACTGCAGATTTTAACATCAAACAGATCTAATGTTTACAAGTTCAAAGCCTAACTTCTTTACATGCAGACAAATTCCATTGACTTCTATCATTGACATTGTGATAGCATAGATCAGGACGTGCCAAGTAAACACCACTTCACAAAAAGATTTCAGTGCAACTTATAGAGGATGATGAACAAAATAAGGTGTCATTGAGGTAAATTTTTTTCGACACGAGGCGCGCCCCATTTCCATTACTTAAAACGGAAATACGGATAGTCCGGCCCAAGGCCAAAGAAAAGAGGGAAACGGGGGATAGCCTAACAGCACGATCTGAACCTGATTCAGGACAACGACCACAGGTTGAGCACCCAGGATTCCTAGGCACACACAGCTAGCAGGGGTTCCCTACCTGGGGGTGGTGTCATTGAGGTAATTGACATCATTCCTTTTCTTTTTCTTTTTGACTTTTATAAAGACACGGTGTGGCTGTTATGGTTAAGCAGGAAATTGATCGCAAAAATAACATCATCCGACAGCTAGACACACATCAGGCTCTTCCATAAAGTATAAATTACAACTTGCACAAGTAGAACAATTTAACAATAACGCAAAAGAGTAATCTACCCATGCATGTATTTCCATATGAATGCACATGAGCATGTATCATGTGATAGCACCAATCTCCTGTGTAGTGCTTACCATAATTGTTAAAAGACACGGTTATGAAGAACAAGAAAACGGATGGATTAATGCAGCAACGAATTTGCAGAAAGTGGAAATGTGGCCACAGAAAACAAAACAAAACCCCAAACGAACACCACAATTTACTATACATCCATTATCTGTATTCCTAAAATTTCACCGTTTACTAGATCAATAAATATGAGTAGATTCACAGAGGATACACCAAGTCAATAGGCCTTTCTATCTATACCTAACATCAACCAAACTATAAAAAATGGCGGGTAAGGCTGGAAAATTTGAGAGCATCCCCCTGGCCCTAAAACTTGTTATATCTTTATTTTGGAAACTAAGAATACAGAAATAATGGTGGCTAGCATAATGGGGCCGCTTCAACTGTTGCGTTAACACTTCACTAACGTTATTCAAATTCCCAAATCATTATAACACATAATTATTTAGCATTCTAAAAGAGTTCAGTCAACCAATTGCAGTAAGCTATCAGTTCGATGTGTAGAAGCTAAAATAGTACTTTCTGGGATTTAAAATAGCATTCGCAGGGTGAAACCAAGTTGTCCTACCTGCTCCTCGAAGGAGACCACGCGCGGTTGGATCTGCGTGAGCGCGTAGTGGGCGACCTCCTTCTGCGCGTCGGACTCCAGCTTCCCAAGGTCCTGCGCAAACGTCTGCAGCAGCTGCCGCGACACCACGAGCGGCACCTCATCCGACACCACTGCAATCACACCAATTCCCACAACTTAAGCCACAAGAGAGCAAAATCTCCAAAAATCTACAGCTAGGGTTAGATCATAGCGCATTACTGTGGTCGAGGAAGCGCTTGGCCTGGGCGATGTCCGGCGGAGAAGACGAGAGGACGGAGGCGAGGATGTGGCGGTACTGCTCGATCTTCTGGCGCTGGTCGGCGATCGCCGCCGCGCTCGCGAGGGCGCTGTCCATGGCTTCGTGCGTCCCCCTGGCGCAGGTAGCCGGAGGGAAGGGGGTTGAAGGGTGTGGCCGGCGACGGAGACGGAGAGGGGGAGCTAGGGTTTTGGGGCTCGATCTGCGGCGATGGTGGCTAGGGAAGGAGGAGTTCTAGAACTGTTGGGTTTTGCGGAAAGAGTCGAGTCGTCGGATGATGGAATTGATGATACGGGCTTCCTTTATATTTGGGCCGGTTTTTTGGCTGGGCCTAGCTTTCGCTCAAATATATTTCTGTTGGGTTCAGATTCGCGCACAAGATGAGCTACTTCCTGGCCCATTCGAACGGCCTGAATCAAGAAACAATTTCCTCCCGAGAAAAAAAAAGAGTTGAATGCGTGAATGCAAAGAGAAAGGAAAAGTTGCATATGTTTCGGCTTGCAGTGATGTTATAGAATTTTCTTTTCTAACTAAAATATTTCTTTCGTTTGAAAACAAATGATTTATTTCGTTTCATTAGAACAAGTCCTTTGTCTAACAAGTACTTTATTTTATCTGACACAAGTTCGATGTCTTTATATCTGTATTCAAATATAAAAACACATTGCCAATGTATTATCCCAACAAAATGGCAGGCGGTATAACAGAAAAAGGTGCCGTAGTGATTAGATCCTTAAATACCATGTGGCCGCTAACACTATAAAACCTGAAGGAACTGAAGTGGCAAATTTAACTGCAGAAATACTACAAGGTTGGAATGTTCCGGGTAGAGTCGGTGTACGATCGCAAAGCCGTCTTCAATCATGTACTACAGCCACCACCAGCGCCGTATAGCTGAACGACGACCGCCGATACGGGCGGCCAACAGGCAGTTAATTCCGGCTGCCGGTACCACCTGCGAGGCTGCGCCCGTGAAGGAATCCGACACACCCACCACCACCACTCCACCTGCTGGCCCGTCGCCGGCCGCCTCATAACTCCTCGGCCCCGATAAAAGCTGCACGCTTCCTTGTCCAGCGCGAAACCGCATCAATGTGCATGCCCACACCCATCTCTAGGCTCTCGCTGGCTTCCTGGACCAGCCGCCCCGTCCAGCACGCGGCGGCAGAAGCAGCGACGGCTCCAATCACCTCGCCGGCGAGTTCAATGCGACCCCCGCCCTGCTCCCGCGCCATCGGCCCGTGGCACGGCCCGAGCCCCCCCTCCCCGCGGGAGCAACTGGCAGACGGGCGCAGGCTAGTGCTCCTACACTACAGTGCCCCCCGGCGGAGACGGCAGCAGCAGCACGCAGAAGCATCTGATGATCGGTGACAACCCAGGCAGGAAATTCAGGCGCGTGCGCGCACCAGAAGCTCAGAGAGTCATCAGTCGAAGCAGCCCGTTGCTCACCAGCAGTCTGCGTACAGTACACTGTAACCGTGCCAGCCAAACATTGGCACAAGGCGAGACCGCTGGGACGGACTGGTGTGCCGTAACAAGTTGCAAACCATTCGTTCAGGGCGAACAAGTTTGCCAAGAACGGTGGCCGTCGGTAGCGCGCCGGAAAGGCCCGGCGAGTGATACCAGCATAGCCAGAGCCAGTGTCTTTCCGGATATGATTGTTTTCGGGTCAAGTTTTTGCAGTAGGTGAGGTGAGGGGGCTATCACTTTGCCACTAATTCAGAACACTGACGAGTCACGAGTGAGGTGGAGTTAATCGAGTTGGTGGATCGGGACCCCCCCCCCCCCCCCCAAGTTATTACGAAATCGTGTCTCTCGATGGACTCGGCTCTCCGCGAGCTCTCCTGCCCCTCCAGCTGAAGCTTTTTCTAAGAACAGAAATGTGGGAAAGAACCCAGGAAAGGCTTTCAGGTACGACCCATCAGTTTTGGCGGACAACTGCAGGCATGGGCGATTGGGCGTGGCAGGCTGCAAGAACAGCGAGGCTACGCGAGGTGTTACCTGAGATGGGAAGGACGCCTTTGCCACCTGACATGATTACGAAAGGTAACCGCACCAAAAAAAAAAACTACGGGCAGCATTACGGTTAACCAAACAAGGTTAATATGAGATCACGCCACCTTATCTTCATGTGTGCACGTTTACAAGTGACAAGCCGACAAGCGCGACGATGCCTGGAATTCGGACACGCTGGCGTACGCTCGCATCAATTGGTCAGAGCAAAACTGCATGCCCAAATTGACGGCATGGGGTGCGTGAGCAACCTGCAAGCGTGCCCATGGGATATGGATTGACATCTGCTATAACTCATTTCGCCAAAAAAAAAGGAAAAAAAGAACATATCCCGTCTACGCTTTGCCGGCCAGACCATTGCACGACGCATCCTGGGACACGAGGATCCATCAGCCGGTGCCCCCGGTACTCCTAAAAAACCCGGGGAGGAGAGTGATGGGCCAAAAAGGCTACAGTCAGAGCTACCACCTTGTTTACGCGCTATGTGATTTACGTAACACGCATGTGCGTCGAGCACTTCCCAAGATTCACCGCACCGTTTCCTCTTTAATTAATCATCAACGCCGCAAATCGCTGAACAGACTCCGAATCCTCCCTGTCCATCCACGATAAACAAACACGCAGACCAAATCAAACGCTTAAAATAAGCAGATGCTGACAAAGGAGCCGGTTCACAATCGCACCACCAAACGAAAAGGCGAACACTTCCAGAACCCTGCTTCTCCCGAACTCCCAACACCACCAGGTGGGCCAGGCCGTCCCTGAGGCCCCACCGGTCAGCGTCGCCGGCGGACGGTGCCGCCGATCAGCGCCGCGCTCTGACGGAGTAGGCAGACAGCAACACGTTAAGAATTAAGATAAGTGGTTACGATAAGCTAACCCGCCTGCCTGCCCCCAACGACACTCTCCCAGAGCGGTTACTGAGCTAAACCCGATAGAGAAATCCAGCTGGAAGGATCGGACGGAGGAAAGGCGAGCCAGCCGCGTTAGTCAATGGGTGGGATGATGGCGACGCCCCGGGAGGAGAGAACCCATGCCGGCCCTTTTGGTCGTATCTGCCTCCTCCGCCGCGTCATCTCAGCCAGCTTCGCGGCGGTGCCAGTGGGGTGCCCAGGCACATCGTCTTCAAGCGCTACGCCGTAGGCTTTGGCCGCTCCGATTATAAAAACTCTGGACGTGTTGGATTCGATCTGTTCTTTTCCTGAAGCTACGAGTGCGAGGTGTGGTTTGTGTCTAAATGGTTGCTGCTTTTTTTTATTTTATACTTTCTAATGATGCAATCATGCAAAGAGACAGAGACTTGATCACTGTAAGGCCCTACTCCGTACTTGATCTCCATCCCAGAACGTGGACTTTTAACGACCTCTATTCTAAAAGGAATGCAACTCTTATTTTCGAAGGAGTCAAATAATTGTAAATTTGATCGGATCTATAAAAAATCAGTAATATTTGTATTTTCAAATAAATTTAGTATAAAAATATATTACATAATTAATCTAATACTATTTATTTTGCAACATAAATAAATACTATTTTGTATAGATTTGATTAAATTTGAAATTATTTATCTTCTCGGTAGGTGAGAGTTGCATTCTTCGGTAGTACCTGCCTAGCTTTCAGTCTGTTCTTTTCTTTTTACAAAAATTCCAGACAGTGACAATCTCACAAGTTGTATTTCTTTATCTTTGCCGACCGCATACTGCAAAAGGACCAAAATAAGCACTATAGACGTTATAGACCATTGACTATTTTTTTTAAAAAAGGATGGGAACTGTTGACACATAAAAACAGCAATGTAGCTTTTCAGATGCAAACACCTATCTTTTACATTCTAGCTTTTAACGATTCAGTTTTTACAATGCAGCAGTTAAACCTGGCTTCGATCGAGGCAGGACCTAACTTGAACGAAACAGTCTGTGTTCGATTTTGAGTTTTTGGCCGTGCAATTTTTAAATGTAGAACTTCATTTTGTGCAAGTGCATGCTCAACATCAAATATGTTTGGACCTGGAGTCAAGATGCGATATGCTGCTTGGACCTTTTGTCTGAAGAGACCGTCCACATGGTATCTGCTAAAGTGAGAGGCCGTATCACAATGAGAAAAAAGATTTGAGACGCCTCTCAGTAGTACAATACGTAAGGTTTTTAGCTTTCACAGGTCGCCTTTCTGCTTTGCTCTTTGCTCTTTTATTTATAACACACCGGCGATGGCGTACGGATATGGAGCACGTACAATACTGAAGCGCCATAAGAAAAGATCAGGAAAGAGAAAAAACTACCCTTACTTTGCTTGCTGCAGAAAGCTATATGCAGTTGAAGCACGGCCCCGACATACTCCAAACAAAAAAGCAGCGGTCATCCAGGCAACCAAGCAGATGAACGCCGTGGAAGTAATAAGATGCCGTTCCCCCAGCGATCCCCTTTGATCGCAGTCCGGCCAAAACCAAAACTCGTGGGAAACGAGACAAAACAGCCGTCCTCTTTGGATGGCGATGCCCAGAACCCCTCGTGCTCTTACGTCAAGATGTCGAGGCTGCCGGGATCCTGGATAAACTTGCGCCATTGTAAGCAACCGTCTTCGCTGGTCCTAGCTATTTGCTGCTGCTGCCCTTCTCCGTCTCTCGGATACTGATGTACCCGGCGGGCGGCGGCGGCGGCGCCCCCGGTAGCCCAGCTTATCCCCATCGTCCGACCCACGTACGTCGTCGTCCTCGACTTGGAAGCACTAGTCTAGTAGTCTTCCGCAGTAGTTGAATGTAAGGCAGATTTGAAAATGACATACCAAACCGAAACCAAATTCAAACATGTTCTCAAGTTGGGAATACGAATCACAAGTGTGGCTATAAGACGGTCGCATCATGCTCTTTCACCAAACCGCACATGGACGCGAGGAGGGGCAAGTAGTTGCTTTACGAGCTGACGGTACACCAGGCACCAGCACAAGCACCAGAATTCCATCACAAGCAACGCAATCAAAGCTGAGGGTGACGCGCGCTCGATCACTCTCCGCAAACAGTGCTCGCCCCCAGCCTTTTCCGCCTGCCCGAAACAACCCTCCCTCAAAAAGAAAAGGAAAAATCGCCGAAAACCCGAGGAATATTAGCCCCCGCGCTACACGACAAGGCGCCTGCCGGGCTGGGCGCCCCGCTTGACTCCACTAGCGGAGATGCCCATCCCGTCCGCCGCCTGCGCCCACGTGTACGGCGGAGATCGCTACACGGCACCCCTCACCGCCCCGGTGAGCTCACCTTCCCAGACTTAATGCCACCGCGCTCTCTCTCTTGGCTTCCCTTCCGTTCCTTATCCCCCGTCTTTTTTAGCGGCTTCTGCGGCTGCTCCCACCCTTCCCCTCCTCTCTCTCTCTCTCTCGCGCGCGCGCTCGCGCTCTCGTCAGCCGCCATCCCTAGCTTGCTTCCCTCACAAGCACCCAGGCGGAGCGAACCAGCCGGCGACGACCGGTGGTTGCCGCCGCGGCCGTCGCCGCCCCGCGCTTTTTATGCTCGCGGCTGCTCGGTTCGTGGGCTCCGGTAGAGTGCGCTGCGATCCTCTCGGCCACGGACCTTTCTGCGGGAGCGAAGATTCCGGTATGGAGGTGGAGGCGACGCCCACGACGGCCGTGTCGGCTTCCGGCGGGGCCGCGCAGCTCCCGCCGCCCGGCCCGCCCGCCAAGAAGAAGCGTGCCCTCCCCGGCATGCCAGGTGATTGATCTTTTCTATTTTGTTTAGTCGTCGTCTAGTGGTCCGAGGTGCGTGCCGGGTCTAGCTCTTTGTCGTGATCGATGGCGACGGCGCCGTGGGTGACGGTGGTGGCGGTGGTGCAGATCCTGACGCGGAGGTGATCGCTCTGTCGCCCAAGACGCTGATGGCGACGAACCGGTTCGTGTGCGAGATCTGCAACAAGGGGTTCCAGCGGGACCAGAACCTGCAGCTCCACCGCCGGGGCCACAACCTGCCGTGGAAGCTGCGGCAGCGGAGCGGCAAGGAGGCCCGGAAGCGGGTGTATGTCTGCCCGGAGCCCAGCTGCGTGCACCACGACCCCTCGCGCGCGCTCGGCGACCTCACCGGCATCAAGAAGCACTTCTGCCGCAAGCACGGCGAGAAGAAGTGGAAGTGCGACAAGTGCTCCAAGAAGTACGCCGTGCAGTCGGACTGGAAGGCGCACGTCAAGACCTGCGGCTCCCGGGAGTACCGCTGCGACTGCGGCACCCTCTTCTCCAGGTCCGTCCGGCCACACCACCTCAATTTGCTCTCCTCTCCGGTCCCCCTCCCTGCTCATCAATTGCTCCTCCACCCACCAATTCCGTTGACTGACTTGGGGTTCGCCGTGCGCACGATGCAGGAGGGACAGCTTCATCACCCACCGCGCCTTCTGCGACGCGCTCGCCGAGGAGAGCGCCAAGGCGCGCGCGGAGGTGCCTCCCGCCGAGGAGGACGGGGGCTCGGCGGCCGCCGTCGGTCCGCCACCGGCTGCGCCGCCAACTCAGGAGGCCGTACCTGCCTCGCCGGCGCCGCTGAGGCAGCAGCCGCCCCCGCCGCCGCCTGCGCCTGCGCCGCCTCACCGTGCGGAGCAACGTAATGGTCAGTCCACTTCTATCCTTATCATCTTCTAGCTGTGCCCTTGTCTTATTGTGGTCAAATTCGATAGTCCTTGTAGCAGTACACCTTCAATGCATGTTTGGGTTTGGAATGTCATGGGGGGGGAGATGGAAGGAGAAGGTCTCTCCGATGGTTTTTGTCAGGATCTGGGAGGGCTAAAAAAAATGCGACCTTGTCCCAGAGCCGGGGTGAAGCACTGCGTTCTTGCACGCGTCTCGGAACTCGATCGCACCATTTCTCACATGCTGCCCCCACGACTTCACACGAGGGAGAAGGCGGCGAAATCTCGGGGCCGCGGGGCTGGATTGTTCTTGGTTTCTTTCTGGGATCATGCAAAGGTTCTTCTGATCACGACATCCACCGCGGCTTTCTGAACATTGAATCAGATGATAAAAAAGTGCGCCCACGAACACATGGAAAAGATCCCATCATGGCGCTCGCTGCTTTCTGCATCTGTCTTTACTGCTCGGGCTTTTAGCGCTTTTTTGCACTAATCAATCCGGTCTGAATCTAGTCCTTGCTCGTGATTTGCTAATGCTTTGTTGCAATGCATGCAGAGCCGGAGACGAATGCGCCTGAGCCCACTCAGTTCGCGCCGCCGCTGCCCTCTCCGGCGGCGGCGGTGCCGGTGCTTTCGCATACTTCGGTCACAGCTACCAATGTCAGCGCCAGCAGCAGCAGCAGCAGCGTCGCGGGGACATCGCAGAGCCTGATGGGCGGCATGTTCGCACCGTCGTCGATGGCCCCATCGCCGCAGTTCCCGGACCTCGGTGGCGGGGTTGGCCGCCCGGAGCGCGCTTTGGCGGCCAAGCCCCCATCACTGTGCCTTGCCACGGACGCGTCGTCCTCAATCTTCTCGGCACCAGTGACCGCTGACCGGCAGCAGTTTGCGCCGCCGCCGCCGCCGTCCCCGTCGCCGCACATGTCCGCCACCGCGCTGCTCCAGAAGGCCGCGCAGATGGGCGCCACGTCGTCAACCTCCTCGTTCCTCCGCGGGCTGGGCCTCGACGCCTCCTCGTCATCGCCGGGGTCCTCGTCGTCCGGCCAGCAGCACCACCACGACGCCATGCAATTGTCGCTCCCGGAGACGTCGCTGCAGCAATGGCCCCCGCGGCTGGAGCAGGAGCCGGCGCCGATGCTCTCGGCCGGGCTCGGCCTCGGCCTGCCGTATGACTCCACCGGCGCTCCGGTGTGCCTGCCGGAGCTCATGATGGGCCAGTCGTCGCTGTTCGGCGGCAAGCCGGCTACCCTGGACTTCCTGGGGCTCGGGATGAGCCCGACTGGCGCGTCGGCAAGCAGAGGGCTCCCCGTGTTCATGCAGCCCATCGGCGGCGCCGTCGGGATGGCCGGGACCGGCGCCGGCGCCGCCGAGACGTTCGTCGGCGGCCGTGGCCCGCAGGCGACGCCGTGGGAGAGGAATCCGAGTACCTCGCCCATCCTGTAGCAACACTAGCTAGCTAGCAAGTAGCGAACCCCAACCCAAGCGCTGTGATTCTGGGCAAAGGAAGGATCGTCGGAGGAAACAACAAACAGTAGAAGCCAGGTTCGATTAGCAGCTAGCAGTCTCTTCCGCTGTCTGTTCTCGCTGTTCTTTTGTTTCTTTTTAGCTTTGGTACCAAGTCACAGCGAGTAAGCTGAAAGGATCATCTTCGTCCCAGTTCTTTCTGTTCTGCTCTCCTCTCGCCCTTGTCGCCCGCCCTTGTCTCTTCCCGGTTGCTTCCATGCGCTTGTCGTCTAGCTGATCACTGCCTCATCGCCTGATCGGCATTTAAGCCCGGCGCTGGGGGCAACCCAAAAGTGGATCGCGAAATTAAATGGGAATCGGTGCCGCCTGGGACACGATTCCGCAACAGGTGATGATGAACATTCAGGCTGGCTCCCCGTGTCATCAGACTGACACCGTTCCTCACGGCACGGTTTCTCCCTATATCAATGACGGTTCTCTGTGGCGGCAGGTGCATGCATGTGTCTCCGGTATCTGCTTTTAATAGGTTATCACATTGGTGTAGCAGTGTATTCTTTCGAGGTGGTTGGCCCCATGACTCCATCGACCGCTGACCGCTTCTTTGTTTAGGCCTCCAGATTCTGATGATTATTGCAGCATCCTAGTACGTTAGTACTACCAGCAGCTTGACTGGCGGTTAACTTCTTTCAGAACAACCGTGGCAGAACACAGACGTCTGAACATTTGGTAAGATTGCTTGGCATGTCATGGTCCGGAGCAGCAACGACTGCGGCAGTGTAGAGAGAAATCAGGGATGAACAACTCTACAGAGACAGGTCGTGCTCACACGGAACAATTAGTGGTTCGACCAGCAGAAATTGCGAGAGGCAGCGAACCATGCGTCGTCTCTGTCATGAAATGACGAGGTTGTATCGCAATCGGCGATGCGCAAGCAAGCGGAGGGAACGGGCGGCGTGTGTGAATCAGCAGAAAATGACGGGGGCACATCGTCTTCATACGACCGCCGCCTCGTGCTGTGCTCATGGACTTCGTTTGCTCTCGTGGCGCTGCTCTTGCTCTTGCCCGTTTGGAATCATGGAGGTAGCTGACTAGCTGCTGGACGGATCGTGGTTCATGGATGCCTTTTGAGTGGCAGGCCACAGCGCTTTCGACCGCCTCTGTAGTCAGTAGTCAGTACTCGTTGGATTGCTTTCAACTAGTGTGTGCGCCGGCCGGAGACGCAGACTTTTCGCGTGCGCCGCATGTGCGAGGCAGGTCGCTGTGCCTGTACTCGGTTCGCGGCCTGTGATCGGCTGCCTACTTTGAATCCCTGCAGTGAGATGCAGACCGGACTGCGCGGGTGGGTGGCTGAAGGAGGCAAAGGTGGGGCGGCGAGTGGCGCGACTCCGACCCGTTGCATTCATGCTCGTTTGCTCGATCTGGCGCGACTCCAATCTGGCTTGTGGTTATGCCGTGGAAGGGAACAATTGTCCGCGGGAGCTCACATCACTGATCAGGTATTCCCGGCATTTCTGCCCAGCAGGAGCAGCCGCACTCAGAGCAATTTATTGTCATGATGTCAGGAGAAGTATTTTTCGGCGCAAGTACTGACAAAGATACTTTCTTTGCAAACCAGCAATTGCGGCAAGACCCATGGCGCGAACAAAAGAATCACACCGAGCAAATAAAGTTTCGGCTGGGTTGCCTTAAATTAAAAATACAAAAAAAGAACCCACCCAATGGCGGATACAATGGTGAAGGCCATGAGAGATGGCTGGAGGCGAGTAGCCATGTACGCTGGCACCAGAGAAAGAGGGAGCGTACATGCGAGCTACACAAAGGGTTGGTACTTCAGTCCTCGTAAATGTTCTGTAAGCAGACCAGCGAGGTATTGTCATATTTACTATTGGTAGGTGTTCCATTATCAGCTCCGAGAGACCAAGAACACTCCGACGGCTGTCAATCTTGTCCGTAAGCGCCCTAGGGCGCGTGACGGGGACCGGAGGTTCCATCAGCGTACAGTCACCGTCGCCCCGGATTTCAGCGCGCGTTGGCCCGCTCCACGGCCAGCCGGCGCGGCGCCTAGTAGAACACGGACCGCGCAGGCGCCGCCACTGGACGGGAGCGGGCGCGAAGTGTTCAGACCTCATCAGACGACTCGGCGCTGCGTTCCGGAACGTGGTCATAAGGCGTGGGTCACCCTGCCGGCGCGTGCCCGTTCCAGACATGCTCACTCAGAGGGCGGTCAGCGACCGGGAGTCAGTTTTTGTGGCCGAGCGCTGAACCCAGGACAGGGGGTACCCCCACGCGCCCTTGTTTGGACGCGCGACAAGGATTGGCCCGGGTCCGGCGATTCGCGAACCGCCGCACTGGTTGCTTGCTAGCCCCAGCGGCCAGGCCCCTACACGACGGTCCCCGTCGCGTGCGGAGACGAACGACTGCTTCAGAGTTCAGATCCGAGCTCCCGGTTTCCCGCTCCGAGTCGGGGACACGGAACGCGCGTAATCCGGCCGCGCTGACGGGAGGATGCTGGAGTGTTGGGCGTTGGCGCACGCGCGCGCACGGCACGGCGCAGACAACCCCGCGGCTCCTCAACTCCATCTGCGGCCAGGCCAGAGGCCACCCTTCGGCGGTCGGCGGTCACCGGAACGCGCGACGTCCTGGCGCGTCGCGGACGCGTGCGCGCTCGGCGCACGGGGCGCTGGCAGCACTCACATGCAGCCTGTGACGTACCAGTACTGGGACTGGGACTGGCCCTCGTCCGGTCAAACGCGTCAGCTCGACGTGAATGCCGTCCCCCCCGTCTGGCCCCTGCCTGCCCGCGACGTCAAGTGGGAGGGGATCGATCGCGTCGAGCGAGCGAGCAGGGGAACAGTACGTGAGAGAACCAGTGAACGCTGGAATCATGCGCCCGGCCGGCAGGCCCACCCGGCCATGCCCACGTGCCGGAGTTATTGCCGTGCGTGCCCGTCTGCGGCCGGCGGCCGGCGCCTCCGGCGACCAGCCGTACGTGCGCGTTTGGTTGGACGTGTAGACGTTACATGTACTGGGCGCCGGGACCTGGACGGACGGATACGTGCGGCGCTGCTGCCGCCGGCTACTGTGGCCTGGTCTTCCGTTCGGCGGGGGCGCTCCGTCGGCGTGCCGGATCAGGGCCGGCAATAGTGACCCGCCGATGTCGCAGCTTCCTGCACTATTTCCTCGCGTGCTCATCGTGGAAACGGCAGGGGGTCTGCACTGGAGGTTCAGTACCTCGTGAAGAGCCCCACCCTCAGTAGTGAGTCCCTAGAATTTCGTCGTCAGGAACGACTTCGGGTGAGAGCGAGACGTACTACTGCGTGCGGAAGTCCGTCAACACAGGCTTACAAGTTACAATAGGAAACACACACACACACACACACACACACACACACACACTCAATATAGATGCATTCTTGCAGATCTGCACTGAAAGCAAGAACGCTAGGCTCCCCACGGCAAAGAAAGCACCGGGCCGTTGGATACCTTGGAGCAATGTACTCTCGTACTAGTTGGATCGATGTCTTGGAACTTGGAGCTACTAGCCTGACCTAAGAGTTCGGCTGAGTGGCCAGTAGGAAGAAGGTCACACTTACCTATTAATAGGTAAGTGTTGTTGAGGTACCCATCAAGCGGGGATAGCTCAGTTGGGAGAGCGTCAGACTGAAGATCTGAAGGTCGCGTGTTCGATCCACGCTCACCGCATGTTTTATCTTTTATCTTTACTTTTTAAGAAACCGGATTTATATTTCACATGAAAATCTTGATGGTTACAGCCCAGATCTTCCTGAGTTTGGGTGGTTCTTTTTTTTTTGCTGGCTGAATAGCTGATGAGTGCGATTTCGTTTTTCTTGGGCCGGGCCGGCCCATGATCGAAGCGAGCTGCAACCGATCCCTTTGTGGGCTTTCTTCCCGTGGACAAACAAGATCCAACGCAAACTGACTAGCAGTTTTCCCAGTTGGGCCAAACACTAAACTGCCGACGAGGAGGAAACGGCGGCAAGCGGCATCAAACGCGGCGTCCTCTCGAGGAGTTTTTAATTGCCGCCAGTGGGAGATCATCAGTGACTCATCACGCACAAACCCACCACCGGCAATCAATCGGTGAACCGCACGCGACGGCGACGCTGAGGCAGAGCAGAGCGCAGATGGACGTACTCGGCCGTCGGCGTTATGTCGAGGCGGTCCCACGAGGCCTCCTCGTGGCGCTGGTGCCGGCAGCAGCGGCGGCGACCATGGCGAACGGCCGGCAGGGAGTGCTCGTGCCCGTCCTTGCCCGCCCCCGGCGCCGCCGCCTTCCGGAGCACCTCGGGGCTGCGGCTGCGGTTGCAAGGCTCGTTTGTGCGTGCCTCTGGGCACTGGTGGTTACATTCGTGACTTTGAGTTCACGGTGTGTCTGAATCTCTTGCCAATCTGTGTCTGTAAAGGGCAGGACATGCCCTCTCTCGGTCTGGCCTCTAGGGCTCTGTAGTCATGTTAATTGTGGAGTCGACATGCGTAGTAGTATTAGCGACAGCGAGGTGTAAGATACAGAGTCTTGTACGCGCCCCTCTTCTTTTGAAGAGATCTTTCCGAGGGATCGCAGTGTTGACAGATGTCGTTAACTCGATCAAAAAAAGCAAATTTCATACAATTGTGTCAGTTTCAAATCTTGCGGGCCTGTTCTGGATGCCTCCGCCACGGTCTTCTTCAGCCGCTTCGCGCCACCCCTGTTCTGGCCTACGGCTGCAAACCACGATGTAATTCCACCCCCTTTTGCCCATTCTCAGCACAACTTTCTTCTTGACCCGGCAAGGTGCTGGCCTTCATGCTGCTGCGCCCCATCCATGATACTTCCACTTCGGAAGCGAGCTCCTGCGCCATGATGCTGCCGCCCCGTCCTGAACGAGTCCCTCAAAATCAGGAGGGCACTCCCACCGTCAAAGGCTTTCTGCGTGCTTATCGCTAATTATGGAAAGCCTCCACGGCCCTAGCGATCGCGTAGCCGCCACCATGGCACCATGCGGTCTAATCCGGCGCGTGGCTCGTGGCACTCCTGCAGCTGCACTGCGGCGGCTCGTGGCTCTACAGCTCCCAGGCTCCCAGCTTTTGCCAACATCTTTAGAACGAGTCGAGCAATCAGCACGTCTGAACGCCAAGGCGCCAAGGCCGTCTGCCGCTCCCGCAGGACAATTGGAACCGCGTCGGCAATGCCAGTGTACCACTGTACTTACAAAAGGGGTAAAGGTGTCTGCCTTGATAATTAAGAAGGTGTTTGGATCCTAGGGTTAAATTTTAGTCCATGTCACTCGTTACTAGGAGTATAAAATATAGAGTAATTATTAAACTAATTGCAAGATAAAGACTAGTTCGAGAGACGAATCTATTAAGCAATTACACGGATGGAGACTAGTTCGAGAGGTGAATCTATTAAGTATAATTAATCTATCATTAGCATATATTTACTTTAACACTATATTATCAAATCGTGAACTAATTAGGCTTAATAGGCCCGTCTCGCAAATTAGTCTCCATATGAACAATTAGTTTTATAATTAGTATACAAGTAACTAAACATTCGATGTGATATAGGTTAAAGTTTAGCCCTTATCCCCTAACAGTAGTAGCAGCATTTCAGTCACCTGTCAGTCGTCCTGCGATGGCAAGATACGCTTCATAAATAGTGTCGATTTCAGAATTCGTAAATTGTAAACAGACGAAGAAAGTGGCTAGCTCTACTGCCTCAGATTTCTAAAGGACACGCGTCAGGTGCTGGAACCGCATGCACGTCCATTGATTAAGCATGCAGGACCATCTAGAATTTATTCAGAAGGACAGAGCACGGAAACGATCGTAGCATGCCCGAGAAAAGGGTGCAAGCGAGGAGCAAAGTCAACTGCCGACGCGACAAAATTCGAATTCGAACTGCAAACCAACATGGGGCCGTTACAAAACATTTGCAGCCGTTCATTTACTGCAGCCAGCACCGTCAGGTGATCGGCGTGCAGTAGTGTCACAAGGTACGTATCTTTCCGGTGAGGACAGACTAAATGCTGAACCGTAGCACTAGTAGTTCCGTACAGCAAGAATTCCATCTTCTTTTTGAAAGACTACAACATTTCAAACTGAATGAACTAGTACTTCCTCACTTGACGAACCTAGCTAGGGCAGAGCTCTAGACCGCATTGCGAAATGAGATTGTAGGCAAAACCAAGAGTTGCGTACTGCCCCTACAGCCCTGGTGCCTCTAGCTCGATCCATGGACCATGGTGTCTCTCTTTCTAGCCGCTGAGAGGAACCGAAGAAACCTGCTAAAAAGCTGTGCAAGAGCAAGAAGAGAATCCAAGCGCCTCTAGGTCAAGGCTGGCGTGAATAAAGACGCTTTGAGATGCTTGAAAAATCCAATTTCACTCGCGAGGCAGGAGTACGTACTAGTCTATCAGTAAATGTATGTCGCATCAAATCATATCACGTCAACTGTTTGCTCTCTTTCTGCACAGCCTTTTCCTGCAAGTGAATCATGCCCAGACGTGGGTGTTTTCTCTCTAGCGTTCCTTAAGAACGATTAAGCAATAAAACTTTCCGGAAAAGACACCAACTTAGCAAATCACTGAAGCGAGCTGATTGTCTTTTGTTTTCTTTGTCTGAATTCTTTGTTATTCCCCCACCAAAATGGAGCCGACGGCGAGCACCAAATGGAAGCCAGTGCTTGTGCGCGCGTCACATCCATGTTTGGTCGCACGGGCCATGGCTGGCTGCCTGCGGTGCTGGAACTCGGAAGAAAATAGTAGCCGAGCAGATACACCGACAAGGAATTCAATGCTTTTCTTCTTCTACCGGCGCTTCAGACCGGCGTGCACGAAATGGCCGGCAAGCAATGCCAATGCTTGACGCGTACGCGAAAACTGTACGGAAATAGAAGTCTGAAGGAGCAGTTCACGTTTCACCACCACTACTGCTACTACTAAAAAAAAAGAGAAAGTGCAGAGGGATTGAGATCGAGAAATAGTGCCATACACTCACACCCACCAGGTCACATCACATCAGGTCAGGCGTCAGGGTCGCGACGCCAATTTCCACAGCTGAAAAAGAGCAGCGGCGCTAGCATGCAGGAGGCGGGAAAGGAGCAGGAGCCGCGAGACCGAGCAAGAAAACGTAATTTACAGACGCCTACATGTACATATTAATCGCATTTTTACCTGATAAGCCTACGTGTGTAATAAGCACGTTGGCCTTCTAGCCGTCTAGGGACGAGTCACGGCTGCAGCCTTGCAGCTCGAAGCGTGGGAGGAGGCGGCGGCAGGGTTGGCGTTGGAGTGGGAGGGCGGCGGGTTGGCGAAGATGGCCTCCCACACGTCGCCGAACGCGGCGACGATGTCCCGGCGGTGGCGCCGGTCGTTGAGCGCCAGGAAGCACCGCAGCAGGCGCTCCAGGCCGTCCGCGTCGTAGATGCCGCGCCCGACGACCATCTCCGCCATGGACCGCCGGAAGTCGCCGCGCGGGTCGTCGGAGCGCTTCACCACCGCGAAGCCCCCGGCCATCGCGGCCGCTGACTTCTCCCGCCTCGCCGGGGCGCGGGCGACGGCGCCGGCGCTGTTCCCGCTCGCGCCCGTCGACGAGGACTCGGTCGTGGTGGTGGACGCCACCTGCAGCGCCGACGACGACGACTCCGCCCCGAACGGCCCGCCGTCGTCGTCGTCGCTGCTGAACCAGCCGCTGTCCCCCGACGACCAGCTCCCGGGTGCCGCCGCCCTGCGGTAGAGCACCCTGCGCCGCCGCCGGCGCGAGTGCCGCACCCGGCGCCGCGCGTCGATCTTCACGCGGGGCGTTTGGTCGCCGTCGCCGTCGGAGGCGTACGCGTCCGCGGCCTCGACGACGTGCCAGCGGGAGCTCTTCAGCCACCGGTACGCGGGCGTGCCACGCGCCGGCGGGAGGTCGTCGGCGCCGTAGTCCACCGCGCAGCCCCCGGCGCCGCAGGCTGACGGGGGCTGTGGCTGGCGCCGCCGAAGAGGGCCGCGGCGCGGGCAGCACGCGCCGCCCGCGGGGGCCGGGACGACGGGCGGGCGCTCGCTGCGGAGGAGGGTGGCTGTCGGGGTGACCGCGGCGGCGGCGGAGGGCGAGCGGCAGGAGTGGAAGAGGCGCTTGGCCATGGGCGGATCGGAGGCGGCGCGACGGGCTCGGCGTGCCGGTGGCGATGGCCAGTGCGGAGGCGTAAATGAGGTGGTGGTTGGGTTGGCGGGTTTATATGGGGAAGCCTGCGGCCCTCGGGGGCTGTAGTGTGGCGGTGTAACTGATCTGGGATGGCGACTGTAATGGTGGTTGGAGTGCTGTGAAGCAATCTGCGATTCTGCAGAAGGATCTTCCGCGTGTTTGATCGTCAGGATTCAGAGCCATATGATGTTTCTGCGTTGACATATTAGGCAGCACGGATTTGTTCGTTATGGCTCCGCATCAGTACAGCAGCGTGAATACAACACACGGTTTTGTCGTATAAGCAAGCCACGCTCTACTGTTTTGTTCGTTCAAAATTCTGAGGCCGACGATGAATGGTTCCATTGGCTCAGATGAAGGGTTGTTCTTGAGGGAGAGGGAGCCTTGACTTGACTTCATCCGCACGGCTCAAGTCCCGACCATCCACAGAGCGTGTTCCACTCCGCATGCGCAGGATCTCAGCCCTAGGCCATCCCCTGGGGTTGCAGGGGGTGTTTGGTTCCCCGCCAGAATTTGCCACACCACAGTTTGGCCAAATTCTACACCGCCGCAGCGGCGGCGCCGCACATGAGGCGCGGGTGGCATTGGCCAGAACCAGACACGCCCGTAATCCGCCTAAAATTACAACCACAATGGATAAAATTATCGAGCCCTGTATAGTGTATACTCTTGCACTACCTCCGAGCTAAGCTAAATGTTGACCATTAAACTGGTGCCTAAATTGACCCGAAGCATTTCTATGGGGCACAACAACCAGTATCCGAGAAAACGAGTTGCATCGATCTAGTTAACCATGGTCCTGGTGGCGCAGAGAATCCCATAAACTGATGCATCCATCCTTCCATGCTTCTTCTCCGAAGGATTAGTTCCCGGCACCCGAGGCTGGGGCCCTGGACGTGCTGATAGTGTTGTGTTGGGTACCTACACCTGCTGTGAATTGTAATTAGTGGCAGCCGTGTGTGCCAGAATTGTGGTGTGGTTGCTTCTGAGTTCTGACGATGCCACACCCGGGACTGACTGCAGCGTTGTGATCCGGCTGCCATGACATGCACTCGAAATGTGGTAGAAATGCTGGACTTTCTGGCAAGAATCTACTGGTAGGTTTTCACGAGATTGAACTCGATGTTTCCGCCCTCCCTTTTTATCCATTGTGGTGCTGCTACTGCTTGGTGTCGCGAATCCGGCGCGTCCGTATCAGTTAACACTTCCTCCGTGTCGCCAACAACAATTCATTTCCACTTTGAAGGCCACTACAGCTTGGTGCTAGCTGCTGCGACAAGGGAAAATCTATTCCTCACGTGCGTGGGTGGGATTGAAGCTATCACAGAAGGGCGCCGCCGCTGCCGTCTATCTTCCCCGTTGAGGGCAGCAATGGTTGGAGTTCGAGGTGGAGGGTTGCCGGGATCCAATGGCCACCGGCGTGTGGTGGGGGAGGGAGTTGCGAGCGGCACGGGAACAATCGGTGGGCTAGAATTAGGAATGGGAAGCTCGGGTCGGAGGTGATTAGCGCTGCCGGCGGCGGAGGCGATGGGTGGCGCTGCAGCCGAAGCTGGCGGGGGAGCAACATTGAAGGGGTGGAAATTTAGATGCGATGCATATGCCGCAAATTGCAGAGAGGGATGAATAGAAGAATAGAAGCCCCTGCGACCGTGCGTTCCATACTTCCATACGACTGGCAAAACCTAGACGTACTCTAGTGCGGGAAAATCGCATCTGAAATTTGACGAGCAACAACACTGTCGCCCGGTGAACTTCGCTGCGCTGCGCCTTTCAGATCACCATCTACTACTTGCATTGGTTGTCTTCCAGCGCACGCAGAACAATTGATTAATGGAGACCAGACCAATGCGAACATTTCTTTAAAAAAAATAAAAATCCAATTGTCAGCTCTCCCTCGCAGTTTTTCCGACACCGGCAGTGTTACCACACGACAATTCCCAACCGCACGCATGCCGACCTGCTCCCTGGCCAGCAAATTATCGTCAGATGCTATCACCAACACGCAACGCATCGCGTACGATTACTAAACAAACGACGGCCTCGCTGGATCCAAGTAGAGCTCCGACGACGGTCGCCATCTACCTCCACGCACGGACGAATGCGTGATCAAGCACGTCCGGCAATCCTTTCCTTCCGAGCACGAGAACACACCGCGACGTCGAGACTTCGTCACCTTTTTTTGCCATGCCGCCCGGGAGCTCGTGACCGCCCGGCGCCGGGTGCAGCGCGGGATGGGCCGGCCGGCGCTCAGGCTCGGGCAGCCCTGCTCCGGCGACCGGAGAGCGACAGTGCGAGCGCCCGTGCGCGCGCAGGCGCAGGCTGCCCGAGACGACGGACGAACTCGACCGGAGAGCACACGTGCACGTGCACGCGGACGCGGCCGGATCCCCGACCTGTCGCGAGCCGCTTGTCCGCGCTCGCTTGTCGGGCGCGGGCGCGCCCACGTCAATGCGCCAGGCCAGCGCGCGCTCGCGGTTCTCCAAGTGGACAGAGCGTTCGACCCGGGGGCCGTGTCCAGGTTTATCGGGCGGGTCGCTTCGCACGTACGCCGGCCGCCGGGGGACGGGGTCAATCCAGATTCCGGGCGGCGGCACCCGGAGAACCACCGTGCGTTCGCGGGTAGCACGACCTTGCCGGGCGTCGATTAGAGTACTCATGGTGTTTTGATTGGGTGTTTTGATTGGCGCGCCCTTCAGTGGAGTTTTGAGGTTAGCTCTCCTGTCAATCAAGGTCTGCCGATCCCGGGCTGGGCTGGCAGCCAGTGCAGGGGGAATAATCTTTCTCCATTCACGAGTCCGTTACGTACCACACGGATGGATGAGAAGGTATTCCCAACTAATAAAATGTGTAACAGTACGTCGAGGGTAGGAAGGAGCCAAAAGCAAAACGCACATTTTGTATTATTCTTATACCAATACGAAGAGCCACGTCACGATGAGGACGAGTTTGATAAAAAATCTCGAAAGTTAAGCAATTAGATTGGCCGATCTAAAAATTGATTACGAAGTTGACCCTCAAGGTAAAGTTGAGAAATAAAAATGTTCAATTTATCCAGACTAACATAAGTAGACTAAACTTACTTCAAATTCTTATAACAACACGTATTTCAAAACAGGAGTAATTTAGATTCATGAGTATCACTTTCTTTTCTCGTTCCTCTAATTCGTAGGATTTTTTTTTGGGGGGTGGGTTGGGGGGGCGGGGGAGGGGTTCGAGATAAAGCCAATAAAATATGTGTCCATCCATCCACAAATATACTCACCCTCTTGACTTTGTTCTCATGGGCACATGGTGAGTGCAAGAGCAGCCACGGCCCGGCGCCGTACCGTGGTTCTTCTGTACTCGAAGGGGGTGGCCCTGATCCACAACCCGGGAAGAAAGGGAAAAAGTTGCACGTGTGACTTGGAGTAACCACATGATGTGTGTTTAGATTTTCCTTGCAAGGTTAAGAAATTCTATTCGAATCGTCTATTTCTGGCGGCCATTGAGACTTCTTAACTCTTTTAATCTGGTAATTAAAAACCATGATGATAATTAATCTGGTTGAATGCTGAGTTAATTATTTCTCTACCATGTGTGATTTGGATAGTTGCTTTCCTAGAAGGGTTATTCAAATAGAATTTGATGCTAAAACTTAAAAGAAAGGAGTCTTAGATGCTTTTTTGGGTAAAAACTACCCTCAGCCAAAAGCCTTGCATGTTTAGGAGTCGGCTAAGTATATACCACTAGTCGAGTAAACCTTGCTGAGTATTATTATACTCAGCCTTGCTTGTGGCTTTGTTTTTCGGTGAGATATTTGAGAATATGGTTGCTAGTTTGACTTGGCCGTGTACTCTTCCTCTTGGTTAGTCGGTGGAATGGGATCCGTCCCCGGCCAATGATGTCAACGCTGAATAATGTCATGTACGGGCTTCATCATGATATCTTGTATCATCGTAAAAACTATCGTTTATTTTCCGCTGCACTATTAAACTCTAAAAATACTTGTTTATGCATGAATTCAAAATTGGTTTTGTCGGAGGAATTCCCCAGCCGGGTGGCGGAAAGCACCCGCCTAATCCTAGTTAAGGATGGGTTTGGAGGAGACTTAGGAGCGCTCGGTCGGTGGGCGGATGAACACAGGAAAGACACGAAGATTTAGAGTGGTTCGGGCCGCCGGAGCGTAATACCCTACATCCACTTTGGTGTTGTATTGGCTGCGTGAGCCTGAATGGAAAGCTTGTGTGTGTGTGACCTGGAACTTTTTTGGCGTGAGTGTTTCTGATCGTTGTCTTCTAACAAGTGCACTCTCCCTTTTATAGTCCAAGGTGAGTGCTTACACTGAGCGGGGCCCCGACATGTGGGTCCGGCCAACAGGAGCTTGTTCTGCGAGAGGTATGGAGATCATCTCCTCGAGTTCCTCTCCGTAGTCCTCTCTATCGGGAAGTTGATGTGTGTATCCACAGTCTGGATACGGCCGTGTACAGCCCTGTCTTGTACAGTATCCGGTGTCAGCGTTGTCCAACAGTGAAGTCGTGCTGTCTCTGTTGGGACGGGACCCCCTGTCAGGCGGTGAAACAGCGCTGTCCCGCTGCGTGCGCACTGTTACAGCGCACGCCTTGGCTCACCTATTACAGGCCATCATCACGCGCGCAGCGCCGTGACGGGACTGTACGCAGTCCGCGCACTGTGCACGATGATACGACGCGCCGCCTTCAGATCAGGCAGGCTTACCGTGGTGTCAGTCTACTTGCCCCGTGCGTCAGTGGCAGGCCGCACGTTTTGACTTGGGCGCGCCCAGCCCAGCTATCGCATTTAATGCTGGTATGTGGGTTGGAGACCCGCGAAGGGCCTTCAGCCGCAGGCACGTGGCAGGGCCAGCCCCGCTCCCTCTACAGGACGGCACGTGGCGGCACCGAACCCCTCCCCGGGGGGAGGAGGGTCCGGGCCCTCAAGGCCGATCGGAGCGGTCTGGCCTGTGATGGTCCGGCCATCACACGTAGCAGCCCCGGACCCCTGGGGAGTCCGGGACCGCGGGGGCAACCCGAGAGCCCTCCTGCCCTCCTGGGTGCGCAAAGGCCCCGGACCCCTTAGAGCTCCGGAGGGTCCGGAGACCGTGGTCCCAGCTGACAGGCTTAGGACGTATGCCACGTCACCCAGAAGGCAAGGGGGAGATTATTGGTTTATGAGACGCCAAGGGCCTGGACACCCTAGCAGGAGGCGCCCCTGTCTGTATGTACCGACAGGTTTATAATAATAATAATTTATGTTGAACTCTATGATATAAAATTTATGGATTATTGTAATCTATAGGCTCCCCTTCGCGTGGGTTATATGTATACACTGTTTCGATTGAAATTCTAGTGGTTGCATCGGGATGTTACCCAAAATATTGCCATTTTACTTTGTTTTAAGTGCGTATTAGTATGGATTGCCTCTATAGTAATGGTTAGTGCACTTAAGCTAGATTAATTCGATCAGTTCTACCACAGACACTCTAAATGTTGGCTTTGATAAAATGACTCTCAAAATATGTGGTTGCTTGATTTTCTGACATCCTAACCTGTTTTCATCTATTTGCTTTCCTTATTCCTGTTTAGGTCATCCAAAATATCATGATATACGTGACGGTCCCTCCTTTTAGAAGCGCATGAACCCAAATATTTCTACGCTAGAGCATCTACATTAGAGCAACACGAGTTCATAAACGAAACAGGATTCACACAAGTAGTTTGGATCCTTGCAAGCACAAGTCTGTCGTACTGACAAGTAATTTGGCAGCCTGAACGGAAGAACAGCGATGCTGTGCTGAGAAGAAAGGAAGATAGGGCAAGGGCATAACTATCATTTCGCATGCCAAATTGATGAAAAAGAACGACAAATATATTAGAAAGGGACAAATGTCATGGGAGTCAAGCGACCGTTTGTAGAGTCATTTTAACGAAGCTAACGTTTACAGTGTCAAAACTGCAAAGCCGTTTCTTTCCAGTGTCAACAGCGCAAATTTCTCATCATCAAGTATCTTGGGTTACCAGCCAACATTACCCCCAATAAATTCTCTACAACCTTTCAATAGCCACAGAAATATCAACAGAAGTCATTACCCGATGCAAGGCTGAAAACAAAAAAGTTGTGTCCTGCAAAAAAGGTAAACAAGAAAAAACCATGCAAATGGTCTCATATAAACATCAAATATTTGGTTCGAGGAAAAAAACTAATTCAGCCTTCTTTGCTTGATCATCAATATCATAGACTCTTTATGTCATCCCTACCTAATTTGTAATTCCCTGTCACCGAATCCCTGCAAAAACCATGGAAAACATGTTCAAAGCTCGCGTTTCATCGCTGCCGCAAAAAGTGGATTTACCATTTCATGAATCAAACGGAAAAAATTTGGGCATGAGCCCAAAACCAGCCCTCTCCATTGATAAAATTAAAAGGCTATGGGTTTCATTTCGTGAGTTGATCTTCTTTGCTAGCCCTCCCAAATGGATTTTTTATAATTTTTAATTTTGCAAAAATATGCTCGCCGTTCTGTTTGGCAGGAAGGCAATAACTAAAGGCCGTTTGGGACCGCTTCGGCCAGCTTCAGCTTCATCCGCTGCGGGAGCTGTTCATCACTGTAGCAATACTGTACAACACTGTTGAACCTGTAGCATGAAGCCAGAACGGGAGCCGAGGGGGAAAAATGAACTAGCACAGTGGTGAAGCCGGAGAAGCTAGGAAACGTGGCTTCGACAGCTTCAGCTTCGTCTCGCTACAGTACTGCTACAGTCTCGCTGCAGTACTGCTACAGAAGCTGACGCTGAAGCAAAGGAACAGGTGCCAAACAGGGCTATGGGCTAATGGGCAGGGAGCTTGCACTGGTCGGCTCTAGTTCCGGTGTAAATAAACTGCTGTCTTCAGGTTCGGATGATCAACTTGTTCCGAAGTGGGAATCGTGTTGTTGCAGGCAAGCCGGAGTGCCACTGCCCACTGCCGGAGAACGTGTTGAGGCGCAGCGCGAGAGTGGATCGGACACGAAAATCTCTGAACGTACTCAGAATCAGATCGGGCTGTACATAACATAAGCAACAGGAGTATTCTGTGTAAGTTTTTGCAATTAGCATTTAGATTTCAGAGTTATGACCAGAGTATTGTCAAAAGGTATTCGTAGCGGAGAAGTGGCATCAGATAATAAGCGGAGTTTTTAGTCCACATATAATTCAGTGTTTAGCATATAAATAATGCCTCATCACTTGCCACTGTCTCCTTTGCATCTAAAAGGATTTAAGAAAAAACTAAAAAGAAAGAAAAGAAAAGTAGCGCTTTAACATCATGCATCAGATAATAAGCGGAGATTATTGTCCACACATGGCAGTAATTCCATTGGGTGTGTAGGATAAAGATTTGCACATCATTTGCCAGCATATCTAAGCGCATGACTCAGAAATCTCAAAATGCAACAAATATTCAGAGCTGAATCGGATATAGACTCAAGAAGAAATTTTGATTAAACCATTTGACTCCAGAGCAATGCGAAAGATGCAAAGGGTTGGTAAGTTAACCATCTCACTCTCCGCACCAGCTTTGTTTTCTCAGATTCCTCGGGTTCAATCAACGACTGAACCCTTCCCAAGAAGCAGTTAAGCTAGGCGCAACAATAAATTGAAGCACGAGAAAAAAAGGTCGAATTGTTCAGGGCTCAGATTGATGCATAAACCAATCACAGATATTGAACTCAGATGTCCAGACATAGAAATAATTAAGCATCTTCATCACAGCACCAATTCTTTGAGGAAAACACAAGTATGAAAATCGAAGGAAAACATTAACAAGCAGATGGGGCGAGATAGTTTTGCCGCTTTCTCTCGGATGCCACCCCAAAGGAAGGCATGAAAGTTGCAGACGAATCAACACGGCATCAGATTCAGACCGCCCGTCTGCTTGGACTCTCTTCACGGAGAAAGAACCAACAGCAAAACCTCCCACACAACTATAAAGAAATAAAAATAGGGGGTGCGAATCGATCGAATAGCAATGGCAAAGACGAGGAACGGAGCGCGCGCCGCTGCGACGAGACGGAGGACGGAGGCGGCTGGAAGGCGTCAGGGAGGCGGGTTGTATGTATATAGAGGTGAGATTAGGGTTTCGTGTGACGGGCCTTTGGAGGCCCAACAGGTTATGCGAAGGATTATGGAGGAGGCCGCGAAGTAGATTAAGCCCACTGCCGAATGGGCCTTTGATTGCCAAAACATCGCGTGCGGAGAAGAAATTTGCGCGGCCGCGCGCTGTCAGCCGCTGAGCCGCAGGTGGCCGTTTCGCCATCCGGCGCTGACGTGACGTCGCAAGGGACAAGCAAATCCGGGCCGCCGATGTGGGCGGCCGAGCGGCCGGGCGCCGCTGCAGGAACGCCAGCCATGCGAAATCCCCAGCGCCGCTCCCCGCCACAAGCCCAAGCAGCTGTCTCGGCCTCGTCCCTCCGTCGGAGGCAGCTCCGCCGCACGTGCTCGAGAACCGCAGCCGCAGCGCCACCATGGCGGGCGCGCCGCCGCTGAGGTCGGACCTCGACTTCGCCGACGTCTTCGGCGGCCCGCCGCGCCGCTCGTCGGGGAACGAGCACCGCTCGAGCCGCGGCTCGCAGGACAGATCGTCGTTCGGGTCGTCCGCGCTCACCAGGGCGCGGAGCGGGGGATCGGAGACGCCCGTGTTCGGGGACCGTGTCAGCTCCGACAGGAGGAGGCAGCTCGGGGAGGAGTTCTACAAGGACATATTCCCCGGGAACGAGGCGGCGTCACCCAGACGGGGCGGCGTCGGGGATTGGGAGGATGTGTTCGGCGGGCCGGCGTCGCCTGGCTACACGGTCCGCCAGCGATCGAGGTAACGAAGCGAGTTTTTTCAGCGAGGTGATGCCAACAATCTACTAGCATGTCTGGGAATGTCGGCATTCTGATTATGAAATGCTTGCCTATATGTGCGTATCTGCGGGTTTTGCTGATGACTCATGAGTGACTGTTTCAACGGAGATTATTTCTTGTCGATCCGTAAAATTTGAACTCAAGAGGGAAGCAATGGAGACGACGAGTCCATCACTAGTAGCTGATCATTTCCTTAAGTCTTTTGTAAACCACATCTTATCTTTGGTTCTGTACAAATGACAGGTCAAGCTCTAACATTTCGAATTCAAATAGTGTTATGTGCGCATTAACTTGACTCTACCCATACCTCCTTCCTGCAGCTTCTCCATGAGGCACAACAGAGGCACAGACAGTTCGATGCCTACTTCTCCCTCTCGGCAAACATCAACCAGAAATGATGATGGGACTTCTTATGATTACAGCGTTCCAACTTCACCGAATGAATCCACGAACAATTATTTAGCACAAGGGGCAGCCCAACAAGATTCAAGGAAGAAGCCCTTTTCATGGCATCACTATTCATTCCTAACTAGGTTCCGTTCTCAAAGTGGAAAAAAGAAAAACACATCTAATTATGTCAGCTCCATGGACAGTGAATGTGAAGGGACTCCTATTAGCTTGGAAAGTATTATGGCCAGTGACAGGTTCCATTTTTCATTCTATAAGTGGGCGGGCAAAGGAGCCTTGTTAGTGCTGCCAGCTACAGCAGGAGAAAAAGCTGGAGACATTATTGGACTGACAAACTTTCCTCAAGTCGTTGTGCAAGGCATTGACCTAGTCGATGACGAAGACAGCATGTCAACTGCCACTGGAGCATCGAAGAGTCAACCAGACTATGAAGATTCCAAATCTGGAAAACATAGTACAAACTCAGCGACCAAGGAAGGAGCTATTCCTTTATTCTTTGATGACTACATGCAAGGTGATAATACGGAAGAAGCATGTGCTCTTTTATTCAGAATGCTGGACACGTTTCATTAATGATCTATGTTTTCAGCAGCTAAGAACACTGAACCTCTCTGTTCTAAGTAATATTTGGTCCCTTTGCATAGTTAGAAAGAGTAGGGTAACAGGATTTCTATTATTAAGCTACAGTAAAAAGTGCATTAAGCTTATCTACCTCTTGCTGTAGCCAAGGGCTTGCCCCTCCCTCCTCATGACTAGATGGAATCCAGCTGATGAGATTTCTGTGCAGGAATGAAACAGGGCAATGATTGTATAAAGAATGATGCTTCATCAGCTAGCCCGAGCGCTAAAAGTTCTCAATCGCCTTCAGGAGATAAAAGTCGTAGTAGCAGGGTAAAGGAAAAGGTGAAGAGTTTCATAAAAATATTTAGCCCTGAGAGTTCACCAAAGCGCAAAAGAGCACCGGAAACACCAGACCAGACATCTGTGGGGAAAAATGGAAGCAAAAGTGAACTGCAAGATAAGTTTAGCATTTCCAATCTGGAGGCCAATGAGAATGTTGAAACAGCCCAAATGAACAATCAGAATGCATTTATACCTGCACCTTATCCAGTATGTCAAATCTGGATTATGTATTATCTGGATACATATATTTCTCCGAACACTAATTTATGAATCTTAAGTTTTAAAATCCTTGAATTTTATCTTTGACAAAACAGAGTGTTTGTCATTAGACAGATATGCATGTTGGATTAATCTCCGGATTATTTCAGGTGAGTGATGTGCAAGAGAGGATGGACAAACCAGTACTGACTGATACTAGTAAAATGGAGACAAAAATGGATACAATTTCAGGGAGAAATGAAGTTGCTTCTAATGGTGAGTCCTGGTAGGGAGGAATGAATAAGGGATTCAGTGTGCTTGCGAACAAGTAGAAATATCCACCTCACTTTCAAGAAGAAACTTTAAAATTAGCTTGACAATGTACTGTTTTCTCTCTACATCAACAGAAAGATCACAGATAACAACATGCTTTTCTTATTGTTGTGTTTATTGTAAACATTTGGTGACCTTGCTGCATAGGTTATCAGTTACACTAGCTATTTGTGCAGAACTGCGTGTTTGTAGATGGGCCATAAGTTACTGAGATTAATTTCCAAGCATATATTTTCTTTTCTATGACGTTCATTTTTTTAATCACAAACTTGTGTTCTCCATCCCAAGAACAAATCACAAATACTGTATTTCTCATTCTTCTGTTTCCAGAGTCAATAAATGATGATACAAAAGACAAAGCAGACACCACAATAGATCAAGATGAAAGACACATGGAAGATCTTGATGTTTGTGTGGTATGTGTAAACAGAAAAATCTTTATATTACTGAGATTGATTATTTTAGCACATAGCGGCAGAGTTCATAACAGCAAGGAACTGGCCTGATTTGATCTCTAAATACTTCAACCCTGGATGATTTGACAAATTCTTTATTTTTGTAATTTATTACTTATCTTAAAACGGCATGAACTCCTAGCCATAGCTCCAGGTCTAGATGATTTGGCCTATTCTGACGTTTTTCCTACCAAGCCTACTGGTGTTTTAATATGCATTGTAGGGGCATTTGGCATTTAGTTGCTACACATCCTATACATGGCGCATGTTTTGAGATTCAGTTGCAGCACCTCTGATATATGCCTCCAGCACCTGAGAATCTACAAATGTGCCCCCCAAGAGTCAAAATTTGCACCCTATATGTGTCATCTACTGCTGTATTAAGCAAATTGACAGAAGGGCACCATAGCAGAGAATTGTAATAGAAACCTACAGTGGTATGTAGTAATAAAAATAGCATGGATATGTTTTTGAAATCTTAGCTAGATTAGTGTTGGTTCGTAGTTTAGAAGATAATTACATACAGTACCTTCCAATGCTTGTAAAGTAGAGACTTTCACTTTGACAAGTGCACCCTTTAACCTGTTCTCTGCTGTATGGAATCCTCTTGTTATGTATTCTTTGCCTAACAAATGTACTATAATTTTACCAACCAGGTTGAGCAAGTCTCTGAATGTCCTGTTCATCATGCTGATCAGGAAAAGGAGCTAATAAAGGTACTGCATGGACAACAACTTGGGGATGCTGTGTGTTGCTCGCCTCACATTGTTTGCATTTTGTCCAATTTTATTGCTTCCTTGAATGTAGACATCTGAATCTAAAATCCGCGAATGGTCAAGGGGAAAAGAAGGAAATATTAGGTCATTGCTTTCGACACTGCAATATGTAAGTGCTAGATTATCAACCATATATTGCTTACTGTATACTATTGCTAACTCCTTTTCTTCCTAATAGGATATAGCAATGCTAAATGCTCGTGTTATTTTATCTATTTGAAGTATATACAAATAATGCCTCCCACTACTTCTGCTTCTATAAATTGAAACTTTTGTGCCTCTTTAGGTCCTGTGGCCTGAGAGTGGATGGAAACCAGTTCCTCTTGTTGATATAATCGAAGGAGCAGCCGTCAAGAAGGCTTACCAGAAAGCATTATTATGCCTCCATCCAGATAAGTTACAGCAACGAGGAGCTGCCACGCATCAGAAGTATATAGCAGAGAAGGTTTTTGACATTCTACAGGTACACTGGATTTATCACAAGCATATTTCTGATTACATAGGAGTTGGATACTGGAATGAGCTGATTTGAGACATACAGTATTTGACAATGGAACTATGGAGGCACACTGCCTCCAGGTCATATCTGGCACCATCTAGTAACATTTTTTTCACTGAACTTCAGTGTATGGACCTTATTTCCTTTTCGAGCAGTATGTAGATGATCCTGAAACCATATTAAATGTGCTGTACATATCCCAGCTACGATAGTTGATAACCATCCAGCTCTTAGTATTAGCATACTTATCTGAATGCTTTTTAGGTGCTATTATCCTTTCCCATGTTGAAATACTCCAGCAGTCTAATTATGGATTCCTAGTCGATATCATGTTGTGACACTCAATTCGTAGTCCTATTGTGCAAATTTGTATTGATGTCTACAATATTGATATCATACATTCCTATCAACAAAAGCAGCTGACATATTTTCTATGATGTCTGCAGGAATCATGGAATGAATTCAATTCAGTCACTTTTGGATAGTAGTAGCTTAATCAATTATTTTATTACAATCTACTCCCATCACACAGACATGTTTTCCCAGTGTCTGCAGCAGTTGGTTGGTTGAAACAACATACGACAATATGTAGCAAAAGGCAACCCAAGAGAGTTGTTGTCGAGCATGGTGAATTTAGATGTTACTGCAGTCACAGGCAATGCTGCCCTCCACCCTTTTGTTGAAAATATCCGATTGTAATAAATATAATATGTATCGGTTAGGTCTATTGTATCCAGAGGACTGAAATATCACACGAGGAATGCTTCATGTGCTGGTTTTTCGATACTGTTGTAGACCGGGCATAAAAATGTTATCGGTACTCTGTTGGTATTTGGGCGTGTTCCATGCTCATTTCTTTGTCAGATAATCAAAGATTAAACTGTAACTGAGGGCTTGCAGGTCATATAATCACAGAAAGTATTGGTATGCTCATCAATTACGTGAATGTAATTGTTGGTTCACCAGAGAGCAATGGAAATGCATAGAACAATTGCCCATATCTTCATTCCACTGAAGAACTGGGAGAATGGGAGGATCATCAAAAGCGAGTAGAGTAACCTCACCTAGTCTGCATGCGGGGGTCCTCGATCTTCACGATCTTCCTTCACCGGATCCCATCTGGATAGGAGCTGCTCCAGCAGCGCGACTGCAACCGCTGCTTTCGTCGTTGATCTCACTGGCGTCGACGGGAGGCGGAAATTGATGACGATTTTGTTAATGCCGTCTGCCGAGGCCCGAGGAGACGGAATGGAGGGCCTCAGCCATGGCTCGATTGGTAGAGTTGGACACCGCCGGCACCAGACCCCGACCGGATTCAGAGCTCACGGACGGAGCCGCCATGGCCAGGCCGAGGAAGCAGGTCGTCGCACTTTACAAAATGCCCCCTAAATTTATATAAACCCCCAAATCGCGATCCAACTATTAAAAAAACCCTAAATTGGATCGCGACTATTAATCGCGATCCGATTGTTTTCAAAATACCCCCTAAATATTACATAAACCTCCCTAACTTCTATCGCAACTTATGAAAACAACCCTTCAATCCTCCTGGCACTTTCCCTTCCCGTTCGGCGCCGGCTAGCGGCAGCAACCTCGTCGCTGCGAATGGATTCCTGCTCCTCCCTTTCCAATCATCCGCTTCCCATTCCTCTCCGATCTCCCCTGCCACCGACGCCACCGCGTCCGTCCTTCCACCCAAGCTCTCCCCTCGTCTCGAGGTGTTGACCGCTCCGTCGGAGGCAGCGCCGCGCTGGCCTGTCCTTGGACTAGTAGGTCGCTCGTGTTTGAGGACGGCGCGGCGAGGCTCGACAGAGCGGCTTCAGGATTGGCAATGGCATGCCATGCCGTGCAGGGCACCCAACTGGGCAGCTCCGGACTTGGCCAGCCTGGCAGACGGATCAGCGAGATGAGCCCAGGCAGTGGGCACGTCGCCCCGTCGGAACTGGAAGAACGGCGCGTAGTGGAACAGAGGCACATGCCTGACCGAATCGAACGACGACGAGAAGCAATACAGAAGCAGCAGCAGCAATCTCTCTCGGCCAGGCAAAAGTCAGGAACTCATGGTTCAGCGAGTTTGAGTTCTTCTCCGTCAGACATGGCAGCTCGATTACAATATGGAGACGGCTGAATTTAAACATTGGTGGACCAGATCACCAGTACACTTCTAATAACCACCTCAATCTTGCGCCCGGCGCCACCCGTTGGTGCTCACTCTCTCCTTGCCAAGCCAGCCCACCGTCCTCACCCGCACGCGAAAATGGTGGGCATCAACCTCGTGCGCACCAACAAGCTGTGCGATTAAGGATGGCAACGGGTACGAAATACCCGCGTACCCGCGGATACTAAACCTGGTGGGCGCGGGTACGGGCCGGCGGGTACAGATCTAAATCCAACAGATAGTTTGTAACGGATTTGAAAAATTAATACCCGAACCCGCAAACCCGCAAACCCGCCAGACCCGCTGACATGTGGGCCCCGAATAGTTATATGTATACAAATTTTAGGGTTTCCCAATTCCCATCCGGCCATCCCAATTGCCAGCCGCCAGCCACCCGTCCGCCCGCCCCCGACCCCCCCGTCTCCCCGACCTGCGCCCAGCGCCCTTCCAATTCCCCGCCGCCGGCCGCCCCGCCCGCCCCCGTCCCGTCCCGCCGCCCCGCCCCGCCCCGCCCCGCCCCGCCGCCGGCCGCCCGCCCACCCCCGTCCGCCCCGCCGCCGCCGGCCGCCCGCCCCCGTCCGCCCCGCCGCCGGCCGCCGGCCCCCGCCCCCGTAAAAGCGAAGGAAAGGGAAACTGCCCTAACCCCTAACCGCTGCGCTCTGCGCCGCCGCCGCTGTTTCCATTGCTCGACTTCCCCAATCCCCCACCTCGTCCAAGTGGCCCGCCATTTCCTCCCCATCGCCGCCGCCGCACGCGACGATGCTCGACATCAACCTCTTCCGCGCCGACAAGGGCGGCAACCCGGACATCATCCGCGAGTCCCAGCGCAGCCGATTCGCGCCCGTCGAGCTCGTCGACGAGGTCATCGCCCTCGACAAGGCATGGCGCGAAAGTAAGTCTACCCCTCATTGCCCTAACCCCTTGAAATTCTACTAGATCCCCGGCCGGTCTCTCACCCCCCAGAGGTTCGTCGCTGCTGCAGGGCAGTTCGAGCTGGACAAGATCCGGCAGGAGCTCAACGCCACCAGCAAGAAGATCGGCAAGCTCAAGGCTGTACGTATCCCTCTCGATTTGCGATGCTCGTTTTGGCCTTCTCGTTTTCGGCGTGCTCGGGTTTCATGTGATGGTGGTCTGCTTCGTTGCAGAGCAAGCAAGAAGAGGAAGCAAAGAAGCTGATGGAGAGCACGGACGAGATCAAGAAGAGGCTGGCTGCCAAGGAAGCTGAGGTGCAGGAGGCCAAGAGCACCCTCGACGCCAAGCTCACCACGATTGGCAACATTGTGCATGCATCCGTGCCCATCAGCGACGACGAGGTGCGCTGGCGGTTCAGTTTGTGATTGTTCTATAGACAATCTAGGCAAATTCCTTTTTTTGACAAAGAAACAACTATTCAGTTATCAGTATAATTACTCTTACCTTTTGAAATTACAAGATTTATTACGTTTAGTCAAGCCTTTGACTAACAGTTTTTTCTATTATTTTTTTGGCAAGCAAGATTGATTTTTTTTCATTTTGTATAATTGTCAGTCAAAGGCTTGTCGTAACGAAAATAAATATGGCTTGTAACAAAACTGAGGGAATGGACTGTAATGTGATAGTCATAGAACTGTTATACAAGGATAAGGAACAACAGTGCATTACTTCAATAGGTCAAAATTGCTTATGACAATGAGTATTTTGGTCCTCTGAATTCCACTTAATGCCTGTAAATTTCAGCTGAACTGATTTAATAGCCGCTTCCTTATTTGCAGGCAAACAATGCAATTGTACGGACATGGGGAGAGAAGAGAGTGGAGGAAAATTTGAAGAATCACGTGGACCTTTGCAGGATGCTTGACATTGTTGCATTGGAGAAGGGTATAAGTCTCTCTACTTTTCTCTATATACGGGTGCTTTCATTCTGCCAATACCCAATAATTACTTATAATTCTCTCAACTTTTCTCTATTTATGAGTGATTTCCTACTGCCAATAATTAATTGTCTAAGCCTGTTTCAAAATTACACACCCATCACCCATATTTCTTTGCTGCCATTCTAGTATGTCTTCACGTGATTGTGTGCTGCCTGTACGTTTTGAATTCAACATGATTCTAACAATGAACCCTGCTTCAACCAATTATGAATAATTCATGCTCTTTGTTTTCTTCACTGCTATGTTTAAGAACTTTTTTTGGAGCATATAATCCTCTGCGGCCATGGAAATGTACTTGTATTTCATCTGCCTATTGTATCTTGAACTTTGAATAATCCAAGCACCCAACATAAATAGAAGTTTCTGTCTGATTCCCTCCAAGAGTGCCTTCATGGACATAGGAATTTGGATCTATACATCATCTATGTATAATTAATATTAATAAGTACGGTTTAGGGATACACAGACCTTTGGGATATAACCTTGGATTGCCGTTGTGTTTTGTTTCTCTTATTCTTCAGGGCGCCTGTCACAATCTTTTGCCTACTCAATTTCTGCAGGTGCTGATGTGGCTGGTGGTAGGGGTTACTATTTGAAGGATGAAGGTGTCCTCCTGAACCTGGCATTGATAAATTTTGGGCTAGCTTTCCTGAGAAAACGGGGCTTTAAGCCAATGCAAACACCTTTTTTCGTGAGAAAGGAAACTATGGGAAAATGTGCCCAGCTGGCACAGTTCGATGAGGAACTTTACAAGGTAAGGCTCATGAAGTATTCCCTACACGCATATCATGCTTTTACCGTGCAACTGTACCTGCACTCGTAGTTTTATGACTTTACATTAAATACGCACTTGTAGTTTTGTTAATTTACATAAATTATGCTTTCTTAGTTTTTTTTTAGGAAAAGATACCACATTCTCTTCCACTATCAATTTAACATATGTGTTCCCTTCACATGATAAATAAGGTTCTATACAAAATAAATGATAAATTCTGTCCTCTGGTAACTATCCTTTCGGCTCTAAGGTTAATTCATGCTATTAAGGAAACATAATTTCTGCATACTGCTGAGGGGTAATAATATCAGCAAGATTACTCCTAACAAGATACATTTTGATTACTGTAGGTATGATGGTTTACTCGTAATTATGTGATGAGTTGGACGAATGTTTCAGCTGTGATCTTTGATAAAAGAATACATTTTGTTACAAGTGCATGACCTTTAGTTTAATTTGACAGGTAACAGGTGACGGTGAGGATAAATACCTCATAGCCACATCTGAACAGCCATTGTGTGCTTATCATTTAGGTGACCGAATTTACCCTGCTGAGCTTCCAATAAAGTGGGTAATTTGTAATTTCAGTTAGTTTTCCTTTAGTTGATAAGCACTAGTAAATTTAACCGTAAATAATTATTTGTGTATAGATATGCTGGTTACTCCACCTGCTTCCGAAAAGAAGCTGGTTCGCATGGAAGGGACACAGCTGGCATCTTCAGAGTCCACCAATTTGAAAAGATTGAACAGTTCTGTGTTACAAGCCCCAATGGCAATGATTCTTGGGAGGTGCATGAAGAGATGTTAAAAAATTCAGAAGATTTTTATCAGGAGGTGTGCATTGGCGCATTGCTAACCTTTGTATTTATCCTGGACTGTTGTCATTAGAAACTTGTATAAACATTCATTTTATGCTCGTCTTGCAGATTGGCCTACCATATCAGGTGGTCTCCATTGTCTCTGGTGCACTTAATGATGCTGCAGCTAAAAAATATGATTTAGAAGCATGGTTCCCTGCATCAAAAACCTTCAGAGAATTGGTGTCCTGTTCAAATTGCACTGACTTTCAAGCGAGGAGGCTTGGAATTGGTTACGGACAGAAAAAGGTAAGATTCTGTGCCACATGGATTTTGTAGATGTTCACACAATGTAGATAAAAATGTTTGACCCAGTTACTAACACTTAACATTACCAATGTATGGAAAACTCACAGAACGACGAGCAGTCCAAGCAGTTTGTTCACATGCTCAATTCTACGTTGACTGCCACTGAGAGAACACTGTGTTGTATTCTGGAAAACTTCCAGAAGGAGGATGGTGTTGAAGTGCCAAAGGCGCTGCAACCTTACATGGGTGGAATAGAGTTCCTTCCTTTCAAGCAACCTCTGGATGCCAAACAAGCTGCTGACTCAAAATCAAACAAGTCTAAATCAAAGGTCTTTATCTGCCTCTGCTGGCCCCTTTCCAAAAAAAACAATTTTTGAAATTTATTTTTTATCTGATCTCTTTGGGCCCCCTCCTGACAGGGAAATGCTGCTTGAGCTGGTCGAGGAACAAAGTCAAATGCACGCACTTGCGGAAGTTATGGACATTGTGCATCCTTGTATTAATTTTTGGGGGTATGAGTATTTATAGCATGACCATGACGCTGCAGTTTTTCTGTACCCATTTTGGTTTCTTGGTTTACCACACTATCTGATGATGTACTTGCACACTGATATTGCATAGGGTTTCTTGCAATCTAGAATGTTTGAGCACCATCATCCCTCCCTGCTGTGTTTATTATTTGTGTTGCCAAAGCACTATGCTGCTGTGCGTCTAGAAGCACTGCTGTGCGTCTTGCCTTTGTAGTGCGCCAGTTCCGGTTTGCCGGTGGATTGATTGCTTTCCCCCCCCCCCCCCCCCCCCTCCCCTTTTTGTTGGCGGTGGTGGGCTTGTGTATTTGATCGATTCTGAATGGTGATGTGTTAGTGGCTTTTAGTGCGGTTGTGGCTGGAGCTGGGAACGCGTTGCGGTGGCGCTTGCCGTCGCATGCGCTTGCTCTTGGATTCTAGCATTGTTTGGGCTACCTGCAACGCGAGGGCACGGCTGCGTAGCGTATGGCCAAATGCTGAATGCTGCTGGCCGTGCTTTTCAGGCTTTCACTGCTCAGCGTGACTGTAGCCCCTTGGATTCGGCAAGCATTCAAACCGAGTACCTGACCGCGTCTCTTTCTTGCTCGCCTCGCCTGCAACAACAGCATTCAAGCTTAGAGAATCCGAGACCCCTGTCCGTCGGTTACGTTTGAATTGCTGTGACGACAGCATTCAAACACTGGCATTTTCCTGCTACTAACGATCCTGCAATATTCTGCATGGCGTGTTAGGCACCGCACTACAGTGGAGCACCCTCTAATGTGTGTCTCTCTCTTTTTTTTTTCAAAAAGATTATCTGCGAGGCTTCTCTAGATTATTCATTTGCGTTGTTACGAACGTACTCGGGACGGTGAGACCTGTCAGGAGCGATCACGAATCGACGAGGTTCCCCGGAAGCAAGGGTAGGCAGCCAGCCGGGCCATGGCAAGAAATTCATGGTTTGCCGACGGGGACAAAGGGACCATCTGGCTGACGCTCCCTTGCAGGCCTGCGCCATTACGGCATGACTAGTAGGTAGCGTACGTAATGGCCTCCTTGATCAGCGATCATAAAACCGCCCATGATTAAGGAGAGATTGGGGGCCTTGGATGATCCCCCCCTCTCTCTCTCTCTCTCGTTCCAATTGGTATGTTGTTAATTCTTTAACGGAAAAGAAATGCTGAGCAAAGCTGAGACAAAAAGAGGGGAGAGGATGTGTGCTATCAAGGCTGGCGGCCAAATTTGATCTTGTGATTTGGGGGGTCCGGGAGCTCGGCAGATGTGCTGGCCACGTTCCGGGATTCCAGTGATGATGAGTAGCTCCCCTCATCAGTCAACTAGGTGGCATTTTAATGGGGGGAAATGGTGGTGTCTGGCTTTTCTAGGCAGAAATGATTTCCGACGGTTCCGTCCCCAATAATTCTGTTTCCTGTTCCATGCTACGAACTTGCAGTTGCAGCTCCTAGGTAAACTGCTTTGTCAGCATCATTTGTACAACGAACTGTACGGTACTAAGACTTGGTGTGCAGATAATTGACTACAAGGGTCTACATATGCAATCAAGTTAAACCAAGTTGAGGGCGAGTTTTCTTTCCTTTTTATTGGTATAGATATGGGTGGCGAGTAATATTCAAGAATTTCCTCTGCTCTGCTCCAAAACAAATTTTTAATTCAAACAACAATAAAGTTTGTTAATTTTTCTGAGGAAAGCTTTATTAATTTTCAGATTCTTTCTTTTTGCAATTATTGAGTTTCACATGGCACTAGTTAGCCGAAGATTCCAAATGGCTTCCCTTGGTTTTTTGTTTCAAAAAGAAAATGTGGGATCAGCCACCGAAGTCCCAAATGGCAGTGACGTTCGCATCACTTCTAGAGACAAAGAGACAATCAGTGGACCAAGGTGCCCAGTCGGCTTCAAGATCATGAAAACTTTTCTCTGCTGTTTGTAGTAGTAATTAACTAGTTTCTGTTTGTATTATACTATTCCCTCCCTCGCAAATTATAATTCGTTTTGGTATTTTTAGATACATAGTTTTTCTATATATCTAGATATAGTGTGTATCTAGATGCATAGTAATATATATATATATATATATTTAGAAAATTCAAAACGAATTGTGGAACGGATTAGATTTCAGTATAACCTTCGGCTTACCTACAATTGAGTTATTTTATTTTAAAATAAAAGGATCGCATGCTCTTTTCGACAAAGCTTTCTTAAATCTCCATTCAAACAAGCCAGTAAATAAAAAAAGAAGAGTCAAGATATTCCGGCACTTTGCGCCACCCCCCCCCCCCCCCCCCCGAAACCCGCCCAAGCACAGCTCTCCATGCCCATGGACCCTGACCACTTGTCCTTTCTCTCACTAGCCACTGCTCTCTCTCTCCCCCCTCGATGTATACAAAATAAAATGCTGCAGAGCTTTCAAAAAAGGGCGAGAAAAGGATAAAATAAAAAAGACAAGGCGATAAATTACAAAACAACCCCACCCCCAACGGGCCCCCCTGTTTCCACGGTGCTTTTCCCCAGCCATCACGAGACCTCCCCCACGCTCGCCGAAACCAACCAACGCCACCACCACCACCACCCCACCACCAGTTACTACTGCTACCTCCCTGCGCCTCGCCTCCCTCCTGGAATCCCTCCACCTTCCTCGGATTCCTTCCCCTCCCCAGCTCCCGGCCCCCCGCTCTGCCGTCCTCCCGCAGCCGCCTGCACTGTGCTGTCGGTTTCGGCAGCGCCGTTCGTCTTCCGAGCTCCGGCAGACTCCGCTCCCGCGGTAAGCCGCTGCTCGCTTTCTTGGCAACAGCAATGCCGCAAGATCTTGACTTGTATCTGCGCTCGCCTCCTTTCTTGGGTTTCATGGCCTGTTTGATTTCTTGGGCTGCTGCTTGGTTCTTGGTTCTGTGGATTGGATCCGGCGGTGGAATTATGGCTTTGTCTTTCGTGTCAACGTCGGCTGTGCTCCGTCTCCCCATCTGGAACGAGTACTGCCGTGGAATTATTTCCGGGGGTTCAGTTCGGTAGCGGTACCAGACGTTGCTTTCGTAGCAATAGTGCGGCTTACCTGCTTGTACTGAAACAGTTGTTCAAGTTTAGGTGGTGCCATGATGTGTACATGTCTTAAGGTTCTCTGCAAGCTTTTGTTCGTGGTACTGGGATGGTATGGTACGTGAATGGCAATTTGGTACCTACTGGCTACTGGCTTCTGGTTAGTTGCATCCTTGCAACCGAATACCCTCATTTTTTTCTCCGGTTGTTTGCTAGACTGAATAAACATGCTGCATTGTCCACAACAAAGATGTAGAGAAGAAAGAATTGTTTAGCAGATGCGTGGAAATAGGCAAACAGATCGGATCTGCTGAGTCTCTTTTAGTTAGCATTATGAAATTTCAAATTTCAAACATAGGAATATCAGCAATTTTCCAAGCTCTTCTGTCAACATTGACTCATTGCAGTGCTGGATTTCGAAATTGCAACTGCGGTGTGACCCTACCTGTATTGGTTTTACTGTCCATTGTTCATTACAAACTGAAGCTGACAGGTTCACATGAGTGTGCAAGGAGCGAATTGTCATCGTTGGGGCAATAACTTTAGAACTTATAGGCTCTTAGCATGTCCTAATACTTTTGGTATTTCACTTGATCGCGATGCATACAGTGTAGTTAATGAGCTAATTAATAGCTGGAGATTATGGTGAACTAATTTGCTTTCGTTTCTTAGAAGGTATAAATCTCTAAGAATATTGATATAACATATACTAAGAACAATTTTTCCAGGGATGTTTTTTGGCATGATCTCATTCTTGGTCTTCGAAATTCTACCAAAATCATTTCTATGTTCACTATTGCTTGTTTATGTATAACAGTTTTAAACTGCTTCCTTGGAAATCAATTTCAGAGAACAACTTTGGCAGCATTCCCTTATTTGATTTTGTTATAATGCTACCATTTCTAGTGGTTGTTGAAGTAGATCGTTCATATGTTTGATATCTCACTTGATTATGTGAAGGGAGGACTATGAAGCTAAGGACAAAACGGCCTGAATGGAAGTCCCTCATGCCGCTACAACTAAGCAGGAAATCTGCCATGCGTTTCTTTTTGTTCCCCAAGGTTCAGTCGGCTGGTCAATCGCCAGATGATACTCCAGTTTATCTTAACGTGTACGATCTGACACCAATGAATGGTTATATATATTGGGCAGGCCTTGGCATATTTCACTCAGGAATCGAAGGTTCTTCTCTTTGCCACTTGTGTCTATCTTTGTTTCCTCCACTTAACATATAATCAAATGCTGGTTCGTTTTCTGGCATTTCGTTGTTCAAGTAATTTTGTCTTGATCTTTGAGAAACTATAGGGCTAGTAATCCAGTAACATGATTATCCATTATTCTTTTTTGCCATGGTTGCTGTCTAGTACTTGACCTATGCTATTTCATTATATGAAGTTGTTACTCACTCAACCATATGTATTGAGAAGACAACTTTTTTACTGCATCAATAATCAATACCTGCATATCAATTTGTTCCGTTCCATATAGTAGTTTCTGTCCATTAGGATGGTTCACAGTTGTAGCCTGCCTCAAAGTATTAAATCCAATTATTGCTGAAAGGGGATTATGTATGCATCGTTTCGCCTAGATGAGCTAGGTATTAAATAGGGACATATGTATACCATATAGAAAAATACGGACAAGATGGTTGGCTTCTATGCTATGTTGGTCCTTTATAAAATAAAAAAACATACGAAATTGGCGAAAAAATTGTTTATAAATTTACCCAACTTGGAAGATGGTTGTTTTTCTTGATTTTGCTGCTTCCAATTTATATCAGGCGCCAAACACTTCTTTATAATCTGAAACAGCTTTTTTAAAAAGATGAAATTAATACCATGGCTGCATCTCATGGACCTTTCGAGTAGAGATCTTTACAGATCCAGGATCCAGTTTTGTTAGGAGGTAGAGTTGTGTCGATCAGATATGGATGAGGAGAGGAAATAATTTAGATGTTTGTTAATACTCTATGGCACTACCAGCTACCCATTAATAAACTTACATCCACATGATGGTCCATTTGGGTTTTAGGTCTAGCCATTTTTCACAATGGGCAGGTTTTTGGGACTAGCCTAGAGCTTTCTTCAGGTTCAACTCTCTTTGGCCTCTGAAACTGTCACATCTAAATGCAGTAGCAGCGTTGTGATTTTTGGACTGTGAACACTTGCCAACTAAAATTTTCTAGTATTCTGGACAGAGAATATTTCTGTAGTTACCTGCTGACCACCTCAAGCATCTGCTTCCAAAATGGTGTGGCAATATACTGAGTAGAATTCAACGCCCCCCACCCACCCACCCACACACATAAACAAAAAGCTGCCACTTAAGTATTGTAGCTGCTGTGCGAATATTATAGATGTTTTCCCAAATATAAGATTTCAGAACTGATTTCTCATATCACTGTCTTTTGATGGCCTCTCTTTTTTCTTTTTTTTTCTTTGTTTTCTTTGTAGTTCATGGTGTTGAATATGCATTTGGAGCGCATGACTTTCCTACAAGTGGAGTATTTGAGGTAGAACCTCGTCAATGCCCTGGTTTCAGATTCAGGAAATCAATATTTCTTGGTACAACATGCTTGGATCCGATCCAAGTTAGGCAGTTCATGGAGCTACAGTCAGTAAACTACAATGGAGATACTTACCATCTTATCACAAAGAACTGCAACCATTTTTGCAAGGATATGTGTTACAAGTTGACCGGTAACAAAATCCCCAAATGGGTGAACCGTCTTGCCAGAATAGGTACCACAGCTTTATACACATGTGCTAATGATTATACTAGTTCAACGATTCGATGTAGCAAAGGTGGTAGTGATTTTAGTGCTACTTATTGTGCATAGTCAGAATGCGTTAAGGAGTTTTAACAGTCATTGGCACAAATTTTTTGCTCTATATAATTGTTTCCACTTTACTTTCTAGAAATGTGGTTTACCCTGGTTAGACTTTATGAATGTCATGTGGTCATTCTGCAAAGTGAAGTACTTTTTCTGTCGCACCATATAACAATGTACTCTGTAACTGTGCATCTGACATGTGCATCCACAAAGAGCAGTACGAAATTTTGCCATATGTTTTCAGCAGGCTGTTGCATTCAGCAGCATGCCAACTAAGGGAACAGTGGCGGTTTTGACCATATAGTTTTATTCCAGGCTTTGTGTTTGTACTTCACTAAGTAGGACTGTTCTCGTTTTGATGTGAACTTTCTGGTATTTGCAACTGATCGTATGCATCTTTTCGTTGTAGGTGCCATTTGCAACTGCCTTCTCCCAGAGTCGCTCAAGATCTCTCCCGTTGGCCATGATCCGAATAGTCAATCTGAAGATTCAGAGAAAAGGCGGCTGAGGAACCCATTTAGCTGTTTCTCTTCAATCTCGAGTCAGAGACAGCTGCCGTCATCTTCTCCTTTCCCACCATCCCCTGTGAAGGAGCGTCTCCCCCACTGCTCATCGAGGAAATCCAGCACCGCTTCCCTGAGAAATAGGTAGCCTGGCCTGGCCCCCCGTGTAACTTCTGATACCAAGTTGTGCTAATTCGTGCGGTGTCAGCATCCGGATCGCACGGTGCGTCCCATGCTTGTAGCTCGCTGTCAGGTACTTCATTTTGGTCCGTAAAAGTCTCTGATGCCTGATGTTGCTGTATCGTGTAAAACCCAACCGACGTGTGTTGATTCGCCTCAAAAAGATCTGTTGGGGGTGAATGCCACTCGATTCTACCCGCCTATGTACTCGGTGATTTGTATATTAATCCATTATTCTTTCAGCTGTTGAAAAAAAAACACCCTGCCATGTTCAACCCTGGAATTCTCACCCTGCTTGTTTTACCATTGCTTTGCTTTGCAGAGTAGCATTATTCGTGCACTGTAAAAGTAACTCAGTTCTGGTTCTCCTCCCCAATCATACAAGTGCATAATTCTGCGACGGCGGGACCAGGTTCGAGTGGACGGTAGCACCGGAATGGGTGCCGAAAATTCTGATGCCTGTTCCAATCCCATAGTACAATTCCAGGCGGGAAGCATACCGGATAAGAATGCCTCCAGGAGTAAGCAAAGGTAGTAGTGGCAGTGGTACTGGTCGCCTGGTGGTGACGGTCCCTTCGGGCTTTGGCTGGTGTTCGCACGCCCTGCGTCCCCCCCGCACCTGTCCCCTGTCAGCCACAGAGCCACTGCACCGGGGCGAGGCGGGGCGCCGGCCCGGCCGCGCCATAAAGCGGCCGACCGCGACGGCTCGTCGTGCCCGCGCGGCGGCGGACGAGGGAGACGTGCGTGCTCCTCTCCGATGGTTGCCCCGGTTCCCGACGAAACGGGACGTCGCCGTCGCGGAACGGATGATTGCTGATGATCGGGTTGAGTTGGGTTGGGTTTTGTTCGCTCCGTCGTCGTCGTCGCCGTGCCGTGTGACGGAAGCCGGGAACGCTTTTGGTCAGGTCATCTCATCTTTGCATCAGGCTTATCTCCGGAGAGAAGGCTTTTCAAGAGAATCATGGCCTTGATGCAATCATTAGCAGCGGATAATGCTCGCCTGGTTTTGAGTTCTTCCAGGCGACACCTCACTTGTTTAAGTGCAGTCAGTTACAACGCCTCTATCAGAGAGTTGTATTAAGCGTGAAACCTTTTGTTACTGTATCTCAACGTCAGCGGTTGTAGGGTATTTTGTTTTCCATTTTTTATGGAATTTGCCATTTTTTAGGAAAGGAATTTACCATTTTGCTTGAGAGCAATACTAGTAGTAGAGAATTGATCGGGGATGTCCAAGTAAGATCAAACGGTTTTCTGCATGCAGACAGGGACATTTTGGAACAGCCCAAAACTCAAAATGAAGCCCAGAGAATTGGGCCACGGCCAACTCAACATCTCAGAGTTCATCACACACACACACACACACACACACACACACACACAGAGAGAGAGAGAGAGAGAGAGAGAGAGAGAGAGAGAGAGAGAGGTAGCAGAACTGCAGAAGAGACCAAACAAGCATATGTACAAAGCAACATTCTGAGTTTCTGATTCCGATTACCTCCCAATATTACATCCCAGAGATCACCAGTCCATGATAAAGCACTTGCACGATAATCCACACATATTCACATAGATTACCAGTTACTAATCTACATGGCTTAACCAGTTACTGAATAGACTTAATTCTCGTCAGGACATTGATGGCTGATAGAACGCACTACTAGTTATACCACTACTGCTGACTTGATTGCTACTGCTGCTGCTGCTGCTGCTGCTACGTGCCCTGCAAATCGATCGATTCATCAACACGAAAATAGCTAGATGATAGCCAGTTAATCCTTCCTGCTCTCCTGGTCGCTCAGTTGAAGTGGTCGTAGACGCCACCGAAGTAGCCGGGCGCGAGGTCCATCATGTTCATATAGCTGTTGTACGCGTACTCGCTCATGTAGGCGAGGTCGGCGGCCTCCTCCGCCTCCACCCCGAACTGCCCCACCAGCGCCGCCGGGTGGTGCGTCACCGTCGAGAACGACGACGAGCTCGGGCTGCTGCTGCCGGCGCCCGCGGCGGCGGCCGCGATGAGCTTCCGCTTCTCCTCCTCCGCCTCCGCCAGCCTCTCCTTCATCCTCAGCAGCTGCACGACGACGCGCATGCATGAAGTTAGCATAGCAGCAGGCAAGATTTTAAGAGAAATCATTCGCCATCGCATCGATCGAGTCGTCAGCAGGCAGCCAGGCCTGTAGGTACGGGTGGCGGGCGCCGTGTGCGGCCCGGTTAATTACCTCGGTCTCGAGGTGGCAGTTCTGGATGACGACGGCGTCGTGCGAGGCGCGGAGCTTGGAGAACTCCTCCTCCATGAGCTTGCTCTTGTGGCGGGCGCGGCGGTTCTGGAACCAGACGGCCACCTGCTTGGCGTCGAGCCCGAGCTCGGCGGCGAGCTGCACCTTGCGGGGCGTCTCCAGCTTCCGCTCCTTCCGGAAGCTGAGCTCCAGGAACCGCGCCTGCTCGTCGCTGAGCCGCCGCTTCTTGGACTGCTCGTCGCCGCCGTCGCCATCCCCCGCCGGCCGCGGCTTCCGCCTCCGCCGCTGCCGCGCCTTCTTCTGCTCGCCGCCTGCCACATCACATGCACATTATATTAGTGCTGCTGCGCGTGAGCTCCCAGTAATCTTTAATTAATCCGCGCTCTGGTTCAGGCAGATCGATGAACCGCTCGCTACTAGTTGCTACACAGGAGGGACGAACGAGCTGCGACTGACCGGAGCCGGGGGTGGCGGCCTCCGCGAAGCTCTCCGCCGGGAAGGCGAAGGACGGGAACAGCAGCCTCTCGTCCTCCTCGCAGCCCATCCTCCAGGCTCCAGCTACCCCAACAAGCAGATCACACTCTAGAACAGCAGAAACGTACAGCAAGGAGATCGAGCTGCACCAGCGCTGTTCCCCGTGCGTAGATCGACTAATGCTCACTCCGATCGGCCGCCTTTCAAAATGGTTGCTTTGCTAGCCAGCTAGAGGGCTTTTGTGCTCGCTCCCTCGTAGCAGTAGCGTGGAAATTTCTATAGGCGTCGGCTGCGCTGGGGTGGGTTGCCCAGTGCGAGCAGCTAGCTAGCTGTGTCGTCCGAGTCTGTGAGCTCGGAGTCCGGCCCCGGGATTTTATAGGCGAGCGGCCGGCCGGCTCGAGCTGAGGGGGAGGAGGACGATAAAAAATTTAGTGCGGAAAGCAGCGAGGCCCGGCCGTGTCATCACTCCCTGTGGTAGCCGGGAAGGATGGCGGAGTGGGTTAGGATAATGGAAAGGGAGACGGGAGTTGGTGATGGCTCGCTCGGCGAAGCGAGCCGCAGCTTAATCGCCAGTCAGCAGCTAACCCGTCGCCGTCTCGCGATTAGGATAACAGCAGCCGAAGTGGCCGCCTTTCGTCGACAGGGACGCGCGCGCGCGCACGAACTGCCACGCCCGGCCGGCCGCTGGAGACGGAGCCGATCGATCCGTGGGTTCTCGTGACGGAAACTACCTGCTGCCTGTGATGAGTCCCGTTCCGCTGCTACCACCACCTTTTCTGCTGGGCGATGCCGATGGCGGCCGGCCGGGAACTGGAACTGGAACTGTGCGGGAGCTCGCAGTGTTTCAGATGCACAAGTTACCATCGCAGCGCGCGCGCGTGGCCGCGAAGCGCTTTGTCGGCTTCCGGGGCCCGGGAGGCACAACGCAGAAGCGACCACGCGACCCGCCTAGCAGCTCCAAAAACCCAATTGACGTCAACCGCAGCATGCACGGCTGCGCTGTATGGACGGACCTTTCTTACAAACACACGCCTTGACGCCTAGCTACATTTCCATTCTTCCCAAATTGATGGTTGTCTATGTAAGCTTACGTTGCACATGCCAAGCGCTCACGCTGCAATTAAGAAGTACAAAAGCCGAGAGATCGAGCACGTGGATTGAAGCATTGCGAATTCAGATGGATCGACGACCCGCCATGTAAACGAACGTTTGACCGCGACGTCGTGTTACGTTCTCGGACGGACGGATATGTCGGATCGGATGGACGAAGAGGAGGATGGTTCCTTGCGGCCTCTTCTCTCCCTCCCTCGACGTAACCAGAGCTTACTCGCTGGAGCTGACACGTCGCTTTCCCCTAGCTCGATCATCGAGTTGGGTGCACGCACACCACGCCAGGCCACCAGCCCGGCCGCACAGAGATCGTCTGAACAGTGCCGCACGCTTTCCTTCCCTTTCCTTCCCTTCCCGCGACGCGATCCATGGCGGGCGAAAAAGGTAGACGAGACGGGCCGGCCACACCTTTTGGAACACCGCCGCCCCCCCCCCCCCCCCCCCCCCCGGGGCGCCCGGGGCACGGTTCGCGCGCCTCTACAGTCTACTCCCTCCCATAAAGCACGTAACGCCAAGCCGGAGCTACGGCTGGGCGCGCAGGATTCTCCTGTTCGGAGAGCGAGGAGCCCAAGTCGTGCACCAACACTCTGGCCGTCCGCCCGGGCACTGCCTGCGTCCGTACCCCTGCGAAAGCGGTTGGGGATCGGGCACGCACGCACACTGCTCCAGTGCTCCTTATCCACGGCGTCGCCGCGCATGTGGTCAAATATTATTTATGCGCGGGATCGGATCGGAGCTGCACAAGCACAACCACTCCCTGGTCGGGGTTGAACAGTAGTACGTGTGGAGGGCAGGGCTGGGAGGCGGGAGGAGTGAGCAACCGGCTCACTGCAAGGACGACGAACGAAAGGGGGGCTAGGCCGGAGCCTCGACTAGCTAGCTCGGTCCTGATCTCGCTCGCCCGGTCGTCGTCAGGCTCAGCGACCGGCTGAACGACTCGATCGTAAAGAGCTACTAGCACCTCGCCGTCCTCCAAAAGCCGCTAGGTTAGGTACGAGCATCACCTGTGTGTGAGCGAGTGTGTAGCCTAGCTAGGCTACGGCACATACGGCTCATGATTTGAGAGGGTTAGTTCCCCGTCTCGCAGAGGGAGCGCCTGCGAGGGAGAGACGTGCACTGTTTACCTTGCAGCTAGCGCACAGCTGCCGAGGGAGAAAGTTCTCCCCATGCTTTCCTTGCAAGCATAGCCTGCGTCCGCACTTGTACGTGCAACTGCTCTTCCGTGTGCTAGCTGCAGTTCGATCAGGGGGTTTTCTTTTCAACAAAATGAAAATCAAATGGGGAGTTGTTCATCAAGGCTCCGTCCACACGGGTGACTGGTCAACATTGTACTTACGACGTTAGAAGCATGCAGCCAGGACGCACGTGACGATCGGAGCTAGTGTCAAATCAACCTGTTGTAAAAAAAAAACCCGGCTACTAACACATGCGTAATGTTAGTTAAAGAAACATTATTCATGATGTTCCAAGCTTCAGCCCCTGAGTAAAAGAATAGCATTTTGGAGGTCACGGGCAAACAAAAATTATCGAAACATGGTTTATATATGTTTTTTTACCAGTGTCAGTAGTTAAGCTGAAAAACTAGCTTTATCATCAGTGATTTCTATCGAAAATGTTTCCCTGGCTAGTAGGTCCTGAAAGTCCTATTGTCCCAACAAAATGCTTTCTTTCAGATTTTTCACAAATAGCCAAAGGTCCTTCTAACGTGATTTGTTCATTTACCTAGGTTGCAAGCAAATTAATCGCAAAAGCAATGCCAATAGGAAACTGGATATCAATAGCAAGCATGAGTCTCGTAGCCTCCATTTGTAGCCTTTATATGTGCTTATTAGCATATGCTACTCTAGCCCTGTGCTAAAGAAAGAGACAAATACACCTTTGGTTGTTTTTCCCACGGGAAGGTCTTGTTCGGTTAATCTGGACTGCAGTAGATTGGGAGGAACGACTAATTCCCATCACATCTTCATTTCCCCTCGATTCCCTCCAACCTTCTTAGAGGAGGATTAACCGAACAAGACCTACGCATCTGAGGCCCTTGCTGACGACGCTATATATGAAGTCATGGCGACTATATCATATCATCGAGTTTTAGCCAAGTGCCATGTTGATGATGTGAGGTTCTCTGTTTATAGATGCTTATTGCTCGATCAGTTCTCTAGTCAGCCTTTACTTCACTGTTATCCTCTTTTGGTCGAGTGACAGATTTGGACGTGCGGACATTCGCGGCGTGTGCATGAAGTGGCCAGGGTGGTGGACGACAACGACGCGCGCGCAGCAGATCACCTGAGCAGGAGGGAACTAACTGTATACATGTACATCCGCTGTGCAGTCAAAGTGTAAACTTGCGTTGCGTCATCTTCTGGTGACCAACAAGATCTTAAACCATCGTTACAGCCAGTTAAGCATCAATCAAATTTGCTTAATTTGGTTGATGGTCGGTTACCGGACGAAATCTGAAGGATCCGTTGGATCCAATCATGCATGCATGTAAACCTGCAGCTTCCGGGAACCTAATCCCCGCATCCCCATTTCTAGCAGCAGCAAGATTTGACGCCTCTGCTTGACAGGGTCCCTGGTGGCCCGGAAACCCTTGTGCTCAGCGCGCCAGTGGCCGCCGGCCAATGGAGAAAGGAAACTAACCATAAGTGCCGTGCGTGCCCACTGACCAGAGAGAGAAGAGACGGTGGTAGGGAATATTGAATGGCCGGGCCGGTGATGCGTCGCGTGCATGGATAGGAGGGGGGCTAGGGCTACGCCTACACGAGGATGCCTGCCTGCAGACTGGTGCTGCTGCCCGGTCGTGCACGGCCGGCGGAGGGGCAGGCCGTGGAAAGATCAGAGACGAGGAGGAGGGCAAAGGCAGCAGCATCCAGCAGGTGGCGCGGACCCAGCCTCGCCTCGACCGATCGGTCTCGCTGTCTCGTCGCGCGCACATGGGACGCCTCGAACGTGTCGCGGCCCCCGCCGCGAGCCCGGCGCCCCGGGGCCGTGCGCCCGCCGCGCCGCCACGCGTCTCTCCGGCCTCCCGTGCGCGCGCGTCCAAAGCCGATGGGATGGAAAGCCTGCGCCGCGCACCAGGGGCAGGGCAGACCTATCCTATCCGCGCCAGGCTTTCGAGGGAAAGCGACCGCGCGGCCGGGCGGGCGCGCCCACCGCGCCCCACCCTACCCGCCGCGACGGACTCTAGTCAAGCCGATGATGCCTGCTGCCCATGGTCCATGGATGATGCCCCGGCGCGCTGCTGAGCTCGGCGGCACCGCCAGGCGAGTGAGCAGGACATGCTGTCCTGCGGCCGGCGCCGGTGCTCTGGCGCCTGGCTGCCCCGACAGCTGCGCGCGTACGCTGCACCTGGACCGAGCTGGGGCGGGGAGTGGAGGGCAACTCGGATGCATCGCGGGAAAGAAAAGTAAGCGCGGGGCGGGCGCGTCGTGTCGTGGGTGATGGATAACTGACCCGTCGTACGTGCGACGACGAGTGCGCCAGCCAAATGGCCGTGACCCGGGCCCCGGCCGGCCGTGCCGCGCTCGATCCATTGGCCGGCCAGCCGTGCTGCTTCTCTCTCTAGCCCCCCTCTCTCTATCATCACCCATGCATGGCGTACGTGACCGAGAGACTACCAGAGCCAGTTAGCCGGACACCTAGCTACAGGGGCTATACGGAGCGAGGCGCGTTTGATTTGGGCGGGTGAACAGCACCCATGCCGTTGCCGCACCCGCCCGCCCTTTCTATTTCCCGGAAAGAACAAGCGTGGCTACTCTAGGGAGAGGTAGCCCTGCCTCTGGCTGGCTGGGTGGTAGACGAAGCTGTTGCGTCAGGGCAGGGAGAACTGACCGGCCGGGGGTGGTTGCGTTGGGTTGGGCTCCGGAGGTGACGGTGGAGCCCCAGTGGGCAGTGGCAGTCATCGACCGATCACTCATCAGGGGTGCGCCGTGCGCGTACGGTGCGAGCGTAGCTAGCTGCATGTGGGCATGTGGCGATGCCGCGGCCGCGTCGTAGCTGCTCCGATCCGCCGAGTGGGCGGCAGGCGCCTTTCCGTCATCCGGTAAACTTACGTACTGATGGTCGACCAGTGGCAGGCTTGACTTTGCGGCCGGTACCTATAGCTATAGGTTTATAGCCACGTTGAACAGGTGCCCCAAAAGTTCGAAAATTCTATCCCAGAAAAAAAAATCATTCTACACGTGCTTCTAACTACTCCTACGTATGTATCTCATTATCATATATATATATATATATATATATATACACACACACTTCTTTAATTTCTCATGGGATAAAAAGGATGAAAAATATACCCAATGGAGAACAAAATATCTATGATTCACCCCTGTAGTTGAATTGTAGCTACATATATAGGCCTCTTAAACTAGGCAAAACCTTCAAGTACTCCGTACATGGAGTAGTCCACATATATAATACTACTATTACTGCACATGTACGGGATGAAATCCATGAGCATTCTTTATTTGCACCTAATTAAATTATCAGGTAGTATTGATGAACAATTGCCTGCACAAAAGACAAGCTTATTGATCGAATGAACCTCCATCTGAGCGTGTTCTGCCGCACTGCTTATTTTTGGAACTCACGTCCACAACCGTAACTCCTCACGCCCCAGTTTCGGCAAGAGGATAAGGCGTAGATACGTGCTGCGCAGGCAACTGATCCATCCACTGACCGCATGCATGCACGGAAAAGAAAATGCCGAGAACACGATGTGCAAACGGAATATGTACGATCCATCAGCATGTAGATTGATCATCAGCTAAAACTTTCTCTACCCTCTTTACCTCTTTGCCTTCAGTTCAGGCGTAGGACGACGACACGCGCGCGCGCGCACACACACACTAGCGCAAATCTAGGCATCCTCGCTTTAACACACCAGGTTAAGGCGCTAAACAAACGGCGCCGTGGTACGACTAGCTTTGGACCTATCCGGCCTGGCCTGACCGGCGCGTACGACTCGCCCGCCCTTCACGTGCGTCCATGATCCAACCCAACCCCTGTAGTCACCAACCTCGCCGGGGCCGGCCAATCGGGCGTCCCCCGCGCCGTGGAGACCGGATAAGGATCGTCGCTTTTGTTTAGGGCACGGCAAACCGCGCAGTAAGCTCCCAACAACTACCCATTGCAATGCATCCTTTACAAACCCCAGCGAGCTTAATGAGCTCTTAAGCATGCACCCAGCTTTTGACTTCAGTGCAGTTTCGCCTCCTTGGCTGGCCCCGCGTGCGTGCTGTCCTTTTCTCGCCTGTTTGCTCTTTTCATCTTGCTGACTACTCCCTGGCCTGGAATCACGCGAAAATCTAGGTTTTTTTTGCAGGGTCTGTTGCGGTGCCAGTAAACAAAAGTTTGGCAGTAGTAAAAAAAAGATGCCAAGTGTAGAGCACCCCGGGTGTGCGCATGATTCCCTGTCACATGCCTAGTAGCTACCAAAGCTACTACTAGCAAGTGAGGCCCCCTTTGGCACGGCACGGGGCTGATGCGCATGGCGCCTCACGCACCACACGCGCAGCGCAGTTTGGCAATTGATTAGTCATCCAGTCTGAACCCTCCCCCCCCCCCCCCCCCAAGTGGCCGTTGATTAGTACTGCGAGAGAGAGAGCCGGCGCTTAAACTATGCGAGTGCCATCCTTATCTCAGACACCTCCCCGCCCTGTTTCCCCATCTCCAACTCGTGGAATCCCGACGCCATTTATTTATAGTAAATTAATAACAGTCCCTCCCCAATCACCAGCATAATCCGCCAACCCACCAAACCTAATCTCCTCGGGCCTCGCCCCCTTTGGTTAGCGGCCTAATCAAGCTAGCTAGTATCAAATGTTTAGTGGGGGAGCGAGGATCTCTCCGCGGCCGCGCCCGGATTGGGCGGCAGCCCGGCGCGGTGTCGTCGTGGGCGCCGGGGAGGGCGACAGCGACGGCGAGCTGAGCCGGCCGGCCGCGCGCGCACGCGAAACGGAGGGGGAAAGCGGCAAGGGACGCCTCGGGGTGCGTACTGGGGGATTCGGTGATCTCCCTCGCTCGCCTCCCGGGCTTTGCGTGATCGGCTCGACGACGACCATGACCGCGGCTCGGTTAAGATTAGAGTAGAGGAGGGTGGAGCGCTCGCTGGTTGCTGCTAATACCGATGATACTAGAGCGAGCGAGCCCTCGTCGTGACGCGCGCGTGCAGCTAATTTCGCGCCTGCCTTAACTGACCAGATCGTCAGCTTTCGGACGTGTTGGGTAGCCCTTAACTGTCGTGTGGGTCAATGGGGTCAAGGTAGCATTCAGAGGACACGTCAAGCTGCCCTTCTTTGATTTAATCCCCAGCTAGCCTTAGTTAAGTAAGCGCTGTCCACTGCTTCTTCACCGAGTGTACAACGCATGCCGCAGAAAACATTCTTGCAGGGCTGCCATCATCAGTCTGTAAAAGCAAGCATTTTGAAGTTAAACTTAGCTTGTCACTACTCCGTACTAAGTAATTTGCTTCGTCCATACATGTAAGGCACATTTTGGTTGATCGTGCTGCTCAAGTTACCTATAGATGAAGTAACCATGTTTTTGATCCGTCCTGTTTAGTGTTGGTTTATCATTGGTGATTACTGACAGTATAAGAGACATCCAGGGGTTTCGGCTATGAGCTCCTCCACTCACCGAGCGACACGTGCTCAACAATGACAGTACCTGGGCTCGCGCCATCGTAGCAACAAGTGTAAACTCGAGGCTTTGTTTTTTTACTAATGCCACGTTAAACCGGAATCATGCATGGCCCCGGCTTTCCCCCGAAAGGTGCCAAGTTTCGTGCCACATTTTAAGGAGGCGGATTAATATAATTGGCTGGCAAGCAAGCTTCAACCCCAAGGCTGCCGCACACTTGGTCCATGGTTTTGCAGGGTTTGTTAGGACGATCCTTCTTTCCCATGCTAACACCTTCGCCACACTTGCTCCCTAGCTAAACTAATCCCCAGTTGCACGGTAAAGCAGCTTAACCACCCAGCCACACAAGCAAATAAAGGGTGGCCTGGCTTTGCTTGCTAGCCTAGGGTTAGGGTGTAGGGGCCCTCCGGACCTGGGGGACCTTGGAACATTCACACAAATTAAAGGCGAAAGGCTAACGTTAATCGCCACTAAACAACTCGCTAACCTTTGCGGACATATGCTCCGTCCACACGGCCAAGCTCACACGGGTGCTGATCTGGCATGACGTGGGCGAGCATCGCTGACTTGGCGTCTCCTCGGATGCGACACGTGCGGGCCGGGTTCGGGCGACGGCGTCGCCGGAGCAAAGGGCCCGGTGCGGATGCCGAGGCGCCCTCGAGGAGGGTGATATGAATTGTGAATGTGAGGGGGGAAATGATGGGATTCCAAGCTTAAATATGACCATGTGTTAACGCTAAACAAAAGGGTTTTGCGAGTGTGCTTTGAGGAGAACACGGCCATGGCGAGGCGAAACGTGGCCATCGTGTCGTCATTAGTTTATGGGCCCGTTTTAATTAGGTGTCCGATTAACCGTATCGGGCGCTTGAAAGGTGCGAGAACTTTCTTGCGATCACTTTGTTTTGGGGGCTCACTTCTCAAGGCAAAACTTTATCGTGCGATTTGCTATACAAGGCAAGTATGTGACATAAGGGCTGACGCATCATAACCATGTCAACACAACACTCTTATGTTTCTGCAGATGTAATCAGCAGCCTACGATCTATCTTTTGGAGTTGCGTGTTAATAGGTTTGCAAATGCAAGGTGAAAACAACATTAGGTACTTGCATTGCTAGGTTTATGCAAAGATCAACTTGTTTGTCTAAAAGTATAGCATCTATTACATATAAAGATTGCCAAAGTGTCAGCTAATCCTGGATTAGCAGGAAAAGTAGAGGAAGATCAGTAGTAACTTGATATTCCCATCTATACTCAATCATATCCACTCACCGTTTTAATTGACACTTGCTAATTGTTCTTGGAATAAAGAAACTTATGGTAGGTAGTAATCAGATGCAAGGTTCTTTTGTTGGGGAATAAAAGAACAGACATGAAATGGCAAACTGCTAGAACATTGTATCCGGCAATGTCTGTACATGCACACCAGAGACCAGACACCGTACAACAGGAGTCTCTTTACATCAAGGCCAATCAAAGTGCATTCTGCAATACCAATATGATACATGTGGGAAGGCACACAGCACCATAAAGCCGCCCAATCTTATACACTACTTGCTGCTCTGTAGCATCCCAATGCACTGTCAAACTGTACGTCGTGACTATCACAGATAAAATAATTCAGGCTAACTTCAGTACTGACGAACTACACCCCCCTGATATTTGAATCTTCTGAAGATGGTGAACTCAAACTTTCAGGCAATGCTGGTTCTGCTCCGACATTGTTTTCGCTGGCCTTGTGTTGGCTGCAAGCCTTGAATCTGAAGCAACATGATAAATGGTCGTTAACGATTCCGGCAACCTGCATGAAGGAGTAGATCGTTGTAGGGCCAACACACTGGAACCCGCGGCGCATCAAGTCCTTGCTTACGGCTTCAGCTTTCGGCGTCTTTGTAGGTACTTGGCGGGCATAGCGGAAGCAGTTCGTGATGGGCTTGTGGTTCACAAAGCTCCAGCAGTAGTTGCTGAATGATCCGAATTCCTGAACCACCTACAGGTGAGCATTTCCAAAGTTTAACACAACAAATACAGAGTTTATGGAGCATATGATGAGCTGTTTGATCAAATACGGTGAACTTGAGAAATCATGCGCAGAAGAACGAAGCCCATGTATCACATTGTTCAGATTCTTAAAGGGTACAACAAGATTTGGCCCATGCAAAAAAGGTCTCGGCCTTTGGGCTTTCTCTGTATGGATAGAAGGAAGTGGCTGCAGTGCTGTGCTGGTCAGCTGGTCTTTTATGCATTTGGCAAATGGTCAGAATTTCTCATGTTGACAAATTTCTGATGCCTATTTTCTTCCCAACTGTTAATGCCAAATTAGAAAACAGCAAAATATTGGCATTCAGCCTGATCAGAAGTGCAATCCTGTGCCCTCGTCCATCAGAGTCAACAAAAAAAACTCAATGGAAGTGCGAATAACTGCAAGTATACAGACTCTGTACCTTCTGCATTTGCTTGGCATTCGTTGCAACAGCTCGTATCTTTTGCTCTGACAGCAGCATACTTCCATTTGATCTCAACAGGTTTATCTTCTTCTCCGTAAATTCAGATACGGACGCAAAGTTGAAGCCATCAAACATCTCCCTGTTACATAGCTGAAGTATCGGTGGCCATTCTAAGATATCTTCAATGAACAGAGTTTCAGTTGTGGAAAAACACCTGAATTCCTCCCTCTTACTCAAAATAGCAGGCCAGGTGAGTTCAGCTAAGGCTTGTGATAGCGTGAGCAACTCGAAGAGCGTACGATTGTCATGAACTGGAACTCCCCATTCTTCGTCGTGGAATGCAACGTAGAGGGGATCTGAAGAAATGGAGGTACCTCAAAAGCATAATATCAGTTGACAACTGTGGGCCTATAATTTCATGAAGCTGAAAAATTCAGGTGTTTCTTGTTGCAGCAGAATGGATATCTGTAGCCTGTACTAAAGATACATGATCGCCTGATCGGCAATTCCAGAATGTTCATGGATAACAATTACGGAGTTAATTAAAACACAGGATATCCAGTATTACTCATTCACTAACGTACAATAGTCAACACAATGACCCTGGTCCGTTTTTCTTTTTTTGCATGTAATGACAATCTAACAAAGGCAGAGCACAAAATAAAAGGTTTCAACCGTAGCGGAAACAGAAGGCAATTTCTTTCACTTACCGTAAGAACCAACTGCTTGGTGAAGCAAAACAAATAAAAAGAAGGGAGGAATCAGAAAACAGTGAAGAACTCACCCGAGTTTGCGGTGATCCAGGAACACCTCACCCTCCCGCCGTCCGGGCTGACTGGCGGCGGCGGCGGCGGCGAGTTCCTACGCCTCCCTGACGGGATAACCCTGCCATTCCCCCATCTACCACTCTTGCCCCGCTTCTCATGATCATCCGGCCCCCTCGCCTTCGAATTGGCCGGCGACTTGGCTCTCTCAACTAGCTTGGCCCTGGCACTGGCTACCTTGGAGGAAGCCGAGGGTAGGGCCGTCCGGACGCGGCGGAGCTCGGGCGAGGGGAACTCTGACCTGACGCCCGGCATTTGCAGTTGCAGAGTCAAAGCTCTCTCAAGCTTTGCCGCAGTGGTTGCTCAATGTTCAGTTCGGCAGGGACGAGCGGTTTATTAACGCTGTTTTGAAACGGGCGCGCAAGGACGGAGTTACCCCTGACGCGAGTAGCAGGCCTAGCAGCCGAGAGCAGGGACAGAGACGTCATTTGGTCCTGCCGTGGTGGTGTCGGACAGGCGGCCAGGGCGGCCTCGTCGGGCTGGGCGTCGCCGTCGGCTGCGGGTGCAACGGCCTCGGCACCAGGGATTGGCGTCGCCACGACGCCACGTGCCGTTACGCACAAGCATCGCCATACGCCGCCCGAGTCCCAACACGTAGTCGGTCTCCGCCGCCCCGTCCAATTTGCACGGCCGCCGGGGCTTCGTGAGTTTGCTTGCGGCAGCCGGCAGGGTTCTCGTCGGCAAAGACCGTCTTCCCATGAACATTCGACAAGTACTCTGCAGTCTGCATATGTATTGTACCTTGCAAACGTAGCTATGCAAGGAACACGACAAGACGAAAGAACACAGAACTGAGGGCCTGTTTGGATCCATCCCCAAATAGCAAAAGAGTAAATGTAAAATTTTTGCTCCTGTCACATCAGATGTTTGGACGCTAATTAGAAGTATTAAATATAGTTTAATTAAAAAACTAATTACATAGATAAGGACTAAATGACGAGACGAATCTATTAAGCCTAATTAATCCATAATTAGCAAAATTACGGTAGCATTTGCCTTTTTGCACTTTGGGGTGTTTGGATCCAAAAGTGCAAAAAAAATGTAAAAGAGCAAAAGTTTTGCACTTTCTATTTCTCTTTCCGTTGGATCCAAACAGACCCTGATACTGAAGAATGTGACAGGAGCAACCGAATCAGCATTGGAGCCCGTTTGGAAGGGCTCCTGCTTTGTCGGGAGGAGTCGGAGCCCTTCCAAACGGACTCTTGGATGTGGCAAAAGCTCATGATGGATTGATGGAGCATGCCTCCAACCATTGTCTTCAAAGCAGTGGTATTCTCCACTGTTATACATGCACAGGAAGAACAGAGGACCCTAACCAGGATAATAACTCCAGCAATAGTTGCGAGTTCTTGAGCTGAACTGTAATGCTGTGAAAAGAAAAATATCTCTGACGGCCCGCTCAAGATCGCTCAGAGGAGGAGTCGGATGGCGTTACCTGGAACTCCTCATCGGCGGCGAGCGCGTTCTCGACCTCGGTGAGCGCGTGCATCAGCGTCTCCGTCACGTACTTCCCGCCAAACTTACCGAACCTCACCATCGCGTCGGGCCTCGCCATCCCCGCGACCGCCGCGCCGTTCCCCGTCTCCACCGCGGATACCGCCGAAGCCGCCTCCACGGCCACCGCCTTCCGCCTTCGCCGGCTGCATTGCCGCCGCGGCCACCGCGCCACTCCTCGAACCGGAGGACGCGGACTGCGGCAACTACACCCTACGGCGCGCGAGGGGACGGTCCCGGCGGCGGCGCGGCTAGGACTTCCCGATTGCGGCGACCATGGGTGTGGTAGGAGCTTTTGGTCCTTGCCGCGGGGGCGGGTGGGTGAAGAGCTTGTGCTAGGGCTTGAGGATGGGGAGGGCATGGATTGGTCGAGTCTTGCACTTGCAGTGAACAGAGGACGGCGGCCATCGCCGGCGGCGGCTCGCCGATAGGGGAGAAGAAGCGGCTGCCCAGGGGATTTTCATAAAACTACTACAGATCATTTTACATAAAACTCCCTAATTTGGATCGCGACCCATAATCACGATCCACCGTAGGGGTCTAACTGCAAAATAGTAAAATAGTGGTCCAATGTTTGTAAAAACCCTCTAATTTGGATCGCGTTAAGAATCGCAATCCAAATCAGGAGGTTATTTGAAAACTATGTATGCCGGCCGGCGAGGCGGCGAGTCCGCCGCCGGTTGTTGCGGTGCGATGCGTCAGGCGCCATCGGCCGTCGACAAGCACACTCAGCTGCGGCTCCAGCGCGGCACCGTTCAGCCACACACGCGCTGCTGCCTCCGGCACCAGGCCGCCGCCTTCAACTAGCGGCGCCCGCTCGCACCTGGACGCCGGCACCACCATGGACGGAAATCTAAGGAAGTGGTGGCCATGCGGAGCGCGCATGCCTGCCTGATCCCCGGATGTTCTTCGATGATACGATCCCCGGTGGAACTGAGTAGGTTCAGACAGTAAAGCAACAACCTGTAGTCGGGCTGCAGCTTGTAGCATTGTGAGCAAGTCAGACAATCTAATTTCCTCCACAATCACTGATTCGCATCACAAACGACTCCAGAAGCAAGCGGTGCTGCTCTGCTTTGTTCCTTCTTTTCCCATGGAAATCAAAAGGAGGTTTGATACTCAGCAACTCTTCATTTGCAATACTGAACACGTGCAACAAAATTGTAATGTTTTGCTGCAGCCATTATCTTGACTACCAGGTGGTATCTTGACCAGCCAATCTTTTCTTTCATCAATTTCAAATCTGACTACAAAACTATTGTCAATCAAGAATCTTGAGCTGAACATGATTGCATCTGAATTGTACTAAGAGCATCCGCTAATTGTTCTTCCAATTAAGAAAACTATGGTGGGTAATCAGATGCAAGGTTCTTTTGTTGGGGAACAAAAGAACATCCATGAAGTCGTGAACTGCTAGAATACTGCAATTCTGTACATGCACACCGGAGACTAGGCACCGTACAATCAGAAAACAACATAACAGGAGTCGCTTTACATCAAGGCAAATCAATGTACATTCTGCAATACCAATATGATACTCCCTCTGTTCTAAATTATAGGTCGTTTTCGCATTTCTAGGTGCATAATTTTTGCTATGCACCTAGATATGCACTATGTCTAGATACATAGCAAATATTATGCATTTAGAAATGCAAAAACAACCTACAATTTGGAACGGATACAATTTGGAACGGAGGGAGTACATGTGAGAAAGCACACACCACACCAGAAAGCTCCCGATCTTATACACTGTATATGCCACTTGCTATGATGTACTGTAAAACTGTTATGAGTTATTAATCTATCATAAATAAAAAAAATCAGGCTGAGTTCAGTGGTTAACTACATCTCCTTGATATCTGAATCCTCTGAAGATGGTGAGCTCAACCTTTTATCAGGCAATGCTGGTTCTGCGCCATCCCTAGGACTGCCTGTTACTGCTTGCTCAGAGTTTCCCATAAGCACGGATTACATCAATGCAGGGAACTGCACGGTGTTGAACTAAGGATGTAATTGCATTCAACAAATCCACCAGCTTTTTACCAAAATAATTGGACCTAGGACAGCACTTGCAGATGGCAAGTTTATCTGGAGTGTTCATCAGCACCTGAAGAAAGACACAGCATGGTGTTATAAGTCCATAACAGTCAGCAAGAGAAGCTATATACAACAATTTATACATCAGTCATGAAGGGACAAAAATAACTACTTACTGAAAAACACAAGATATAGTGCTAATGCAAAAGCACTTGCCACATGTGGCAGTTGCATCAACAATTCGGACGCTCAAATCATGCTCCTGTTAATCAAATTACTTCTCTGCGAAGTACATGGAATCCTGAAAATGCAGCGGCTCATTTCCCCAAGAGGTCCATCCAGGAAACAACTCTCTGGAAAAAAGCTCAATGCATCTTGGAGGTTTAGGACCTGGAATATATTCTGAAAGTAATTCTTTTACAGGTTAAGGATTTAGTTATTGACCACCTGTTATATTCAGCTAAAAAGAACCACATTGCATTAGTGTCTTTTCCAAGCTATAAAGAGAAGGGACGACGAAGTATTGCAGGGAAGGATACTCTCGAGGGGAGGTTTCCTGGAGTGAGCACCCGGAACACTCATAATTACTTGGGTTCCTTCTAACAACTTGAAGTTTGATCCTTGCTTAGCATCTGTGTTCTACATGAACAAACCAGGAGAATTAAATACATGAATTTTAGAATACACCTGCAGAAAAAAGTCACAGTCAAGACAAGGGACAAGTAACCAGGTGGGATAAACTTACGACATTTATGTAGCCAATGAGGAGGCATTCATAAGGCCTGTGATGGAACAAGTCTAGATCGCCAATTAGAGAACCATCATGTTTCACCTATGATTTGCTGAGAATTTTAGAATCAAATTGCAGGGGGAAAAACATATCACTATAAAATTAGCAAATCTAACAGTGAAAATGCTGCGTCAGCAAGTGCCAAATGAGTATAAGATAAACCTTCAGCCAATAAAATACAGTGGGATCTTTCACCCCCCAAGAAGGAAGCAACTCTTTCTCAACAAACATCCGCAATTTCTCCCGATTTGTAATCCATAAAACGAGAAGGGCTCCGGCCGGATGAGCAAGTTCTTGCACTGGAAGATACAACAAATATTTGTTGGGAAGTGTAGGATACCTGCAGCATAAACTGTTGAATGAAATGATTTTTCACTCTACAAGGTTCCTAACACAAAATCTGCAGATATTGAAATTACAATTAAGGAGATGGTGGATAGTGACAAGCATGACCTCATTTTAACCACAGATGGTTTAGTTTTGCTGACACAGCCAACTCATACTTTACTATTTTACAGAAAGAAGAAGAAGACAGCATAAACATTATATGGTCAGCTAAGGGTACTGATATCCCGACTACATTGGACTATTGGAGATCACATTCTGACTTGAATATCAGCTAAAGAGGGTACCTAAAACGAAGTAGTTAAAACCAAGGGCATGCATTTCTTTTCAAAAAAAAGGGAACATATCTGAAGCAAAAATAGAATTTAGTGGTTTCAGAATCTGACAGATGTAAAGGGTAAAGCAATATCTGATGAGACTGCTCTCTAAGGACTGAAAGAATGCAAAGCCATGCTGCATAATGTGGACCAAGATTAAGTCATAAGGTCCATCTAGCGCTCTAGGCACTCAAGCTTCTATTTACTTGACAAAGAAAAAAGTGTACGGAAATTGTTATTAAATACTTACTCACTTCATAGACAAATCAAATCCAAAAAACAGTGAACTTACGCTTCTTTCTGACGAACACATCCATTCTCCCAAGGTGGGTCAACGACTATAAGATTATACCCTTGATTTGAACTACCTGGAGAAAAAAGGGCAGCAAACAACAAAATAAGGAATCCTTCATAAGCAACAAAAGATGTGTGCATATTTAGCCATCTTTGGTGGTACATTCTAGCATACCAGGAATGAGATCTCGAACACGTTTGAAGTCGCTCTTTATGTCAATGGGTCACCCAGAGCATGAAAAGGCATTTCAAAATTAAGGGCGGATCATTCAGTAAGCTGAAGCTATATGTAACAAAGAAGAATATTTACTTACCATCAAGAAGCAACTTCCTCTTGGTAAAATGTAGTGCCTGTTCTGGAAGTCTCCCTCCGCCTCGTCAATCGCTTCAACACTGATTATGCTATTAAATAGTGGAAAGGATGTCTTTTGGGCATTAAAGGAACCTAAGATATCAGAATGAACACAATAGTGCTTCAGTACTCCATCATGTACCTCCAAACATGGTCATCAAGAAATGAATCATATGTAACGTTATTTTACCTTCCCCATTGCCCAGAACATGGGGTTTGCGAAAGCAAATAGTGATCTCATAGAAAGGTGCGCGCCATGAGGTTCCAAGCTCGACGAAATTATTCTCGAAACCACTTCCCACATCAAGTTTGTGCTCCTTGCCCTCGATCATCTTGGAAATGTGCTCCAGTAGATATTTATCCTTAATGAGAGATTCATGTGCACTCAAGAGTAAAGGCCTCGCTTCCTAGTAAGAGGTAACAACAAACAATTCAGTAATTAAAACACTATCACTAAACCTGAAAAACACACTTCAGAATTCTCCACAGCCTCCAAACAAACATTCTGTCTCCACTTTCGACTACCTAAAATTCAAAAATCATCTGGCACGCAGTCAAAGCCTGCCAATAATCATAGTAACTCCAGTGTATCAATGCTATCAGTTTAAACCAGTGTTTCAGCGACGCCGCAGTCACAGCAAAGCAGTATTACAGATCACCTGGTGCCGCGCTTCAGCGATCCGCTCCATGGCATTGAGCCCCCTGGGCTTTGGCTTCTGGTTACGCTTGCGCTTTCTCCGTTTCTCGGGCGGCTCGGTCTCTGTGTCGCCTACCTGACGCGGTGGCTCGAAGCTTCTGGAATAGTAGGCAGAAGGGATGATGCGGAAGCGCTGGTAGGACCCGTTGAGGAGGCGGACCGGGTCGAGGAAGGCGGCTCCGGTGCTGGTACCGGTGACGTTGAGGCGGTAGACGCCGGTGGCCTCGAACGACCGCAGCTCGTCGCTGATTTCCATCTGCGGCAGCAGGGGCAAGGGTTTGGGAGGGCGTTCGTTACCCTCCATCCGAACTCTGAATCGCTGGGTCTTCCTTCCTTCGGGCCAGCGCAGCCGGCCGAGCGACGCCGCCGCCGCCGGGGGAGTGTATGGGCAGCCTCCCTCCACCTCAGGTAAGCGGCGCCGCCAATTAGCCCCCAGGCCGGGAGCAAGCGCGCGGGTGTGGAGCCAGGTCAGGGAGGCACGCGCCGCCGGTTGGGGTTCAACTGTCAAGCGGGCCCCACCAGTCAGAGCCGTGAACTGGAACGCGCCGCGTCGGCACACCAGTGGTCGCCGTCCACAGAAGCGAAGCGAACCCAACCGCCACCCCCCCCCCCCCCCCACCCCCAGCGAAATCTTCAAACCCATACGCCATTGCGCCATGGGCAGTGTATCCGCTGCTCACGAGCAGAAGGTGCTCAGATGCGCACATTAAATCTCACGCGTCCATCTCTCATCCAAGGGTGGGTTACGTTTTTTTATCTACCCCCTCCCGCACATAGGACTTGGCAGTTCATTTTATGGCATATTCCCCAATCGATTGAGGAGGGCAGGCAGGCGGGCGAGCACGCGTGGCGCGGCGGCGGGCGAGCATGCGCGGCGCGGCGGCGGGCGAGCACGCGCGGCGCGGCGGCGGGCCAGGCTCGGCGCGGCGGCGGGCGAGCACGCGGCGCGGCGGCGGGCCAGGCGCGGCGGCGGGGCAGCACGCGCGGCGGCGGGCCAGCTCGGCGCGGCGGCGGGCGAGCACGCGCGGCGCGGCGTCGGGGCAGCACGCGCGGCGCGGCGGCGGGCCAGGCACGGCGGCGGGCCAGGCGCGGCGGCGGGCCAGGACGCGCGGCGCGGCGGAGGGCCAGGACGCGCGGCGGCGGGCCAGCAGGCGCGGCGGCGGGCCAGGCTCGGCGCGGCGGCGGGCCAGCACAGATCTTCTCTCCTTCCTGGTATTGAGGAGTTAGAGCCTCTTTCAGATTTCACAGACATCGGATGAACATAGATGAGCAAAATTGTTCCTGATGGCATGTCCCTGCTATCAAGAGGAGAGAAGATTGCCTCTGGCAGGAGCCGAAGGATATAGATCGAGTTGCTCAGCCGAGCACGAGCACAGATGTGCTGGAAGCTTGATCATGGTTGGCTGGAGCAAAGCTGTTGGCTTGGTGAGGTCACATTGATCCGACAAGCTTGGGGGATGGGTTTGCACTAATGGCGGCATTGGGTAATTTCCATACATGTATGTATATTGCTAGTCTAGAATCTTAGATGTAGAAATGTCTCCCTCATTTGTGTTTGAGGGCAGACCTTGTAACTCGACCACATGGAAATTTTGTTGAGCAGGTACAGACAGAGAAGGGGAAAGAGGAGGCCCTCAGCATCACCCATTCGTTGCTGTTTCTCATGTTTTGATCATTCTCTATTTTATTCAGGGCTGGGTTCCACCTCTATATCAGAAATGTATGATGTGTCAATGTAGCTGCAAAAGAATGATCAGAGTCAAATGCAGCTTATGTGAAGAGAGATGGACGCGTGAGTTTTAATGTGCGCATCTGAGCGACGAACGACCGTGCGCAGCGGATACACTGCCTCGTTTCTAAACTTGAAACTTGAAAGGTTGGTTCTTAGGGTTCGGATTCGATCAGGGACAAGATGATTAGCTGCAATGCCTAGTTTAGTGTGTACATGGTGTCTGCATTCTAGTCTGTACTTTTTCAAGGTGAAATTTCTGCAACTTGATCTGGATAAGAAAAGGAATTGGCTTTCAGAGATTCTGCCTGGTGTAATTCTATACTGTGCAGTACTGCATCTTGCATTGCAGCTAGTAGGCTATACTACTAATTTATAAAACAACTAAAGCAATCAAGTAAAGAACCATGACTTATAATTTACATGCCCAATCAAGGAATATTAACAGCTTATAATTTACATGCCCAAAAGGATTCTTATAATTCTGGTAATGTGAATTAACACAACACCATGACTTATTAAAGCTTTGGAGCATAGCTAGGTACCCTCAGTTCCCAAAATCCTCCTGTCCCATTATCCTAGCCTAGCAACGCTGTCAAAACACTATTTTCATTCTTGCACAAAATGCAGCAACCTACTGAGCCGGTGGATCCTGTTTGACATTCTTTCGCTTCCGTGGCTTGGACAATTCTTTAGCTTTCTTGATTCTTTTACAACCTCCCTTGGACCGAACATTAGTTGGTGGATGTATCTCTATTTTTTCTAGAATTTGGCATCCAATGAAACCCTCGTACTCTTGTTGTCTAGTTTGAACTATGTTAGGTATAATGGAACCAAGAGAAGCTTCTATGTTCATCACACTTGAAACTAAAAAATCCATGCCTTCTTTTGAACTCTTCGCGTGTTGAATCAAATCTTCCACTTTATTTCGCACCGTGGCTATCTTTTTTCTTTTCTCCAATTCATCAACATCTATGGGCTTCTCATCCAAAAGGTTGCCTTCCTCATCGTACACGTGATCTCTAAAAGAACAAGTAAATAATAAGCTTTAGAATGGTAGTAAAATAATATGACGACATGAAAAGCATAATGTTTTTACCTTTTGCATCTTTTTTGAAATCTCTTTAGAATGTAAGCTTCAGGAAGTTCACGAAGCTTTTCACCTCTCGCCACTGAAATGATATGACGACAAGGAATTCCCATCGTCTCAAATAACATGCATGAGCAATTACCAAATATACTTGTTGTGCACCAGCGAACCACCCTATCCCTTTTACTCTCATCATTAATGAACACCATTTTTATACTCTCAAATGGTGTTATACTTACAACAGAGCAGCGGTCTCTAGCAGCTATCACCTCTGTTTGGAATCTTTTAAACACATTACGTGTGTATAGAATGCTACCTTGTTTCTCCATAGGCCACGGTGTAATCCATTGAGGTGTGGTATGTAGGCTCACATGATCCTCCTTTAACTCCTCTTGCCGTTGGCATTCCAAGGCTGTATCAAACCTAAGCCAAAACTCAACCAAAGACAACTTACGATGGATAAAGCGTTTGAAAAATGAATTTGCGCTTTCAGATCTCGAGGTGGTCCTGAGGATTCCTGAAAGCGGTATATGTTTCAAGTATGCTGGAACCCATGACTCACGGATGGCATACCTATTAGCCATCCACTCATTCCTCTCGAGAGCATACTTAGCTATGAAAGCATTCCATCGCGTCTCAAATTCATCTTCATTTTCTGAACCCCACACACATGCATTCAGAAGAGGCCAAAATTCCTCTTGATTACTTCTTGCATGCCCAACCTTTTCAGGAACCTTCTCCAATATGTGCCACATGCATAACCTGTGAACTGTTTCCGGAAAAGTAGAGTCAATTGCTACTTTCATGCTTGCATCTTCATCAGTCACAATAAGGCTCGGTGCTTTGCCCCCCATTGCCGAGAGAAATGTTTTGAACAACCACTCATAGGACTCGATCTTCTCATTCAATAGAAATCCAGCTCCAAAGAAGACACTTTGCGTATGATGATTCACACCAGTAAAAGGTGTAAACTTCACGCCATATTGATTTGTGCTAAATGTTGCATCAAATGATACTAGATCACCAAAATGACTGTAGTTTTTCCTACTTGTTGCATCAGCCCAAAATACATAAACCAACTTTCCCTCCTCATCCACAACAAAATCATAGAAAAAGGCTGAGTTTGCTTCTTTTTTTCTCTCAAGCTGTGCAATGAATAATTGTGCATCTGCATCCTTTATCTTCTCCCTAAGTCCTCGATAGTAGTTCTGAAAGTCACGTTTTGTGCATCCAATAGTGTTGAATCCACCGTCCGTGACTTGTAGAAGTCTATATGCAAGAGAGGTTCCTATGCTTGCTTTATGGCATGTAAACAATGTATTCTTGGCTCTTTGACTAACTGATCGGTTTGAATGAAGAAAAGGTGTTTTACTAGGCGAGGCGAGTGCATGATTATGTTCTTCCACCATTGAAGAGATATAATATTTCTTATCTGCACCTAACTTCACGTATATATGCGCATCGCATCCACATCTTTTCACCACACGCTTCTTTTTCTTTTTAGAGGGCTCATCTGTCTCGTTGTCTTTGCTCTTGTTGAAACCGTTCCTCGAGCACAAAAACCTCTTATTTGTAATTTGACCATCAAGTGACAGATTACGAGAACCAACGCGAACTTCAAACCCTCCATCATGTGCATATGCCTTATAAAACTTTTCCACATCATCCATATTATCAAATGACATTCCAACAACAGGCTTCATTTCATCCGCACATATAGGCTTAAACGGCGAGTACTGCAATATAAGATAATGAATAATTATTATACACTACCTTACAATCCTTTCAAAAATAAAAAATTCAAACTTACCGTTGGAGGAATGTACGGTTTCTTTGTTGGTGTACTGAAACTAACAGAGGATGATCCAACGGGTTGCCCGTATCCATGACCATCGTGCCCCTGCAGAAGGGGATCCTCGCCACTGCCAAATGCTCCCTGCGTAAATAAAAGACATCACAATGCATGGCCAAGTTTCCACCGTGGTGCTCAAGAGGAGAAGGGATCGTCGTACCATGGAGAGGACACTGTGAGCCTCTTCCCATTGTGGAGAGGCCGAGATGTCGACGGCAGCCATACTATGGTCGGCAGCCGCGCCCTCCTCTAGCTCGCCCGCCATCGCCATGCCCTGCTCGCCCCGCCCGCCCAGCCCTGCATGGCCGAGCGCCGCTCCGTCCATGCATTGCTCGCCAGTCACGGCGTCCTCGACCTCGCTCGTCGTCGCCATTCCCTCCCTGCTCGCCCCGCGCAGCCCTGGTCGGCCTGCCGTCCGCCCGCCACGCCGCCACGCCGCGCCACGCCCTCCCCTTGCAGACCGCCCCTGATGCCCAGTGCCACCGCCTACGAACAGAGCAGGGACTGCCCGCCGCCGCCCCCCGCCGGCCGCGCCGTCCGCCGTCCGCGCCGTCCGCTCGCGCTCGCCCCCCGCCGGCCGCGCCGTCCGCCGCGCCGACCGCCCGCCGCGCCGTCCGCTCGCGCTCGCCCCCGCCGGCGCGCCGCCCGCGCTCCCACCGTCCGCCCGCCGTCCGCCCCGCCGTCCCCCAGCGTCCGCCGCGCCGTCCGTCCGCCCGCCGTCCCCCAGCGTCCGCCGCGCCGTCCGCCCGCCGTCCCCCACCGTCCGCCGCGCCGCCGTCCGCCCGCCCTCCCCCACCGTCCGCCGCGCCGTCCGCCCGCCCTCCCCCACCGTCCGCCGCGCCGTCCGCCCGCCCTCCCCCACCGTCCGCCGCGACATCCGCCCGCCGCCACCCCCCCCCCCCGCCGTCCGCCCGGCGCGCCGTGCAGCTCGCGCCGCCCGCCCCGCCGTCCGCCTGCGCGCCGTGCAGCTCGCGCTCGCCCGCCGCCGATCGCGCTCGGACCCCGCCGACCGCCCGCCCCGTCGTCCCGCGCGCCGGTCCGTTCTTGCGCGGGAACGGGAGGGCAGGGAGATCCTTCGCGGGAGACGAGAAGCCCGACAGTTTGGTTCGGTCCCTGTGTGCGGAGGGGCTAAAACGAAAAAACGGCTCGCACCTTTGGATGGGAGTTGGACAGCGGGATATCAATGTGCGCATTTGAGCACCTTCTGCTCGTGAGCAGCGGATAATGTCCCTGCGCCATGCCCATCTCGCACCTCCTCTCGCCGCCTTCCCTCCCATCCCTGCCGCCGCCTCACCTCCGCAACGGAGCGGCACGGCAGTGCCCGACGCCACTGCGTGCCGCCCTAGCGCTCCCGCCCCAGCGCCACGTGGGGCTCGCCGCGGCCCGTGGCGATGGTGGGACGCTGGGCTCCAGTAGAGCGCGGGCGGTTGGGGCCGTTAGGGTTTCTGCGGTCCCCGGAGACGGCGGTGCCGTTGCTGGTGGTACGGGGATCGCGGCGGCAGCGGCGGCAACGGTGGTATTCGCGGTGATGAACCGGGTGCTGTACAAGCTGGCGCTTGTGCCAATGAAGAATTACCCCTTCTTCCTCGCCCAATTCGCCACATTTGGGTAATTGAAATACTTTAATAACTTCGCATCGACTGCTGCGGAATTGTACATAGTTTGTGCTACGGAATACGTACTGCACTAGTTCTGTACTTGTGGTTTCCTGGACTGATCAAACGTAGACGTACATTGATGGTTTTGTCTTGTCAAAATTAATTTTCCAAGGACTTACGATGTGCAATGCTTCGATTGAATTTAGTGTTGGTAGAATGCACGTGTTCTTTATATGCCTCAATGTTTCCTTTTCACAAACTGATTTCTACGAGCAATGAACTACTCATTTGTTATTTGCAGGTATGTGCTAGTGTATTTCTCTATTCTCTTCATAAGATTTCGCGCTGGAATTGTCACTAGAGAAATGTTAGCACTTCCAAAGGCACAGTTCATGCTAATTGGCTTGCTAGAAGCACTAGGTGTTGCTTCAGGCATGGCTTCTGCTGGTAATTGATAATGTTCCTACTTTGCTGTTACAATTCATTGTTTCAAGTGTGTGCATTTTAAACATTTTCAGTAGTTCAGTATGGTTTCTTCAGATCATTACTAAATGGAATTATATCGATGTTGTCTATCCTCGCAGCTATGTTGCCTGGGCCATCTATTCCAGTATTGTCGCAGGTAAAATGTCTACATGTACCACTGGGTCACTTCTGATTACTTCATAGATAAAGCTTTGATCGCGGGATGTATGTATGCATTGTTTATATATAACCCTGTAAAAAATGCTGGTCACATGTATGCTGTTTTTGCTATTTATTTTTTCCCCTTAGCATTTCTCTTTAGATTTCTGTATTCATTCTAAGTGCTAGATCAACACTTCTATAATTGTTCTAGCCACAATGTTGGGTTCATATTCGCATGCTCGCTTGTATATTCGTTTTTAGTGATCATATCAGCTATATCGACCTTTTTCACGACCACTTTCCATTTTACCTTCCTGTGAATACTCTAACATGCACTGTCATCTTTTTGTAGTCTTTTCTGGTTTGGCAGCTTATCTTATCTGTCCTCATCTTGGGAAGGAAATATAGAACAAACCAAATTCTTGGCTGTATGCTTGTCACCGCTGGGGTAATTTTAGCAGTGGCTAGGTGTGTATCAGAATAGTTAGCCTTCTACTTTTGCTTAATCTTCTGTTGTACTTCCATATTGGACACTAAACAATAGTTACATGCTGTCTGTTTTATTCAACACCATGCTTGTTTATCGGGCTTGCTCGTGTAAAGATCATACTGGATATTATCAAAGCACCTTGGTTCATCCTAGATACTACTGGTCCCATTTTAGGATGTGCAGGCAATAAGAGAATTTGTGCTAATTTTTTCATAAAAGTTAGTGACACAAATATTGACCACTATGTAGAAATTTAACAGATTGCTTGTGTTTTCCAAGTTTTCAGTGGCATAGTACTGAGAATGAACCTGATATTCCCACAAGACATAACATATATGCTAAACCAAGAGCTTGGAAAAATACAAGCTGAGAAATTTTTATGGTGGATCAGTTGTATGCTCATGATTTTTTTAGTGGTATTGTGCTCATGACTTGATTAACTTTTGTGTGTCTCTTTGTCATGATTTTTTTTCTTTATGAATGCAGTGGAGCCAATGGTGGTCCATTTCTATCTGAACTCAATTTTTTCTGGCCAGTAGTAATGATGGCTTCAGCTGCATTTCAAGCTGCTGCTTCCATTATCAAGGTTGAGTTTCCTCATCAGTAGTGTTGTGGTGGAATTTTCAGGTTACTCAGCTCCATAATTCTTTTTTGCACTACTACAGGAGTTTGTTTTCATCGATGGAGCGAAACGCCTTGAGGTTTTGTATAATTCCATTAACAGTTTGTTTATTTATGTCATTCATTTTTCTGATACTGAAATCATGATTAGTTTTGGTTTTTGGTGTTTACACAGGGAAAACGGCCTGATATATTTATAGTCAACTCTTTTGGTTCAGGGTTCCAGGTAAATAACTGAGTTCTTTTCTTTTTGTTAACTGTATATTACAGTCAATACTGAAAACAGGAATGATACTAAGTTTAAGATCTTCTTTTGTACTCTATGATGCGTTAAAAATTTATTGTGGTTTCTGGTTTGCTTATGAATCATAGAATTTTGTTCTTTTTGTTCGTTGAAAATCTGCTATCTTGAATCCTACAGGCTTATGATGCGTTAAAAATTTATTGTGGTTTCTGGTTTGCTTATGAATCATAGAATTTTGTTCCTTTTGTTCGTTGAAAATCTGCTATCTTGAATCCTACAGGCTCTTTTCGTTTTCCTACTCCTTCCATTTCTCTCTAGCTTGAAAGGGATACCTTTTGCTGAACTCCCTGCGTACCTAAACCATGGTGCTGCATGCTTTCTGAATATTGGAGGGAATCTGAAGGGTAAGTAGTGTACCTTCAGATGGTAAATAAGCATTATCTCATATTTTGTAACTTCAAATCTGTGGTGATCGGAGAAAAAAAGTTTTTTTTGTGGAATCTTCGAGGAGTGAATAATATCCATTTTTTTGGTTTGCTCAGTGTAATTGTTCGGTTATGCATGTCACAGGAATATATTTACAGCACTTTGCTGACCATTTCAAACTCAAGACACTTTAGTCCATTAATGTTGATCACTGATTACCTGTAATCTATGATGCCGGATTCTTTATTAAATGTTTCAATTTTCAGATTGCCATGGAGCTCCTCTGCTACCACTACTCTACATGACTCTGAACATAGCCTTCAACATTTCTGCGCTTAATCTGGTGAAGATGTCTACTGCTGTGGTTGCTTCACTAACATCAACTTTGGCAGGTTATGCAACAGTTTATTCTCCCTATTCATATTTTGATGCTAAACCAATGTAGTAGTGCCAGCCAATCAGGCAAGAGTATATACTAAAGCTTAAGTTTCTAAAACAATAAAATTTGAGGTACCATCCAATCATTTTGTGCAGTTGTGTTGGAACAGATTCCTATAAGAGTATATGATTTGCAACCAAGTTTGAGGAAACAGGCCCTTTTTAATCTGAAGTGTTTGTGACATGTTTCTCCCATTTGCTCTGTTTTATATCTTTTCTAACTATATACTTCCCTGCAGTACCTCTTACCATCTATGTCCTGTCACTGCCTCTGCCATATCTACCTGAAGGGACAAATTTGAGCACATCTTTTATAATTGGTGCTGCCACCTTAGTGCTCGGGCTGCTTCTATACAATCTTCCTCAAACATCAGCTGATCAAGTGAAGAAAGATTAATCTAAACCAATATCGTATATGAGGATGACAGGAAGCTATAGCTACTGGTGCTCCTTCATACAAGAAAAAAAAGAACTGCATGAAGTGAGCGGCACAATTTGATGCAGAACTTCTGCTGTCAGTTCCTTTTTGAGCGAATGTAAGTATCAACTACTTCATAAATTCCTTGGTTGTATAGTAGTTCTTTCTCGCCTTTCTTGTCTGCGTGTGTGAGTTGGGGGAGGGGTGTAAAACAAGAATGTCATGAGTTCCTTTGTCTCATATCTGTTGCTCGGTTCTCCTTTATATCAACGTGAACTTGTTTTTAGTATTTATCTATGTGCTCCTTACTAATTGCTTAGCTTGATGATAAGCATAACACTGTTACCTGTTTTTAGTAGATATCTGTTTAGCACTTTTAGCTTGATGATAGGCATAATACTGTGATTTGCACAGCCGTATCTCCACATGGGGGATAGGGAGTTTCTACCCTCACGGCTGTTGCCAGGTTTAAACTGCCGAAGCACATGCTTGGTTCATGATTCCTGCGAGCCGTCAGCAATTCCGAAACAGGCAAGTTTTGCCTTGCAGGCTTGCATTTTCTGGCACCGTGACCACAGAACAGAAACTTGTCGGACAAAGCTCCTAACACCGACAAGTAACAGAGAATGTCGACAAGTCGGAGTCCGTTGCTTGGCCCGGTACCCAAGTCCAAGTCCAAATCCAAGTGGCATCCATGGTCATACGTACGCGCCCCGCGCCCCTGTCCTGATCCCACACGTCCGCATCGACATCTCTAAAGATCTTCTAGCCGCCGATGACGCTCGCGGAAGAGAGGTATGCGTGGCAGTAGCTTCACATCACTTCGGCAGCACGCATGAGTTTTAGCCCCGGCTGAGTGTTCCAGCAAGGAACCCCTTTAACGAATTGGACAGCCAAACGGTTCCAGCGTTGTTTGCCAATCCGTGGCGGCCTTTTGTTTAATGGTGACAGTTTTGGCACGAGGGCAATTTTCGGAGCTGCATCGCTGTATTGGTGGTTGGGTACTGCATTTTGTCCTGGATCCCTGTTCGTTGGACCCAGCATCGTGTTGCCAAAACATAGGTGTGGCAGGCCGTGGTTTGGTCAGATACTTCCTCGAACGGAACGAACTCATGCCGATGTGTATTATCAGATGAAACTTGTTAGCGGACAGGCACTACTGACGACACACCAGAGTCTCTCTCAGCTCAGCTGTGAACGCAAGTACGCAACAGGACTGGGCCTCGCGGTCCTGACCGCCCTGACCACCCACACGAGACCATGCATGTAGGCACAGCGCTGACATAAGTTTGAGCTCATCTTCCGGAAGAAAGAAGTTGGAGCACAACACTGTGATCTAGCCAATCCATGGAGACTCGACATTTGAAAAAACCCATCGTATTGGAATCACCCTTCGTCGCTCACGATCGGCGGCGCACAGCACAGGTTGCCAGTTGCCAGTTTGCCACCCAGCAGCGGCCAGCACACAGGCCTGAGGCTTGCCTGCACGTTCTCATCAGGAGATCACGCACGGGATCCAGACCTCTCTCTGGAGGAGGAGGAGAGAAAAAAAATGAATTTGTTTGGCGATGCAATGCAAGCCAAGCAACCTGGTCTGTGGATGGATCGACCACCCGTGGCGAGCAATGGTGTCGCAAGGCAAGCAAGGGCGAACCGTTAAGCGAGCGTGTCCGCCCAGACGGGGCACACACGCCCAATGCAAACCGCCGGTGGTGGCCTACATACCGTGCGCCGCCACCCATCGACACGTGTCGTCGGACTGTCGGGTCGGCGAGGGAGCTGGCTGCGGATGGCGGCGCGTGCGGATCGCCTGGCTTGAGTGAGATCTCTCAACGTGGGCACGATCGATGTGAGACCACGTACGCGGCGTGGTTGATGGGCAGCGCCGTGTGCAGGTCGACACGCAAAGCAAGCACGATCAGCGATCGGACCGGCCGGGTCCGTCCATCATCTCCCTGGTCGTCGTCTGGCGCACCCTGGTCCGACCAGAGTACGCAGTGTGAATGTGGAAGCAACTGGAAGACGACAAGCTGCGCGAGGGACGCCATGGCCTCCGTGCCATGGTTTTAAACTATCGGCTAAAACGTTTAACGGTTGGGCTGTCGTTACGATATTTAGCGGGTTATAACCGATTTTAATGGACTAAATATCATAGCGGCTGCTCTTTCTAACAGATATAGTCGGATTTAGTGGTAGCTCTACCCGGCTATTTAAAATCTTGCTCCGTGCACATGTTGTGAACGCGTGAACACGACCAGCCTTTTGCAGCAGTGTTCCACGTGTACAATCTTCTGAGAATTGATTTTCAACTTTTGACCGCCCATTCTACCAATCGGTAAAGACTCAGCATTATTGCAGTTGCAGATGCTGTAAGTTTCTATACGGCCGACAGCGTAGATTCAAAACGAATCAATGTCATTCAAAAGTAGCGCGATCGATTAAAAGAAATTTATTCAGAAAACTTTTGAAACCACATGCATTGTCGAGCTAAAACAAGGGTGTGTACGGGAATGCTCAAACAGATCGCAGTAAGTCATGACGCGTGCTGGCCAGGCTTTGGAACGTGGTCAGCCAGCCACCATGTGACCAAGCCGAGCATGGGCCCGCATGTCAGCGACGTCTGCCGGGAAAGGAAAACGGAGCCCTTTCCCACGCACCGTCGTCCTTCACTGAAGATTCCTGGGCCAACCACGTGGTCGCGCCCGTTCGCGCCGGCCGGCTTTGTTCTTGTTCCTCTGGTCTTTTCTGCTGCGCGTCCGCTTGTTCACACTTTGTCAAACCGGGTCCTGCTTAAGCTTAGCTTAACCCCGATGCCATTTCCTCTAGAAACATTACGCTTCCTTCCTAATCACAGCTTAATTAATCACAGCACAATGGCCGTGGACTGACTGCTCCGCTGCGTCTTGCCCTTGCCATTGCCATGATGCTGCTGCACCCAAAAGCTTCACACAAGGGAAATGGACACAAAGTTTGTTGAGACTTGGCGATCACACAAAGAAAACTGAGAAGAAATAACGGCCACACTTGGGCTGACGCTAGCCCAAAGTCCGGGATCCTGCATCCGTCAGACAGCAGAGGATGGAGCGATCAACATGCAGAGATGCCTTTGGTCACTGGATTTCCTTCAGATGTGGATATATCGTATATGGTACTACGTATTATGAGTTGGATTAGTGTAAGTTATGCTTACTCCTGATCTCACCCCGCACGCCTCGTGATTGGACACATGCGTAATGTGGCTAATTAGTGGGAAGTGATGAGCTCTAACGGAGTGCCTTGAGGAATTCAGACGCTCCACTCGCCGGTTTCAGCTCGGAAACTTTCAGGGATTTCAGCAGAAAAAAAAAGAACAAGCTCAGCATGTCGGCTAACGCCACGAAACCTGACCGGAAGCTCATCGGAAACGCACAAGATATGGCAGCAGAACTTTGGTTTGCAGATCGCCAAACTCTTTTCTCGACCCACACCGATTGGCATTGGCCTTTCCGCCTTTTTTTGTCGTGAGCCCGACAAAGCACCATGCCAAACAAACACGCGCACGCGGCACGCTCTTTCTCTCTCCCCTCGCCACTGGTTGCTTTGCTTGCTTCCACCAGGCGGCAAAGCTCCTCCCCAAGCAGCTGAGCCGCCTCCGTCCTCCCCGAGGAGAGAGAAACGGGAAGGGGCAGCACGAGCACGCGCAATCGCTGAGTTGCTACACACATTGCAGCAGTGCACACCACATCCACACGCGCGCGCGCCGGGGGGATGGAGTGACAAGCATCGGGTTGCTTCCGGCGATGGCCATGGCCAACCCCGCCCCATCCCCTTCGTCATGCGTACAAGCCATCCCCACATCAACCCTCCACCACCGCCTGCTCGCCTGACGGCACCCGCGCCGGCACCGCACCGCGGCCACTCCACAAATCCATCCCCCCTCTTCCCGGCCCCTGCATTCATTCTGCTTGCTTCCCCGAAATGTCGCCCTTGGTCTGACGCAACGCGCCTTCGATCCCCGAGATAAAGCTCGCCGCTTTCCGCCCGTTCCGCCAAATCCACTTCTTGATTTTTTTTCCTGAGCTCTCGGAATTTCTCTCTCGTTTCGGTTGCTAGAATCCTTGGGTTCTCCCAATGCTCGCTGGTTTGATCCGTTCTAATTGCTGAAACGTCTCTTGATTGGTCCTAGATTTCATTAGCCCAAAGGGGGGAATCTCTTCTTTTTGGGGGGTTCCTGATTTGAGTGTGCCACCACCGTCTTTGCTTCCGGCAATGGGGAACAGCAGCAGCAGCAGCGGGAGCCACAGGCGTCCGGAGGCCTCGGAGCCGGCGCTGCCGCCTGATGCGGCGCCGGCGGAGGAGCTGAGCTCGTACGAGGCGGCGTGCCGGTCGGACCCGGAGCTGCGCACGTTCGACACGACGCTGCAGCGGCGCACGAGCCGCGCCATCTCGACGCTGGCGGTGGGCGTCGAGGTGCGGTCGTTGTCGCTGGACTCCCTCCGCGAGGTCACCGGCTGCCTCCTCGACATGAACCAGGAGGTGGTGCGCGTCATCCTCGACTGCAAGAAGGACATCTGGAAGAGCCCCGACCTGTTCGACCTCGTCGAGGACTACTTCGAGTGCAGCCTCCACACCCTCGACTTCTGCACTGCACTCGACAAGTGCCTCAAGCGCGCCCGCGACTCCCAGCTCCTCCTCCACGTCGCGCTCCAGCGCTTCGACGACGAGGATGACGCCGCCGCCACCGCCGCCCCCTCCGCCCGGTACGCGCGCACGTTGCACGAGCTGCGCCAGTTCAAGGCAGCCGGGGACCCTTTCACGGACGAGTTCTTCGCCGCCTTCCAGGCCGTGTACCGGCAGCAGCTGACCATGCTGGAGAAGCTGCAGCAGCGCAAGCACCGGCTCGACAAGAAGATCAAGACCATCAAGGCGTGGCGCCGGGTGTCAAGCATCATCTTCGCAACCACGTTCGCAGCCGTGCTCATCTGTTCGGTGGTTGCCGCGGCCATTGCTGCCCCACCTGTCGCTGCAGCATTGGCCGCGGCTGCTGCAATCCCGCTGGGGTCTATGGGGAAGTGGATCGATTCGTTGCTGAAAGGGTATCAGGACGCGCTCCGTGGACAAAAGGATGTGGTGAGCGCAATGCAGGTCGGCACCTTCATTGCCATCAAGGATTTGGACAGTATCAAAGTCCTAATCAACCGGGTGGAGGTGGAGATCAGCTCAATGATCGACTGCGTAGAGTTTGCTGAGCGGGATGAGGAGGCAGTGAAATTTGGGGTGGAGGAGATCAAGAAGAAGCTGGAAAATTTCATGAAGAGTGTTGAGGATCTTGGGGAGCAGGCGGACCGGTGCAGCCGAGATATCCGTCGAGCAAGGACCGTCGTGCTGCAAAGGATCATTCGGAATCCAAACTGAAAAAAAAAGAAGTGGAATAATGTAAGGTATGAATGTCTTCAGATACCGTCATGTACTCTGGATAATATTGTGATGGAATATTATGTACATAAGAGATACACCTTGTAGAAATATGTAGATGAATCAAATTATTTCATCATCCTGATTCATGTTATCTTTGCTTTCATACTTGGTATCTCTTTTCTCCCCTTTGTACTGTGCAACATTTTTGTTCGCGTTACTATAAGTTCCCTACGTGTTTTGTTTTGATCAGTTATTCAATTCTAGGTATAAGTAAATATATTATAAAACTCTACTCTTTGTATTGCTAGTGTTAGACGCAATTTGAATCATGATTATGATCCAAAGAGGTCATCTGAATTAGCACTTAACAGTCAAACTATTGCATTTAACTTCCACTTTTCTTGAATTATCCATAAATCCAGATTTTCAAGTCTCTTGAGAAAGAAAAAATGAGAAGGTTGTTGTCTAGGCCACCTGGTTGTTGCCATGTTCCAGACGTGTAGGTGTTGTTGCCTCTGTTCTTTCCTCAAGTCATCTATGCTTCTAAGTGAAGGGAAATTTTTAATTCAGAAGTTCTGTGATCTAAGAGAACTTCTCAGTAGTGGCCCCCTTGTCTTTCTTTAATGCAAAACGGTGGTTAAAATGCTATGATCCTAAAACGCATTGAAATGTTAGAAAATTATTTTTAGAAAAGTCATCCGCTAACCAAAAAAAATCTATCTTCTCTCAGGTTTATGTAAATTTATTTAACTCATTGCCCAATTACAACATGCTTTTCTTTCCATTACTTTTCTTTTTTCCCCCTTTTGAGGAAGCAAGTTTCACCCCTTTTCCATTGTTGAAACAAGAGAAACACAGAATCATGTCTTACAGTCACAGAACTAGATAGGGCAGCAGAGAGACTAGAAATCTTGAGATGATCTGTGTAACCAATTACAACATTCATGCTTAACTATGTACACTCCTTGCTAATTCTGTCCACATTATTTTTAATGTAGTACATTTTAATTTCTTGCTTTTAAATTATTTTGTACTTGTTTCTTTAGAACACATTATTGTTCCCAGTGATGCCATTTTATAGCACTCGAAGTATCTGCACTTATTCCCCCCCCCCCCCTAAATTCTGAATATCTGCACGTGCTCCATGATGTCTTGTATAATTGAATAACTAGCAATTATTTCATGATCTATGCAGTTCATTTGAAAGATAGCACCCATTTTCAGAAATGTAACAATTGTCATAACAGTGGTCCCGAAAAGCTGCTCTACAGTTCTTTGAAAATTTGCAACCATGTTATACAGTTGATGACTGATTGTTGTGGTCAGAATAGCAACTTTTTTTCGTCCTTAGATAGCACAATGAGGTCACCTTCTATGGGTGTGTTCGTTTGCTGGGGTTTAAAGTTTAAAAGGGTCACATCAAAGAGAATCTTGTCATTTAGAAGGGTTACATAAAGTCTAATTACAAAACTAATTGCAGAACCCAGTGCTAATTCGCGAGACGAATCTAATGAGGTATATTAGTCCATGATTAGTGGATGATTACTGCAGCATCACTGTGGCAAATTATGGATTAATTAGGCTCATTAAATTTGTCTCGCGAATTAGCACCCAGCTGTGCAAAAAGTTTTATAAACAGATTTTATTTAATACTTCTAAATAGTAAGATTCTCTTTGATGTGATAGGTCTAAAGTTTAGACGGTAGGAAACGAACGGGCCCTATGTTGGCTTACCTGTTACCTCCTCATAGCATAGGACTGCATGGAATTTGTTGTCCATTTACTATTTATCTTGGAAGTCGTGTGGATCAGAATTCAGAACTGCTAATAAGTTTTGTTTGAAATGGTTTGAAATCTTGCATCACTCAAAATTATTTTCAAGATATATATTTGGTCGTTTTTGTGGTTTTGCCATGTACAGTTTCCTATGAAATTAGTGATCAATGAGGAAAGTCTTTGAACTCATTATGTTTCCCATGGTTTTGCAGGGATTGGTGACAGTGATGTGCATGAAAGGGTCTGTGGCTTAGACGAGGAAGCAAACAAAGTGATGATTGTCCTAAAGCAACAAATAATGCTCGTGGACTTCTGTGAACAAGAATCAGCATAACTAACTTATATGTTCCCTTTCATCAAAAAAAAATCTTATATGTTCCCTATCCAAATTGTGGTTAGAACACCGGCATGGTTCTTTGTTTCCTTTATACCTTATTTTTAGGACGCACTCTACTATTCTCTGGCCTCTGGGCCGTATCCCTATATCTGTCGCTTAATACCCGCCGTGGGAGTTGTGGATGTGTCACCGGGAGTGCTGCTGCCTGTTTCTTTCACCTCTGACATTCAGTTGAAGCCAAAGAGGTTTTACTTGTGGACCGTTTCCTTCGCGTCATGCTTCGGCTGGATGGATAACCATAGTGAAAATGAAGCCGGAGGGCCGGTAAAAATTTGCTTATGGTTGTATGCTTGCATCACATCAACAACTTATCAGTTGGGAAATACAGAGGAGTAACTCTAGAGGGGAGGTTGGCCCGGGCCCGGTCGGTAGTCGCGTGTTGGCCCAGCTCCGCGACGCGCTAACCCGTTTGTGTGTGAGCGGATGTGATGGGCTGGCAATGCTGCGTTGGGGCATCAATCAGCCCTGCCCGATTTGTTCTTGCGCAGAGTACTTTTATATTATATGAACCCCTGGGCTTGAGCTAGCCCCTAGCCTGTTAGCTGGAACTCTAGCAACTCGAACCGCATGTGGCCTGTCACGTGCCGCACTAATTAAGGGTGTGTTCGTTTTCTGGGGTCTAAAGTTTAGAGGGTCACATCAAAAAAATCTTATCATTTATAAGTATTAAATAAAGTCTAATTATAAAACTAATTGCAGAACCCCAGTGCTAATTCGCGAGACGAATCTAATGAGGTATATTAGTCTATGATTAGCGGATAATTACTGTAGCATCACTGTTGCAAATTATGGATTAATTAGGCTCATTAAATTTGTCTCGCGAATTAGCACCCAGCTGTGAAAAAGTTTTATAAATAGATTTTATTTAATATTTTTAAATAGTAAAATTCTCTTTGATATGATGGGTCTAAAATTTAGAGTGCTGGAAACTAGCGGGCCCTAAACGCCCGAGTCTTTTTGTTTTGCCGATTGACTCCTAGCCTTCCTCCTAGGGCTCGACTCGCCGTGCCGCACGCCCTCCTACCCCCAAGCCGTGGCCGCAGCCGCGCATTTGCCGCCCGGGCCTCTCTCTGCCCGCGGCCCTCGATGCGGAACAGCAGCAGCGTAGGGCCGCGCCTGCGCGACGCCCCGTGCACACATGCGATGCCACGCTCGGTCCCCGCATGTGGCTGGCTGGCTACAGGAGCCCGCGATGGTGGCGCGCACGTGCCCGCCGATATGGGCTACACGCCTACGCGCGGTCCGTGCTCGTCTGGCCCGACGCGTCCACGCCCCGCCTCTGTTTGGTCTGTGAACCCGAGGAGGATGAGGTCAAACCTTGCGCCGATGGATCCTAGTCTACTCTCTGCTGCTGCGAGAGGGAGCACGACGTGCGATCCAAGCACAACCCCAGCACTGCCGCTGAGGGAATCAACAAATCCATGAACGGGTTACAGTATCCTGAACACGGGAACTGAACATCTCCTCCGGCCAAGCATCTGCAGTGCCGTTGAGCCAGGCAACGCTGACACGGCAACGGCTGTCATCTGGGGCAGCGTGGAAACGTTCGGGCAAATATATTGCTACACGTCAGTAATTTTATAGCTTATCTTATGCAGATCTATTTATAATTTTTGATGATGCGGAGGAGAAAGAGGAGGAAAGAGAATGAGATGGTTGCTTCGCGAAACAACCGTCTTATAGGTTAAAATTAAGAACTATGAGAGCACTCACTCACCATTATACAAGTTCACGAGTTGTTGTTATACTACTCATGATATTCCCTTTTTCCATTCCACAAATTAAAAAATACGGTATACTATAAGATAACACAAATGATAATTTATTATACAGCTTGTCTATTCAGTTGAGATGATATGTCAGTGCATGATATCACCTATAGGTTCAATGTACTTCCCTTGTGCGACGACACTGGTCGGATCACGAACTCTGCTCGACTACTCCGCTCTCCAAGCAGGGCGAAGCCATTCAGGGCGCTATCAGTATCAGCTAATCAACTCCAAGGAGACGTGCGAACAGTCGCAAACACAGAAGCCTGGACCACTCCACCTATAGAGAAGCATCTTTTCGTTTGCTACTAGGCCATTACCCTGGGCGGCTGATCGCAATCTATCCAGCTAGCCAAGTGAACCCTCGACCTTTTCAGGTATCAAAGCGGGGAGCATCGCGTTCACTGTGCCGGTACAGTTTCTGAACTCTCCTGCGATGGACGCACATGCGGGGCATCAGAACCGGATATCGGGGGCGCGAGCAGGGGGAGGTTTGGGTTCCGTCTCCAATCTCCAATGATGGGCATAAAGCTGCCGCCACTCGGCATGATGGCACGGCCGGCGGCAGCTGTTGCATTGCATTGCCTTGCGTCCTCCCCATGCCTTGTGCTCATCTCCACACAACACGCATGTGTGCGTGCTCGTTGAGTGCGCGTGAGATGATTCTGTCCGCGGTTCGGATAGGCCCCGGAATTGACGATTCACAATTCAGAAAAGGCAGTGCTGGATGGGGGGAACCGTATTGTCCCCCCGGAACACTTCAGAGAACTGTGTGGAAAGGCTTTGGGTTTGGGATGCAGCTGGTCGGGAGGCCTGATCACGAAGGAGATTCAACCAACCCAATGGTGCCGGTGAGTTTTCAGGCTCCTATATCTTGGGTCTGACGACCCAACCCAACACTGGATTATTGGGAGATGGAGCAAGCGCAATGACAGAATCAGCAGGTTGGAGCAGACTACAGAGCCCCAAAACCAGATGCCGCAGCCGCAGCCGATCCGAGCCTGTTCCGTATCTGCGTAGCGGCCGTGCCGGTTTTCCGCTTCTAGGGGACAGGGATTGACTTTGCCTGTCATAGTTTAGTGCGTGTTGCCTGGCCTACTATGAATGCAAAGCAGCTTATTATTACACCAGGATGGATCCAAGGGGGACAGCCCTGGATGTGGCCGCGCATTGTAAATTGGTGAGGCATTGGCGGGAATGTGGCGGGAATCTTGCCTCACTGTGCAAAGGATGTCTTGATCCATCCTTGGGAGAGCTTCACCAGTTGCTCCCTCTCACCGCACTGTAACCTTTTGTCTACATTTCTGAACCGCGTCATTTTCAGCTGCAATGAACCGTGAAAATGAAGCGCTGGCTAGGATAAACACCTTGCATCGCGAAGCGATTAAACTGTTACAGTGAGTCCAATAACTTTCTGTCAGCGCATGTATGAGCCCAGATGTACACAGAGAGGCGCTGCGTGCCTTTACGCAGAACGAACGGCTCCATCCGCGCATTAACGCGACGCTGCCAGATGGCCACCGCTCATCATAAGTTGATCGCATGCCCCTGCCTGCCGCGATCGGCGGCGGCGGCACCACCACCAGCAGCAGCCGCCGCCGCCCCAGCCGCGGTGTATGGCGAGGCACCCCTCTTGAATACCGCACGTCGACCGTATCGATCAGATCGACGAGGCGACCGATTCAGCGCCCCACAGTACGTGTGCTGGTCGTATAAATACTCTCCTATACTAGTACTATACGTGTGCAGGCAGGCAGGCAGGCATGTACAGTGTCGTTGCAGCTAGTAGGCGTGTACAGCGGCAGGAGTACACTCCTCGCTAGGGTTACTGTGCGCAGGGTGTGTGGGTGGGCATCGCTGCTGCCTCCTGCCGCTTGAGCGCGGGCACGGCCAGCGCGCTGGCGGAGTAAATGAAGCCGGAGTGACAACCGTGTCCTCAGATTCACGGACAGCGACGCTAGCTGCCCCCGGCGGCATCCGCGGCGAGACCAGGCTACCGGCGATAAAGACAGTCGGCGCGGCCTTGTTTATTTACCGCGCGGCCGCGCCCCCGTCCAGGTGTACCGCGGCAGTCTAGCGAGGACGAGGGAGGAATCACCGGGCTCCAAGCGGCGCGCGCACGGATCCCGGCGCGTGACCGCGGTACGGCGGCGCAGGGATGGATCGATGCCCGCTGGCGCGCCATCACCGCCAGCGCGGCGAGGCTGGCCCGGCAGGCGGCAGCGGGCAGTACAGGCGGCCTCGCTGGCGGAGCGCGCATGATGCGCGCCGATGCGAACAATCCCGCGCCCATCCTTTCCTGACGCCACGGGGCCGGCACCCCCCGTTCCGGAAACCGCCACCTCATCAGGGGCGGCGCCCCCCTGACGCCACCGTGATCCGCCCGCGCCATCTCGTCCCGTCCCGTCGCCCTGCCGCCCGGTGCTTGCCTTGCCGGGCTCTCGTTGGCCTCGGGCCACCCTGGCTCCGAGAGCGACCACGCCTGCGGGCGCATCACGCGAATGGCGGTAGGGCACCCTACGGCAATCCCCTCCTCTCCTTTGCCGACTCGCCGTCGTCACCTGAACGCACTTCCTACCCGGCCGTCCGTCCTTCTGGGCAAAACCGGAAAGAGAGATGGGTAGAGGGAAGAGGACGAGAAACAAGAACAGCATCGCCAGCCAGCCACCATACCAACCAGTGCGTCACTTCATGTCACCATAGGCTGTGCCCCATATACAAATATATATATACTCTAGTCTATCTAGTTACAAATAGCAAAACTGCAAATATATTCCCCCAGCGACAGGATAGCAGATGGGTGCGTAGCAGGAAGCAGCAGGGGTATGTCCCTGAATCCCCAACTGTAGTAGCGGGCATAACGAGAGATGCTTACCACTTCCTGCAAAGGCGCTGCGATTTTCAAGCCTGCTCGCTCACCGTGAACCGGGGCATCGGCCGCGAGGGCGCATCGGTCCCGCCGTAAAACTATCGGTCGTCGCCGGGTGTCTGACTGAGGGTAGTACATTGGTTTTGCGAACCAGCTGGTGCAAAATGTTCGGAGCCGGGCGGCGGGACGGGCCGGCCTCGTCGCCGGGCGTCGCGGCAGGTGGCGCCGCGCGGTTCGAGCTGCCGCTGGCCGGAGCTGGCGACGGCCAGTGGGGGGCAGGCAGGGCTCGCAGTTACGCTGCCCCGCGCCTGCCGCCGCTTTGTATCTTACCGCAACCGTGCACTAAACCAAGGGACCCCCCTCCCGGCCGGCGCGCGGACACAAGTACTCGCCGCGCACATGCCGCTCCCCCGCCGCTTTAAAGAATTGGCCAGAGAGATCTTGTGCTGGAGCAGTACGCGCCCCCATGAGCCACGCACGCTCGCTCTCAGCTACCACCACCACTGGTCACTGGACTGGAGCTGGAGCCTCCTCCCCCTCTCCCTGGATCGTCCTCTTCGGCTCTTCCAGCTTGGCAACCACGCTGGGGCCTCGAGCCCTCGCCCCGGCGTCTTGAATACGGTGAGTCGTGCCGCTTCCTTTTGGGCGGATCACACACGACAAAGACACGCATGGCCGCTGCCCAGCCATCTGTTCTAGCTCCACGCGGAATAAAAAAGAAAAAAATTGCAGCGCGTACGTACGAAATCTGGAAGCTTTGTTGTTTAGTGGACGGGGGGCTTGGAGGTCCAGGTTGGTCCTAAGATTATTTCGCGGATGATGACACTCGCGTTGGTTGGTTGGCCGGCATTCATGGCGGCGAGCTGCGCGCTGAATCTTCTGTTGCAAATATCTAGAAGTGAGCAGTGGACGGTTCCATCCGCCGGACCGGAGCCGGTTGACGTCAACGTTCGCCATCGCCCAACAGGGGCAGCCCCAGCCCAGGCGCCCCCAGAAAGAGATGGGTATGCTCCTCCCTACCACTGAGGCACTGACTGGAGAGGAGAGGGGAGGGAGCATGCTCACACACAGTGACAAAGCGGCAGCGTGTGACCGCGAGGAGCAAAAGGGTTCTCGTTTCACGTTGGCGCGCTTGCTTTTGTTTTGTTTTGTTTTGTTTTGCCTCAGGTTGCTGTTTCCCACTGCAATGACAGCTAAAAGAGTGGGCAGAGACTCGCTAACTGCAGATGGGGAGGAACAGGACAGGGGCTCACAGTTCAGAGTGAAAACACACACCAGGGGCAGAGAGAGAGAGAGAGGTGGCAAAACAGATGGGGGATTACTGGATAGGAGGAGAGGATCTCTTGGAGATCTGAAGAAGATTTGCAAACGCACTCGAGCCAGTCTGCCCATCTCCTCGTGCTCCCTGGAACACGGCAGAGCGGAGCGAGCCATGGCCCATGGACATCCTTCGCTCCAGCCGGCACCGGCGAAAGCTCCTCGATCAAGCAGCACTCGGCAGTCACCACATCTTCTTCTCCGGCGCGTCTCTGCACACCTGCGAAAATGTCACACCGGCCATTTTTCTTCTGGTAAGATAAAGACTAGGGTGCAAAGCGCAACAAGGATAGATACTACTACTATATTTGACTGTTTGTCTGAACAAGAAACAGAGCAGCATGCTGGGAGGAATGCTCAATGCTCACTCACTTGTCTCGTGGGCATCGGCTTGGCAGGAGCCGGGGAGTACTGCATTTGCATGTAGCCACCGAAAGCAGCTCCATTTAAGGGAGACTGTTGGAAGAGGAAAATGCAGAACCAAATTAGTCATCGCCATGGGCGCAAAGGAACGGTGTCAGACGTTCACGTTCATCGCTTGATGCCAAGAGCCGGTGAGTGAGCGACGACGCACCTTGAAGCCCGTCGTGGTGGAGAAGGCGTAGGAGAAGTCTGCCGCATTGCCGATCTCCATCATCTGGGCGTCCGCGACGCCACAGCCAGTGGCCTCTCCCGAGCCCATCGCCTGCAAATTAAATCACGAAACTTTGCATCAGCAATCATGGATGAGGATGACCAACGTGCAGCCGGCAAGGCATGGGCCAGGCACGTACCTTGGAGTATCCGAAGAAGGCCGGCGAGCTGGCCGTGTCCTCGAGCAGGGACGCCGCGGCGGTCCTCTTGCTCTGCCGCCTGTCCGCGGCGGCCGCCTCCCGCCTCCCTCTCCTCTCCGCATTGGCGTGCGCCTCGGCGGCGGCGGCACCACCACCGCCTTCGACGTCGTTGCCGGCGGAGCTCTGCTGGCGCGGGCCGGAGGAGGCGTCGGAGATCATGGACAGGTCGTCCTCCTCCGAATAGTCGCAGTAGTACGGCTGCCGCGCCTTGCCGTGGAACCGCGCGCTGCCACAGGAGTAGGAGGAGGAGTGGTCGTCGAGGTACGTGGTCCAGCCGGACTGGCAGCCGCTGCTGCACTCGGAGCTCGCCGCCGCCGCCATCGCCATCGCCAGCTCCTCGTCCATTTCCCTCACCCGCACAGCTGCCCGCCCTCGAACAACGCCACGGCTTGCGTCCCTGTCTGTCTACGGCTCTCCTCCCACCCGTCCACCGCTAACGAATCCCCTCACGAGCGAGCTCAGCTGCAGTGGTCAAGTAGACTGATTAGAGTAGCGGGGCAGTACACGGGCGCGTGGTTGTGCTTAGCGCGGCGGTACTGCTAAGTAGCGGCGCGGAGGAGAGCGGCCTGCGGGAGACGGTGGATCCGACCCCTCCCGCCGCGCGTGGCGGCCTCGCCGACAGGTGGGGGATACGCGGGCGTGGGGCCGCGGCGTCGGCGGCCAGCGGGAGGCGGAGCCGGGAGCCACCACGTGCGGGACAGCGAGGCTGACCCCGTCGCGGGGCGTACGCAACTGTGACGCGGTGGGGGCGGGGCGCCTCGCCACGCGGGCCTCGGCCTCGGCCTCGTCTGACTCCTCCGCCCCAGCCGTACGTACGCCATCCACCGCGCCCGTCGCCACGCTGGTGGGAGGCATACGGGGATGGGCCGCCGGCCGGGTCGCGCCGCGCCTGCGGGATTTTGGAGGGCGATCCGGGGGCAACGCGCGGCGCGGCGCGGGTGGTTGGTGCCAGCTCCACAGTGCCGGGATTGTCGCGCGCCGTGGCGCACAGCCGCCTGCGCGCCCGTGTCGGCCATTTTCACCTGAGCGAGCCGTGCGGCGCGCGGTGGCCGGCCGGCGCCGGTTGATTTCGTTGGGGAATGGGGGGTACTTTGGTGGTGGCTGGGGCGTTGCTGTCCACGTACGTCCGGCGTATCTCCTACCGGTCATCAGGTGATTTTTGTGGCCGGTTTGTTCGGCGCCCGCACGACTACGGGCACGGGACGGATCCGCCCTGTGGCGTGACGTGATCCCGTCCGGCCGGCGATGTGCGTTCTAGCTGGGCGGAGTTAGTTCGCTGTGAGCTGGCGCGTGTTAGTGTGATCGCGATCGATTTGGTGATGATGCCATGTCGCAATGCAAGCAGCAGTTTCTGGTCTCAAGAAGAGAGGAAGCGTGTGTGAAAAATGGAGCTATTGACTCGGATCCTGCGGCGACAACGCGCCCGTGCGCGGCTGAAAGCCCGAAGTGAGGTGACACGCATCAACTCCAGGTGACATGGTAAATTCTGGCGGTTGGTGCGCATCAACACCGACTTTTATGAACCGCTGCGTCCTAGCCTAGAGAGCGTACGCACTACTCCGTCGCGACTCGATAAAAAAGCACGGGGCGCCAGCTGCTAGTGCTGCTGCTAGCTCGATCCATCAGCGGTCGATCGCTCAGCTGGTGGACAGGGGTCAGGAGATGGATGGCGAGAGAGGAACACGACAAGGAGAAAACGCCCGCGCGTGCAGCGAGGGGAACAGATTGGACCCTCTCGGCCGGTCCGACCTGGCGCAGGCGCGCAGCGTTTAGGACCTGGCCAGGGCTTTAGCGTTTAAATCACGCGACGGAAAAGCCGCGCCCAGGACGGGCTAGCGGAGCGATAGCGTTTCAGTTCATCCTCTCTTTTTACGCAGGCTGACCTGATCCAGCTTGTCCTTTCTTTAGATACAGCTTCTTTTACAGCTAACCGGATTAGCCCGGGCGTAATTGACAGATTTAATGCATGCGAAAGTGCTCAGGTTAGGGGTGTTTGGATCCAAGTGCTAATGCGTAAAAGTGCTAAAGTTTAACGCTACCGCATCCAAATAGGAGTGCTAATAGGGATGGGCTAAATTTTAGCAAATACTCAAAAACTTTAGAATAGGTATAAATGCTAATAGATGCTAAAGTTTAGCACTAAATTTTAACCCATCCAAATAGACCCTTAAGATAGGGCAACCATACTGATTAATGCACATAAAAATACTTAGAAAACGAAATACTCCATCCTTTCAAGTCAGAGGTCACATCAACTCCGTCCTAAGTCGGAATTATACCACTATAATTAAATTTATAGAAAAATAACATTAAAAGCATCTTCAAGAGTCTTTCTAAAATCTACTCTCTAAATCATTATTTAGAGAGTTATTTGAGTAAAAATTATTTTCTATATCTTTGTACTCTCCAACGGCTTTTCTATATCTTATGCGTAGTTTAGAGAGCAATTCTCGCTCTCCATCTTTGGCTACCGAGATATCCAGAATAGAGGGGGTCTATATTTAGATATCCAATTAAAGAAGAGACTGTTGGAGGATAAATTTTTAACAAAATCTCTATTCTAAAGATATAAAGAGTCTCGTAGATATGCTCTGACAATATTGAGCTAGCATCAGTAAATCCATCAAGAAATATGAATTGAATTGTTTATTTCTTTGGCACTACATATGTTAATATTTTTTTAAAAAAAAACTCGGTAAGAGTCGAAGTGAACTAAATATTGATTCTTTAACTAATATGATCTAGCCGGAGGACATAGTATTCTGAATGTGCTGATGTCCGTTGTACCCTGATTGTCGGTACAAAAAAACACATTCGAGTCATACAGAATATTTACAATCACTATAACTTTGCATTTTCGCACAATCCTCGTTAATCAGCACACTATAGGTCTATAGCTACATTCCTATTTCGTTATTTATTTCTACGAATAAGTCTTATGTGCATGCAGCTGGTAATTATACAACTATTCAAAACTTTAGCTATGCATTATGGATTTTTTTTTTGTGATATAATTTTCCCCATTCTTTTACGTGTCAAATTCGGACATTAGAAGATGGTACTTTTAGATTTATTTCAAAGAGTGGTTTTATAATATTTATACATTTTGTATATAAAATAATAGTCCATACTGATTTCACACAAAGACTTCGCTCCTTCGTGAGAAGCGACTACATTTTTTTTTTGCGGTGTCCTGTGTGCATGCGCATTGCATTCGCATCCATGGTTTTTGAACCCCGGCCCATGCAGGGGCACGACGACAGGCAGGGTAAAACCTCCGCATCTGCTGCTCGCGCGTAGCGGGCACGACACGAGGGACAGCTGGGCGTACGCGCATCGACACCGAGCGGAGGAACAGTCGCGCCGATCATTGCTGCCTGCGGCTAGATCAGATGCAGGCCAAGGACGTACGCGAACGCGACGACAGGGCGCAGCCGCGTACATATGCGCTGCATGCGTGTGCGCTGCTGGAGCCACCCACGCAGTACGAAACCGGGCACATGCATGCATGCAGGTTCATATTGCTGTAGCTAGCACGCACGCCGCAGCTGCCGCCCGCCCGGCCGCATGCTCGACGACGCCTGGGACTGGACCAGAACAGCCGGGCGCGATTAATAGGCGTACAACGCAAGCGCGGGCATCGACCAGATCACGCCGAGGTTCGATCAGTACGCCCGGCGCCATCGCCATGGCTGCTAGCTCGTTCCAGAGCTTTGCACAGGCGCCCCTGGTTACACTCCAACTTCAACCTCGCCCACTCTACGCCTGCAACCATCGAGAGGATCACCCGAAGAGATCGAGGACACCACCAACCCCACTGCGCCAGCAAATTATCTGCAGCGCAGGGACGCTGCGTGCTCAGTCGCCAGGTAGTAAACTACTAAACTGTAGACGAATGAACTCGCTCGATGGGGCTGACGTGTACCGCCGCCTGTCTGATCGGCTAGCTTTAATTGACACGGCACGCTGCGCACGCGCCGTCGATCCACGCATGCATGGGGGACTGGGATCTGGCGGGACGGCACAGTGGCTCCAGCACAGCTGGGCAGCCGTCCAGCGCGGCGGGGGGCGAGCGTCGCGACACCGCGCCGGCCGGCCCGATCCGACACTGTTCCGGCGTTAAGGGGGCGGGCAGCTAGCGTCTGCATGCAGCGAGCGGCAACTGACACGGACGGGACAGTTGGGCAGCCAGCGCGCGCGCCCGGCCGGGCCAGCCGCCGAGCTAGCTCGCTAGCCCGGTGGCCGTCGGCGGGCGACGGCACGGCCCGGCCCCGCCCCCGCTCGCCGCCGGGCACGCAGGCGTAATTGAATGGCTCCGCATGCGGCGTGCGTGCAGGACGCGCGCGGGGCGGCCGGCCGGCCGGCCATGCTATGCTATGCTACGTGCTCTACCGCGCCGCATTAAACCCGCACGTGCGACGTCGTACGGCCCCCGTGGAGCGGCTCGATCGCTGGCTGCGGGCTGGCCGGCTCTCGGCTCTCGCCCCCTCCGATGGACACCGCCTTTTGGTTGCATGCATGGGTCGCACGTACGCTGTACAGTGCGCGGACAGTAGCAGCGCGCGTCCAGGTACGTGCGGGCTACGCGCGTACTCACACGTAGAGGGACTGAGGGACACTTGGAACAGTCATATGTGCTGACGTGCGTGTAATTAATGAACATCGAAACATGCGTGCATGTGCGAGGGCTAGCTCCATCTTCACACATGCGGTTGCTGCTGTGCCCTGCCGCTGTACATGCAGGTTAATATATAGCTGGCCGTGGTAAAACGGGTGTGTTACTTTTTGTGCATGCGTTCTGATTTCTTTGATTTTTCTTTATTTATGTCACGAACGTGATTGAACTTAAAAGGATAGAAGTTCAAAATGATTAACCTCATGTAGCCTGATAAAATACAATATATAGTACCCCTATTCTCACAGTGACGATGCGCGTGGAGCAGACACCAGATAAGCATGCATGCCAGCGAGCTAGGCATAAATATCGCAAAGATACTCGCTGCCGTAGCTCGCGACGTCGACTGATCGTGAACCTCAATGTCTCATCATGGCTGCCCGGCCGCCTTTCTGTAGACATCATGCAGTAGGTTTGTGTTACAACCAGGTAGTGGTCTTCCGACACCGCGATTCGTGGCCGATTCGCGTGCAAGTACGAGGGCATCTTCTCATCATCATCTCATGAGGTACGTTAGTCCCCTCGATCCCGGGCTATTGGATCGTCGTGGTGTAATTAGTTGACTCGCGCGCGCATCTGCTACGCACGCCTTATGCATCGCTGCAGCTGTGTACACAGTAGTCAGTAGATGCAGCGTGGTATTCATCAAATGTACAGTAGTGGTGCAGCTTCCGTGTGAGCCGTCGCATACGAACTTAGAAAAATTAAAATAACCTATAATTTTAAACGGAGGGAACATCTGAATTTCCCACCATATAGTTAAGTGTTCAGTTAGTACAGTGGTATTACGATACAGTACATCATAACAATTCATATAGCCGGTAATAAGAAAACCAAAGAGAAAAGGATGGGAAAAAAAGGGTCTCGAAGATATTTCGTTCTCGCCACAGCCCACACGTACACCAAAGCACAATCATGAGCTTTTAGCGCCGATAAGTAAAGCTCACATGTCGACTTGTATCTAGTGTCTGCTAGCTGCTGCTACTCGATTGCTGGGGCAAAATATCTCGAGGTCTCGATCAAATAATGCCATCATCGATCGACAGGAGATACATGCACGCCCCTCTCGCTGTCGCCAAATTCTTGTGCCGCCCACGTTCTGGACGCTTCCTACACGTCTGGTTGGAACACTTCGCTAGCGTACGCATAGCTACGCCGCGCAACGGACGTCCAGCTAGCTAGGCAGAGAAACGAGAACCTTTCTCTCTTTTGCGACGACGGAGGATCGATCGGATAATCGTCGCTCGTCAGAGGATTTGCATACATGAAGAGGCAGGTCTAGCTGGCTGTCCGTAACGGATTCGCGGGACCAGGCGGCGGCGGCGTCCGTGCTAGAGGAGTACTTGTTGGGATGGATGGGCAAGTTGTTAGAAATGGCATGAGTGCTCGCTCTTAGAGATAATATTCTAGAAATTTCTCTGCATGTAATATTCAACCAACCGAATCCACTACCGGACTCGGCAAAGCCCCGATTACACTCGGCAAAGGTTTTGCCGCAAAGGGTACTCGGTAGCGATTGCACTCGGCAAAGCCTTTGCCGAGTGCCAAAAAACACTCGGCAAAGAGAAGCACTCGGCAAAATGTAAATCGAAAAAAACCAAAAAAATGAAACAGGAAAAAAAATTATTAGGGAAGGCATGCACGTCTAGCCAGTGACCCATCTAATGGGTTGCACATTTTTTTCAGCAATTTTTCATAATTTGTTGATGATAGGTTTCGAACTCACGACCTCCTGCACAGAAACAACTCCCTCTACCACTGCACCATTGGACCAAGTGTGTCAACATTACATTTTTATTCTCCACATATTATAATTAACCGAGTGTAAATTATTTATTTGAGATAGTAAATAAATTCAAATAAAAAAGTTATAAACTACAAAGTGGCATAACTTTTTGAGATCTACAACTTTTATTTTGATAGTTTCTTCATCCGAGATCGTTTACAAAATTTGAATTTCAAATTTGAAAACTTCAAACGTATTTTAATATGACACAATGATTTCAAATCAAAAAATTGTCAACTACAAACTTTCATAACTTTTTGAGATCTACAACTATAATTCTGATGGTTTTTCCATTCAAGGTCATTTGCAAAATTTGAATTTTAAATTTTCTATATTCAGACGTAGTTTTTGTTGACAAGATGACTTCAAATTAAAATATTGTCAACTGTAAAATCTTATAACTTCTCAAGATCTACAAAGTTTATTTTGATTGTATTGTCATTTCTTCATCTGACATGATAATTCTAATATTGTTCACAAATCTTATATATCTCTCTTCTAGTTTCATAAATTACGAGAGAGATATATATGTTTTGTGAACAAATATATATTTATTTTATCAAATGAAGAAATGTCCAAAATAAGAATTGTGCATCTTGATGAGTTATACAACTTTATAGTTGAAAATATTTTTATTTGAATTAATTTACTACTTCAAAATATGATTTGAAAATTATCTTTGCCGAGTGTCTAAAAAAGGCACTCGGCAAAGACCAGCACTCGGCAAAGGCACTCGGCAAAGACCGGCGCTCGGCAAAGAAGCTCTTTGCCGAGTGCTCGAAAAAAAACACTCGGCAAAATATTTGACACTCGGCAAAGATTTTTTTTCCGGTAGTGATCAATCTCCTGTAGATAGCAAAGATATATTCTAGGTTGGAGTACAAATAGAACTCTAATAGATTGATTCGGGTTGCCTTATTTGTATAAGCTATTGCGTCCAGTCTTAGCGTATATATAAACACGCAATCCGCGGCCACCCAAGGGTGGTAGAAACGCTTTAACCTGTTCCATTTTACATGGTAACAGAGCCAACCTCTGAAACATCTCATCTAGCCATGGCGTTTGACTCCAATTCAACCACCACCATCCCTTCCTCCTCCTAGATCCCAATTGCTGAGAAACTCAACAAAACCAATTGCATGCTCTGGAAAGTCCAAATCCTGCCGCCAATCAGAGCGGCGCAGCTGGAGGGACTACTCACTGGAGCCGAGGCAATGCCGGCCCAGACCATCGTCGTCAGGACAGGCGACACCACATCCGCACAACCCAACCCGGAGTATGCTCGCTGGGTCTCCCGTGATCAGGCCGTTCTCGGGTATCTCCTCTCGTCATTGACGAGGGAGGTGCTCATGGGAGTCACCCTGCTCACGTCTGCTGTCTGGCGCACGCTGGACGGGATGTACGCCACCGTACCCGTGCTCGCTCCGTCAATACGCACATCGCGCTTGCCACAACCAGAAAAGGTGCGTCCACAATGACCGAATTCTATTCCAAGATGAAGAGCTACGCAGATGAGATGACTGCGTCCGGCCAAACCCTCGGTGACGAGGAGTTTGTTGGGTACGTGCTCACTGGCCTTGATGAAGAGATCTATAATTCCTTTGTGTCCTCCATTGTTACCCGGGTCGAGCCAATTTCGCCCACTGAGCTGTATTCACAGATGCTGGCCTTTGAACACCGGTTAACAAAACAAGCTGCCAACACCTCCTATACCTCGTCCTCCGCCAACGCAGCGTCATGGGGTCATCGTGCTCCCTAGACTCGCGGTGGACCTCCCTCCCGTGGCCGAGGGCGGTCCTCTGGCCCCGGCCGTGGCTCCTCTTCAAGCGGGTCACGTAGCGGCTCCTACAACAACAACAACAATTACCGCCGTTCTGCTGGTGGTGTGCCATCAGATGCTAAAGATGCCAGGTTTGCAAGAAAGTCGGTCATGAAGCCAATATCTGCTGGTACAGATATGATGACAGTTATGCACCACATAATCGTGCTGCAAACATGGCGTCGCCCTCAGGTGCTGATCCAAATTGGTACCTAGACTCTGGTGCTACAGATCACATCACCGGAGAACTTGAGCAACTCACAATGCATGAGCGGTATAATGGCAACGAGCAGATTCGCGCTGCAAACGGTGCAGGTATGGATATTGCCCACGTTGGTCAATCTATTATACCCACCCCTACCCGCCCTTTACATCTACACCAAGTCCTTCATGTTCCAAATGCTCATAAACAACTCGTCTCTATTCATCATTTTACTCTTGATAACAATACTTTTATTGAGCTTCACCCACACTTTTTCTTGATCAAGGATCAGGTAACGAAGCGGGTCTTGCTGCGCGGACCATGTAGAGGAGGCCTCTATCCTCTACAATTGATCTCTCCCGCCGTTCAGAAGCTCATCTGTCATTAATAAAGCCGATCTCCTAGCATTGGCATCTTCGTTTAGGTCATCCATCTCGAGATATTGTCCTTCGTGCTATCAAGAGTAATAGCTTGTAATGTTCTAGCTTCGAGTCCTCAGAATCAGTTTGTGATGCATGTCTCCGAGCAAAGGCTCATGAGTTGCCCTATCCCCAGTCTAGCCGTCAGTCTACTGCCCCTCTTCAATTAGTGTTTTCTATGTCTGGGGACCTGCAATTGATTCCTTTGGCAATAAGAAATACTATGATAGATTTATTGATGATTATAGTAAGTTCACTTGGATTTACTTGCTTCGTTACAAATCCAAAGTCTTCCCATTCTTTAATGAATTTCAATGCCTTGTTGAAAGAATGTTTGATCGTAAAATCATTGCCATGCAGACTGATTGGGTGGCGAATATGAGCGCCTCAATTCCTTCTTTCGCACTATCGGCATTTCCCACTTTGTGTCCTGTCCACATGCACATCAACAGAATGGTGTTGCAGAAAGAAAACAACGGCACATCGTTGAGATGGGCCTTGCTCTTCTAGCTACTGCCTCCATGCCACTCAAATATTGGGACCAAGCTTTCCTCACAGCCACCCACCTCATAAATCGGACTCCATCCAAACGCATAGCCTATGACACCCCTCTTCATCGCCTTCTAGGAGCCACACCAGATTATTCCAACCTTCGGGTTTTCGTGCCTGCTGGCCTAATCTTCGCCCCTACAACTCCCATAGACTCCAATTCCGATCTACTCGCTGTGCCTTCCTTCGTTACACCAATCTTCATAAGGGCTACAAATATCTAGATATTTCTACAGGTCGGATATATATCTCTCGGGACATTGTATTTGACGAAAACGTCTTCCCTTTTGCCGCTCTTAACCCCACATCCGGTGCACGGTATACATCTGAAGTTCTACTCCTGCCTGATTCCTCATCCTTGGGTATTACAGATTCCAATGTGGCATATAATCCTCCTATTATTTGTTTAAATCCCTTAAATATGTTGCCTAACAATTCTTTGCAGTCACAGACGATCCCAGGTGCCTCCAATCCTCAGCTGTGCACCAACACCGGGGTCGATCCTCCTGCGGGTCTGGCTCCCGACCAGATTACTCCCGAGGCCTCCCAGACACCTACTACATCTGCTCCCGATGCATCGCACAGCATGGCTTCACCGTTGTCGGCAGCTCCTGAGGGCCAGGCCGCGCCATCCGATACGGTACCAACATCCGTCCAGCTAGACCCTGCAGCTGCCCTAGCCTGCAGCTGCCCTAGCCCCTGCGGTGCTACCGAATACAGCTCCACGTCCGCATACCCGGCTCCAAGCAGGTATCAGACAACCAAAAATTTACACAGATAGCACTGTTCGCTATGGGAATCTTAATAACTGTGAACAACCCACCACTGTCTGTGCTGCTTTATCTGATCCCAATTGGAAACAAGCTATGGAATCTGAATTTTCAGCACTCATGCGAAATAATACGTGGCATTTGGTTCCTCCTGTCAGTGGCCGCAATCTCATTGATTGCAAATGGGTATTCAAACTAAAAAGAAAAGCTGATGGATCCATTGATCGGCATAAAGCTCGGTTGGTTGCCAAAGGTTTTAAGCAACGTTATGGTATTGACTATGATGACACATTTAGCCATGTTGTTAAATTTGCCACAATTCGTTCGGTACTCTCTATTACTGTTTCTCAGGGCTGGAGTCTTCGTCAGCTAGATGTGCAGAACACGTTTCTTCATAGCGTTCTAGAGGAAGATGTTTATATGAAACAGCCTCCTGATTTTGCATATCCTTCTAAGCCCAACTATCACTGTAAGTTGGACAAGACTCTGTAACCAGCGTGCGTGGTATTCTCGTTTGAGTTCCAAGTTGCAAGCTCTTGGATTTATTGCCTCTAAAGCCAATATATCATTATTTATCTACGAGAAAGGGTCACTTATAATTTATCTCTTGGTCTATGTGGATGATATCATTATTACTAGCTCTTCCCCAGTGGCTATTGATGCTCTTCTTGCTGATCTGCGATCTGATTTTGCTCTTAAGGACCTTGGGTCTCTTAATTATTTTTTGGGTATTCAAGTTACTCGTCTGTCTCGTCTGTCTGTTGGTATTCTTCTATCCCAAGAGAAATATGCCACTGATTTACTCATCGGGTCGGAATGCTATCTTACAAGCCTGTCCCAACACCAATGTCTGCTACGGAAAAACTTTCGGTTCATGATGGTACTCCACTTGGTCCAGAGGATGTGAAGAATTATAGGAGTGTTATTGGTGCTCTACCGTACTTATCCCATACCAGGCTTGATCTTGCGTTTGCAATCAACAAAGCTTGCCAGTATCTAAGTGCTCCTACGACCGTGCACTGGACAGCAGTCAAACGAATTCTGAGGTATGTGAAAGCTACACTAGGCCTGGGTCTTAAATTATGTCGGTCAACTTCTCTTGTTGCTAGTGGCTTCTCCGATGCCGACTGGGTAGGGTGTCCTGATGATCGCAAGTCTAGGGTATGCTGTGTTTCTTGGCTCCAACTTAATCTCATGGTGTGCCAAGAAGCAGCCGACTGTCTCTAGATCAAGCACTGAAGCTGAGTATAAATCAATGGCCAACGCTACAGCAGAAATAATGTGGCTTCAAACACTTTTGAAGGAACTCAGTGTCCCATTCCATCAGCTGCACGCCTATGGTGTGATAACATGGGTGCTAAGTACCTGTCTTCAAATCCAATATTCCATGGTCGCATGAAGCACATCGAGGTCGACTATCACTTTGTTCGGGATCAGGTATCCAAGAGACTACTAGATGTTTGGTTCATATCTACTAATGATCAACTAGCAGACGGCTTCACGAAAGCTCTACCTCAGCAGCGTTTTCATCAGTTTTGTCGCAATCTCAACTTAGTACAGTTGTGATTAAGGGGGGGGTGTTAGAGATAATATTCTAGAAGTTTCTCTGCATGTAATCTTCAACCAACCGAATCAATCTCTTATAGATAGCAAAGATATATTCTAGGTTGGAGTAGAGATAGAACTCTAATAGATTGATTCGGTTGCTTTATTTGTATAAGTTGTTGCGTTCAGTCTTGGCGTATATATAAACACGCAATTCGCGACCACCCAATGACGGTAGAAACGCTTCAACCTGTTCCATCTTACACTCGCGATCCGACCTGCATGGATCGCTCCCTCCCAGCCGTGTCACACTGAGACCGATCGATCGATCGGCGCTAACGGCTTCCATGTGCGCCCGCGATTTCTCCGGTGAACGGTGATGCCATGCAGGTGCAGAGGTGCTGTTGGCAAGCTAAAAGACTACCTCCGGTACGTACGTGCCGTCGTCTTTTACCCAGCTGGGGTTCGTACCGGCCACCTGGACATGCATGATCGAGATTACAGGGCGGCTAGCTGAGGAGGCACCGTCGACGGTGGGGCTGCAGAAATGCAGCAAAATAAACACCGAGTACCAGGCGCGTACGGCCGTATATATGGCTTGTCGTGTACGGTGGACTCATGTAGCAGTAGCACCTGCTGAACTGAGTGCTTACAGATACAGCAGCAGGGTAACGTGACGCGACACGACGCAGCCTGCTGCCTGCAACCTGCAGAAGCCAGACCGCCAGCGAGCGACTTAGAACTAATTCCAGGGCTAATTCGCGAGACGAATCTAATGAAGTATATTAGACCATAATTAGCGGATGATTACTGTAGCATCACTGTGGTAAATTATGAATTAATTAGGCTCATTAAATTTGTCTCGCGAATTAGCACCCATATGTGCAAAAGTTTTGTAATTAGATTTTATTTAATACTTCTAAATGATAAGATTCTCTTTGATGTGACGGGTCTAAAGTTTAGAGATTAGGAAACGAACACACCCTTATACGATGTAAGGTGGCCCTGCTTGCAGGCATAGGAACCATGCTCGAAATTTTAGGAACCCGAACTATAATAATTTCACAAGGATTTGAACCTACAGGAACGTACTCTGAATTTGGGATTCAATTCAACTCAGCGGGCGTTCCGTGTGTGCTTCCCGGAAACGGAGGAAAAAAAAGGCCACCGCTCTGTTCTCGGCCCGCGAGGAGAAACTTCAGATCGTCAGGCCCAACTCACCTCCTTGACAAAGTCAAGTCGGCGTATAGTCCGCTCGCAGTCGCGTGCGCCACTCCTAGTATTTGCGAGTAGCCTACGAAGTCAGGGCTCCTATATAACTTGTGATAACTTATGGAAGCTGGTTAAATAATATGGCTTTAAAGCCCATTAAACCAAAATTAAAGATCCAAATTCAACATTTCGAAAGATTAGTTGAACATTTTTCAAAACAGGATCAACATTTGAAAATAGCAGATTCAACATTTTTTAGAAACACAAATCAACATTTTCGAACAAATACTAGCATTAATATTTTTTGCAACCTATTTCAACATTTAAAAATACTAAGTTCAACATTTTTCTAAATCTAGATCAATATTTTTCAAAATCTATTTCAACAGTTTTCTAGGTTCTTCTCCGGTACTTTCGGCAGGGCACGACGGAGGCAGCCGCGGCAGCACGCGCGGGAGCAGCAGCCGTGGTGCCACTGGGAGCGCCGGCCGCCGCGGGAGGAAGCAGCAGCAGCGCGGGCTGGCCAGCAGTAGCAGCAATGGCAGGGAGGCGGCGGGCAGAGCAGGCGGGTGGGAGTGGGGGATAGGGGTAGAAAATCCGACGGCTCGAAATCTCTGCACGAATCTCCAACACCGGAAGCTATGTAAGAAAAAAACTACCGGCCTCGTGTCCGTGGGCCGTTTACACCCCTGCGGCCCTGCCCCGTCCCACCTCAATGCGCACGCGCACAGAGCAGCTCGAAGAAACGCTGAAAATTCCCAACAGCCACGCGTGGCGTATTGGCCGGTGTCCTGGTGCTCTTGCTGCAGTCCACCTCCCCCAGATTTGCTCCCGAGGCGGCCGCCGAGAAAGCGACAACGCGACGAGCCACCACCCGATCCGTAATCACCACCGCCCTGAGCAAAACCAAAAAAAATAGGAAAAGGTTGCCAGATAGCTGCCGCTCCCCGCTCGCTTCGCCCGCCGACGCCGACGAGCGTGGATCATCGTCGGCACGAAGGGACTCGTGTGAGTGAGTGGTCGCCAGTGCTCCACTCCCTACGACAAGCCCTTTTTTTGTCTAGCGTGAAACGGACAGAGTTCTAGTAAACCGCAGCCTACCAAGCACTTCCCATTGCGATACACTACCTGTGCGAAACGTCGATGCAAAATAGGCCGTGTGAGCGTAGATCCAACCAGTTTGCATCATCGGCACCAACAAGTGCTGCCACTTGGGGGTTGCCACCTTTGTCTTAAGCGGTATCTGCGTCGACCTAGCATAAGACGCATCGTTCTGTCAACCGGCAACGGAGAAACACAGGGCCGGGAGGGCCTTTCTCCAAGAAGCAAGGAGCCGTGTCCGAGACCTAGGCACGCTGGCGGGCTCCACCTCCCAGCCCCAGGAGTGATGCTGCTTCCTTGACCAGGTCACGAGAGGCATCCCAAAAATACATGCATCCATATGGTTCCAATCATCCATTGATCGGCTACCCAACTTGCGAACCATTTTAATGTGCCACTGTATTGACTGGGCTTCGCAGTTCGTTAGTTGGTGTGCCGGACCGCTGGCCATTGTTGCTGCTTTCAAATGTCAAGCGTCGGGAGGTCTTGACTTGAACACACAGTGGCTGGCACTGGCAGCGTCGCTTCTCTGACGAGGCTCTGCTTCCTGATTTGCGTCCGGCCTGGCTGGCTTTGCATACCGTCTATTGTTTCGGTTTTGTGCCCTGATGATTTTCTTCTTGTGGCGAGCCGCCAAAGGTGAACTCTGCTTGTCTGACCGGACAATTCTCATTTCGCACGAGCGGGGAATCGAGCAAGCTTGAGCAGCGGCAACTGTCAGCCCAGCTGACAAAAGGAACAGAAAATCCAAGGAGAATCGACCACACTGACTACTGGTACACCGAAACAGACGAACGTGCAACCGGCTCTGCTGGTCCGATTAAACCCGCGCCAAAAACTGGACCGTGCGTGAGCGTGAGACCGCGCATACAATTTCCTCATGTCCAGGCCGGCCGGCCGCCGTCCCACTAATCGGACCGGTTCACGGTCACAGAATTCCCGTACACAAACGACCTCGCACACACAAGCACGCACAAGTACACAAACGGCTGCCGCGCGCCTATTTATATCCCAACAAGCCAGCGCAACCACATGCAAAACACACCTCCTCGTCAAGTGGCACAACAATACGCGTGGTGCGCGAGAACTCCCAAGTCCCAACATTTAGCTCCAATGGCTTCCACGGTGACGCTGGAGAAGACGACCACCGTCCAGCAGAGCGGTAGCGGCGGCATGGATGTCGGGTCGCCCAGGACCGTGAGGTCTCCTCTCCTGATGAATGGGCGCAAGGTCGGCGACGGCGAGGACGCCACGGACATGTGCTGCGGGCGCAGGTGCGAGCTGGTCAGCTACGACAAGCTCCCGGAGTTCCTCAAGCACAACGAGTTCATCGTCGACTACTACCGAAGCGAGTGGCCGATCAAGGAGGCGCTCCTCAGCGCCTTCTCCATCCACAACGAGACCATCAACGTCTGGACGTAAGATCTAGCTCGTTGTTCGTCGGGATGGGAGCGCAATCAACTGCCGGCGATTGACTAGCTTGAACTGACGTTTTCTTGACAATTTCCTTCAGGCATCTGATCGGCTTCTTCGTCTTCCTCGCGTTCACCGTGTGCGCCGCCACGATGGTGCCAGTGGAGTACGAGGCGTCTCACTCTCACCTGGCGACGTCCACGGGCCGCCTGCCCAACATCACCGGCAACGCGATGGTGCTGATGACGAGCTACTACAGCGCCGACGGAGCGGCCGTGGCGGCAACAATTAAGGCGCTGCGCAACGTGTCCGTCGAAACCGAGGCCGCCGCCGCGCTGTCGGCACCTGGGCACCGCGTCCCTCGGTGGCCGTTCTACGCGTACCTGTGCGGCGCCATGTTCTGCCTGCTGATGAGCAGCGCGTGCCACCTGCTGGCGTGCCACTCGGAGCACGCCAGCTACGTGCTCCTCCGCCTGGACTACGCCGGCATCACGGGGCTCATCGTCACCTCCTTCTACCCGCTCGTCTACTACACCTTCCTGTGCGACCCCTTCCTCCAGGCGCTCTACCTCGGCTTCATCACCGCCTCCGGCGCCGCCGCCGTGGCCGTCTCCCTGCTCCCGGTCTTCGAGCGGCCCGAGCTGCGGTGGGCGCGCGCGGGGCTGTTCGCGTGCATGGGCATGTCGGGCCTGGTGCCCATCGTGCACAAGATGCTCGTGTTCGGGGACCGCCCGGAGGCCGTGCTCACGACGGGGTACGAGGTGGCCATGGGCGCGTCCTACCTGGCCGGCGTGGCGGTGTATGCCACCAGGGTGCCCGAGCGGTGGATGCCCGGGCGGTTCGACCTCGCGGGGCACAGCCACCAGCTGTTCCATGTGCTCGTCATCGCCGGCGCCTACGCGCACTACCTCGCCGGGCTGGTCTACCTCGGCTGGAGGGACATGGACGGGTGCTGACTGCTGAGGCGGTGAGGCCGGAGGCTGAGGGCGACGCGCGCAAGCTGTAGAAATTTGACCGGATTTACTCTTCGTTGACTCGGCGATGATTGGTTTTCTTTTTCTCTCTCTCTCTTCTTGATGTATTTTTGTTTTGCAAAAAGTGAACATACATGTACCAACGCAGGAGGAATGTAACCAAATCAATTAATTTGGACAATAAAAAACATGAAAATTGGATTCCTAGTCGACCTCTGTTTTCTTCACCAAATCAGCTGGTTTCTACGCTTTTGATGCAAAACGCACCGTGCTGCTAGTATGCTAGTGCTATGCGGCAACACGTAACGTACATGCCGACACGACAAAAATGTTGTACTCGCCCGTCATAACTGGAGCGGCTCGTGCATCGTGAAATCCGCAGCGAAATGCTTGGCCACTACCATTTTGGGTTACACGGCACGAGCCTAAATTTCGAGCGTGCAAAAATGACAAAGCGCCGTCGTGCGGAGGTGTGTGGTTTGTGGGCTCTGTACCTTTTTTGGCGGGCGGACTAATCTATGCCGCGGGGCGGACTCGAGCGAAGGATACAAGAACAGGTCAGACTGCGAGCGCCACGCCTCGCGCCGGCGATCGCGAGCCGGTTCGGCCAGGGGGGACCAGCGACCGGGTCCGGGTGGAGGCTTTACAGAGTGCAGGCGGGCCGACCGCTACGGCTCCGACCCGGAAACATGTGCCGCCACTGTTATTATACCACTCCGCTGCTGTAGGGTCAAATTTCCGGTTCGGTTCGAGTAGGGTCAATTTGGAACGAAATTGACCGAAAGCATACGCAGCTACGCACGGACCTTCCTCCTCCGCCAAAAGAGAGCGCGCATGGCCGGGGCGAGATGGCCCGATGCCAGCTGACATGCCGGCCCAATACGCTGGATGTTTGTGCGGCCCACCATGTGTATAGGCCGGAGAAGCCACCAGATTCGGCCTGTTCCGCTCCCTACGAGAACAACAAAAGCCCAGACAACCCAAAACCGTGGCTGTATGCCTGTATGGAGTACGTGTGGACGACTGTCGCCAGTTCTGTACGGTCGCGCATCTCGACCAGCATTCCGATCGAGCGATCGAGTCACCACCAAGGTAGGTGCTCCTATCTCTCTGGAACAAGTAGAGCATCGCACTCTTGGTTCAGGCGTTGGCCAGAGGCCCGTGGTTTTCTGGTTGATCCAGGCTTTTCACCCCGGTAGTTATCGGCGTGCCCTGCTCGGCTCTATCCTCTCCTCTCTCCACTTCGCCACCTCAGTCAGGGTCCCTCGAGCCCGCCGGACGCACGCCCCCAGCTGAAGCAAGCAGCAAAGCGACGCCGACCGGGCGGCCCCAAGCAGCCCCGGCCCCCGGCGAGAAAAGCCAGCTTCTTCTGTCTAACTTGAGCACCAATCCACTAAACCCGGGCAAGAAAACAAGCAGATGCGTCCGCCATAACGCACAGGATCGTGCAGTTGCGCGGGCCGCCCGGGACCATCTCCCATCCGTGCGCAAAAGCCAGGCCGGTCCACTTGTTGCGAGAACACAAGCGCGCACCTGTTGCTTAGCCTCGCAGCCTCTTCCCCCATCCTTTTCTCCCGGCCTCGGCCATGTGTTCTTCGCTAGCTGCTCCGTCCGGGCGGAAGCCTGCTCGTCACTTCAGGGAGACGGAACGGGAAGTCCCCTTTTCGGCTTTTCCCCTGTCATGACCTCAGGGCGCCATGGCGTTTTGCCGGATCGGTCAGCCCCCGCCGGGGTTACAAGCAAACCCCAACGGGGACGGCCTGCTTGCTTGGACATTAATCTTCGTCGGCAACGGGACAAGCGCGGCATCCCCGGCGACAAGCCCACTCCAACCGATTCCCGCGGACAGACGCCCCGCCCGGTGCAGGATCAGATGTTGTTCAGTGCAGGGGCTCCTCCGATCCAGCGATCCGGAACGTGCTAGCGATTCTGCAGGCTTCACCTGACGGCTCGTCGCGTGCGTGCCTGATGATAGGCCCATCATACGGGGCCCCGACCGAACTGCCTCCTCAAGGCGAAAGCAATCAGGTAACCACCGCGGGGAAACGTGTGCGTGCGCCGGTGAGGAGGAGGACTGGAGGAGGGGATCAGATCGCCGGGGTTGGGTTGGTTGCTGCAGGCCGGGTTTGGACTTGACCGCCGAAATAGAGTAGGCGACCGTGGTTTCTTTGCGAACTGCTGTACTTGGAATTGAAGACAGGGAAAGGGCTGCTTGAATCTGTCACGGGACACTGGTTTTTGTCTCTCTCACGTCTGCTGATTTTCGAAGTTGTGTCCGATGAGCTAAGGTGGAGCGTGCATGCCGTACTTGATCTAGACAAGTTCAAATGACAATCATTTAGAAACGGATTGCTATGTAGCGCCATCTCGTTGGTAGCTTTGTTGCAATAGTCGACTTCATGTAGTTTTTTGTTACCCGACCGGGGGCTAGGGCACGGACAATGCCCACGCTCTTAGAGAATGCAGAGGGAGCTTCCAATGCAAAAGTAAGCAGATATTTAAATAATTTGTGTGCAGCGGCAGATCTAGGATGTAAATCTAGAGAGAGCTTATTTTTCTCTTCTTCTCCCTCTCCCTCTCCCTCTTTTTTTTTTCTTATTCTTTCTTCTTTCTTTTTCCTCCTGTTCATTCATGGTTGAAAATTGTTGGAGAGATTTGAAGAGCTCCATAGGCTGCATACGGGTAGGGGGCTCCAGCCCCCTACGCCCCGTGGATCCGTCCCTGTGTTGTGCGGGGTGATCTCAGCCCTATTAACACATCCCTTAAACCAATAAGCATGCGTAATTGGTAATTTAAATAAACACATACTTATTGGTTTCCCCACCGCTCTGAGTAGATACTCTGGCTACTTTTTATTCCGATGTTTTCACCGGCCTAAACTTCCCCCCCGGTAGTAAACGAATATGTAATTGATAATTTAATAAATTTCGATTTCCCAGGACCCCCGCTCTGACAGAAAAAAATCGTGCGTGTCCGCCACGTATCACGTGCGCCCGCTATATAATCAGACGATGTGGGGTTGGCACGGGTAGGCCGGACAGGTACCGTGCACGTTGCAGCGTCGGCCATCGGCGCATACCATCGCGCTGAGCCCCGCCGCGCGCTAACCACCCTATAAAACGTCCGGCGCCGCTACCGCCCGGCGGCGGGCAGGCTCGCAACGATGGGCAACTGCCAGGCGGCGGAGGCGGCGGCGGTGCTGATCCAGCACCCGGGCGGCGGCCGCACGGAGCGCGCCTACTGGGCGCTCTCGGCCGGGGCCGTCATGGCGGCCAACCCGGGCCACTACGTCGCCGCCGTCATCGCCACCACGCAGCCGGCGGCCGCGGCGGGGGGCGCGCCCGCGGTGACCGCGAAGCACCTCAAGCTGCTCCGCCCCGACGACACCCTCCTGCTCGGCCGCGTCTACCGTCTTGTCAGCTTCGAAGGTACTCCCTTACTCCACGCGCGCACGCCGTCCTGCTGCATTGCTCCGAACGTCTTGCGGCGTCGGCTGGCCGTGTTAGGCCGGCCGGCCGGTTGGTGCGCATGAGATCCTCGCGTGTTCTTGTACGGATAGAGATGGAATTTTGCCTACTTACTCGGTTTGAATGCCATGGTTGACTGGGATGACGGAGGGTGCCTGTAGGTTTGCGGGCGCCTTTCCGAGCTTTTCTGGCGCCCGGAATTGGACTCGACGGCCGTACGTGACGAGTTCAACGTCGTTTCTGACCAGTTTTCACCGTTTCTGGCTTGCTTTTCTCACGTCGCTTTTGTTTGCTGCCTGCCGGTCCAACTAACGAATGAATGGATGGATGAACGTTGGGTGCGTGCAGAGGTGCTGAGGGAGTTCGCGTCAAAGCGGCACGTCAAGCTGAGCCGCGTCACGATCAGGGCCAAGGACGACGAGGAGGAGGTGAAACCGGCGGGCACCAAGCACCGCCGCCGGCGTACCAGCGGCGACAGGCGCGGCGGCGGCGAGCGCAAGGAATCCGACCGGTCGCTCGCCAAGGTACATACGCCACGCCCGCGCGCCCTCCATGATACTATCTCGTTTCCAATCTCCAACCACTTGATCCGCGGTCGCTGAGTCTCCATCGCACGATCACGTCTCCGCGTTTGACAAGCCGCTCGTGCAATTATGCCGCGCATTCACTCCCGTTCCCTGTTCCCATCACTCCAGATCATGCGCCAGACGGAGGAGCCGGAGCCGGAGCCAGGCCAGCCGTCCTCCGGCCCCAGCTCCCCCGACCACGGCGACCCCGCCGACGCGGCGGCCGACCTCGACGCCGAGCTGGAGGCGGCGCTGCTGCCTCACGGAGCGCTGCTCGGCCGGCGCGCCGCCCGGCAGTGGAGGCCCGCGCTGCAGAGCATCGCCGAAGGGTGACCAAACCTCGCCGCCCCAGCCCAGCCGGCCGGTCGGTCGGTGAGCAGCCGTGCTCGGTGCAGGTCGATGCCACGCCACTTGCGAGGCTGACAGCGTATTGTAAAATAAGCGAGTAATTGCTACAGTGCCCTTCCCCCTGTGTGGATACCACCAGCTCCGAATGTGTAGTCTAGCAGTAGCAGTTGGCCAGTAGCAGCAGAGTATTATGGGCTTGATTTGATGGTGCTTGTAACTTGTAAGGTGGCAGATCGGTATACAGAAAGCATCGCATAAAATCCTTAGTCTACCTCGCGAGCTTCCATCATCACCAGCGTCAACGTGGACAGCCGACGACGTCGTTATGGCTTCGGTTTGGTGCCGGCATTAACAAAGCACATGGAGATGGAGCAGCGGTCGCTTCGAAACGCATGCCATGATAGATGCAGGTACGCGCGATGGTAACGTGCCCGATCGATGCTGATGAGAGCTTCCGTTTGAGCGTTCCGGACGCCGCGGCCGGGCTCGTCTCTGTCGGTTGGGCCGTCCGGCCGGCGTCGAACTGGCCGTGATCTGAGAGTCCGGACACTGTCAACGCAGCTGCCATTTTATCTTGGCAAGAGGTCGTGCGTTGGGCGGTTGGCATCTGGAGTTGCTCGATGATTATTTGCCTGGACGAATGAGCATGGGGCACTGCTGCAACGCGACTGCAGGCTTGTTAATTTGGTTCATATACTAAGGTGGTCTACATCTACATTTGCCACAAAATCTTGTTAAACTTGACTGAGGTTAGGCCATTAAATTTTTTGCCACGTTTTGGTAGGACTAAGGTCCTGTAAACAGATCCTCCCGAACTAATAATTAGCTAGCTAATTGATAACAATATCTTTTAGCTAGCTAAAGATTAGCTAACTAGCCATAAGTGTGTTTGAATCCACCAACTAATTACTAATTGCTAACATCAATAGACCATGCTACCTCTTTATTTCTTTGCGCAAGAAAAATAAACATAAGGGGTAGGGATAATATGGTCTTTTGACGATTTTAGCTAGGATCAGCTAGGTTCAATCAGCCAACGAGACACTACTATTTCGATTAGCTAGCTACTCCATTAGTTGTCCGAAGCAGCTAAATTTAGCTGGTCAGAGGATCGGACATAAAGACGTCTCACCAGAATTTTATGAGTCATTATCAACGGAGCCCAATTTACTGCAGTGGAATCTTGCCGGAACTGCGGGTGAAACTAAACGCTTGTCAAATCGGTAAAATCTTACCGACTTTAGATGCGGCAAATTGTGTCAAGGAATGGTTTCAGGGCCTGTTTAGATCCCATGTAAACGCAAAAATATGTAAACGTAAAATGGCGGCTGTAAACGCAAAAAAGTCGTAAACGTAAAAAAGCCGTAAACGCAAAATTTTCGAAGGAATCTTGCCAATTTGAAGTACTAAATGAAGTCTATTTACAAAACTTTTTGCATGGATGGGCTGTAAATCGCGAGACGAATCTAATGAGCCTACTTAATCCATGTTTTGCAACAGTGATGCTACAGTAACCATCAGCTAATTATTACTTAATCATGGATTAATTAGCATCATTAGATTTGTCTCGCGATTTACAGCCCATCTGTGCAAAAAGTTTTGTAAATAGACTTCATTTAGTACTTCAAATTGGTAGGATTCCATCGCAAAAAAATTTTGTGTTTACAGAGCCTAAATGCAAAAAAATGCGCCGGTCCGTTTAGATGCGTAAAGACAAAAAATTTTGCAAAAAACGCTGTAAACGTAAAAAAATTTTGCCTTTATGCGCCGATCTATACAGGCCCTCGTACAAAGAGCCCCAACGTTTACGCGAGCGAGCGCGGGCCCTGGTGCTGGGGGGCTGCGAGCGCGCAACACCTGCGCTGCTGCTGCGCAGCACCGAGCCAACGATAGATGCAGATGATGTCCAGGCGGTGATGCCGTGATGGGATCGCTCCGGTTGTAACTTCTGAAAAGAGGCGCGGTGGCCGCAGCGTTTCGTCAACCTCCGAGCAGACGCCTGTGGACAGATTGATGCGTGCGGGAGACGGGTTGCAGCTTTGCAGGCGGCCTTGGCCTTGCAGCGGCGACCTGGACGGGCTCCAGGGCTAGAGCCTGCCTGGCGCGCGTGCGGCTCGCTCCATTCCGGCGACGAGATAAGTGCCTGCGGCGTCGCCGGTCCTCCGCCGGCTAGATTCGCTGCCGGCCAGCGAAATTCCTGGCGCGCATGCAACGAGACGCGATCGCACGGGAGCTGTTACACACTGCTATTAGAAAGCTACTAGCACACATTTTACGTCTCATTCCATGCTTACATTCCTTCGTTACACAACACCGGGTCAGACAAGAAAAAAAAAATCCCATCTGGTGGATGTTGGACGTAAACACGATAAGGTTGGGATAATTCACTTTGTTTCATCCATTCATGATGCACCTAAGTTGCAGCAGCAGTTGGTCCCTCAACTTCCTACACCTCAAGTGTCCAGGTAGTTTGCTGCCATCATCAGGTCCAGGGTTATCTCGGGCTCAATTGGAAACTCCGCCGTCTCCTTCCCACTGCATAACCAGACCGAACCAAAAACAAATCATTCAGCCTGCAGTACAAGCAACTGAAAGGGCATGCACGAACGGCTGCAAAGCATACCATCATCAATCTTCATTCGAGTAGTAAGCACCAAAGAGTCATGAGATGACTAGACGAGCGTCTACTGGTCCCATCACAGGTTCTATTCTACTACTGCAAGGTAGTGCACCGTGGAGGGGCATAAACTAAGGCGGTGTTTGGTTTCCTGGGGGGTTATTTTAAGCCCCGTCACATCGGATGTTTGGATACTAATTAGGAATATTAAACATAGACTAATGATAAAACAAATTCCATAACCCCTAGGCTTATTCGCGAGACGAATCTATTAAACCTAATTAGTTTGTGATTAGCTCATGTGATGCTACAATAAACATGTGCTAATTATGGATTATTAGGCTTAATAGATTCGTCTCGTGAATAGGCCCTATGCTTATGCAGTTAGTTTTATAATTAGTGTTTAGTCTTTCTAATTGGTATCGACACATTCGATGTGACAGGGTTTATTGCTCTGCCAGGTGGAAAGACCACCAAATTCCCAACATGGAATGCAATTTATGTGCTTCAACACTACCACACCTGCTTGCCTATTAAATTCCAACAGAAAAATAAATCGCACACCATCTATATTAAGCCATCCCATGTCTTCAACCAAAAAACATGTGGTGAGCATCTATGTAATCAAGTTCCCCACACCAAAATTCACTGCATGTCGAGACTGGACCAGACAACTCCTTGATGATAAGTTGATAACACAAAAAACTAGCAGCCTTTAAACTTGATGATGCCAAGTTCCGACTGATGAAGTCCAATTAACTCTTTACTAGGCTAAGGGATGGACAAGTCGAACTAACCAACTAATTAGGGCAACTTACAACACACGATGTAATAGTAATACGCAGCTCAAACTTTACCTTGCCAGCACTAAGCTATACATTAAGGCTCATGTCCAATACTTACGGGCTTATCCCAGGTCAGTGATACAACCAGTAAATTAAGACAAATTCGCATGACCAGAAACCCACCAATGCAGAAGAAGAAGAAAAAGGCTGGGGGGAAATACAATAGCTGAGCATAATGTGTACTGAGCAAGCTAGTAATGCAGATTAGATGTAGACACCAAGCACCTCGTACACCATTAGCCATCGGATTATGTTTTGTAACAAGAAGATAGCATTTCCAAAATCCCATGCTTTGTATGACCTGGACTAGTGAACAATAAAATGAAAGACACAAGGCTATGCATGTTGCAAGGTTTGGTAAGGACTTGTCATGGTCCTTATTGGCCATGCCTCAGACTCAAATTCCGATGTCTACCATTTTCACTTGATTAGATACGAGTTGCTTGTTTTTAAGTGTAAAGTAACTATGGGGGAGAACCAATAAGTGACTACATCGCAGACCCTTTAGCTCTGGTTATTTAGAGATTTTAGCTAAGCAAACTGTTAATTGGAAAACCTATGCCGATTTTAATGGATGATGGGCTAACGCCGGCCTAAAAATACGAGGGGCTGGACAAAAATGAGCGAAAGTGTCAAAGGGATACACAGGCACATAGCACAATAGGATTGGTAAATTGTTAGCTACAGGTGATTAATCGTCATCAATGGTATGGACTATGGGGTAATGACCAACGCGCAGCAGCAGTAGGCCAATTAATCATGACAGGTGGTGGCTTGCAGACTTGCAGTGACGCGAACAAGCTAGCAATCGAGAATTCGAGCACAAGCAAGTAGCAAGTGAATCTGGGTGCTTGCGAAGGTACTAATAAGCAGCAATTGTAACCTGGAATAATGGAGCGACCAGTAGAAGTACTGGCAGATCTTCTCGAGTATGTGGGTAGAGATCTCCGGGAAGCGGACCTCGCCCTGGCGCGTCTCGGAGAAGCCGCCTGGATCATGGCATCAAGGGGGTGGGGGGAAAAATCAGAGGTGGACGAGGGGTAGCCATGACGTGATGCGGGAGGAACCGAATCGAAAGGAATGGAGAGCTAAAGCACCTAAAGGTACCTGGCGATGTGAGCATGTTGCGCAGGGTGTTGGAGACCATGGCTGCCTTCTTGTCGATGACGAACTCGAAACCCTCGGCGCTGATGAGCTTGACGACGCCTCCGGTGTCCTCCTCCTCCTCCTCCTCGGGCTCACGCGGAGCCGGGGCCTCTCCCTTGCCCACCATCCCTTCTTCTGGGATTGGGATTGGATTTGGTCGGTTGCTTCCTTCTGTCCACGACGACGAACGGGGGCGGAGAGGGTGGACGGACGAAGAAGAAGACGGGGAAGGAGGAGAAGGCCGTGGCCCTGGCTTCCAACCATTTTTGTTGGTGGGCTGCTGGTGGTTTCGGTCAGCTTTAGTGGGCCAAAAGGCATTTGTTGATTATTGATGCCGGCCCAATTTGGTTTATAAGCAATTAGGCCTATTTTATTTCAAAAAGAAAAGCAATTAGGTCTATGAGCATATATTTTTACTCTAAAGGCAGTGAATTTTTGCACGGATGAAACAAATCAAAATACAATATGAAAAAACATAAAGCAAAGCCAAAATGTTGCAAAAGAAGATCATTGAACTATTTAATAACACGTGCAAAATAGTAGTTTTCCGTGCAGCTACCTCCTTTGTGACGAAAAGTTTGCTTCTTGGAATTTGCTCTGTGTAGGCTCATTAGGGTGTGTTCCTTTTCTTCCCTCTAAAATTTAGACCCCGTCACATCAAAGAGAATCTTGTCATTTAGAAGTATTAAATAAAATCTGTTTATAAAACTTTTTGCACAAATGGGTGCTAATTCGCGAGATAAATTTAATGAGCCTAATTAATCCATAATTTGCCACAGTGATGCTACAGTAATCATCCGCTAATCATGGACTAATATACCTCATTAGATCCGTCCCGCGAATTAGACCTGGGGTTCTGCAATTAGTTTTATAATTAGACTTTATTTAATACTTCTAAATGATAATATTTTTTGATACGATCCCTCTAAAATTTAGATCTAAAAAACGAACACACATTTACGAATTCTACAGCAGCGAGCGAGCGACATGCCTGCCTTCTTGCCTGACTGATGCCAAGAATAGCTATAGCTTTAGAGAAAAAAAAATGGCATCGACGAAATTAGCTTGATCTTCCCCTGTGAATCCGTCGGCACCCTCTCCTGTTTTCCTCTTTGTTCATCTTGAGATCAAACGCGAACACAACCACGTCGTCATTGCATCCCATCTCCAATAATCCCAGTCGTGCCGTTGTTCTAGGACAGGGAGATGAGCTACTACAATCCCCACGGCGGCCATGTCGGCGGCCCCCCGCCGCCGTCCCCGCCTCCAGGTGACTCGCCGATTCATTCCTCCCAGCGCATTTCGGATCCTTGTCGGATTACCGCCATGCTTCCGGCGATCGATCAGCGATCATTTTCTGAATCTCGCTGGCTCCGTTCCTCAGACTGGATCCACTTTCAAATCCTAACGAGTTGATGACCGTCGCTGATCGCCGTGTTGGCTTGGAAATGTTGCCGTGTCTTGTGACCTGCCAGGGTACCCGATCGACGCGTACGAGGAGCCCGGGACGGACGAGCACCACAAGCACCAGCAGCCGCCGCCGCCGCACAGGACGCCTCCGCCGCAGCCGGTGTACGGGGAGCGCGGGTACGACGAGCACCACCAGCACCAGCCGCCGCTGCTGCCGCAGGGGATGCCTCCGCCGCAGCCGATGTACGGGGATCGCGGGTACGACGAGCACCGCCAGCACCAGCCGCCGCTGCCGCCGCATGGGACGACTCCGCCGCAGCCGGTGTACGGGGAGCGCGGGTACGACGAGCACCACCACGACTACAAGCAGCAGCAGCACGGGACGCCTCCGCCGCAGCCCATGTACCAGCAGCCCTACGGATACGGGCAGCCGCCCCCGCCGATGTACCCGCCGCCGATGTACCAGCAACCATACGGGCAGCAGCCGCCGCCGATGTACCCGCCGCCGTACGCGCAGGCGCCTCCGCCGCCGCCGCCTCCCTACAGGAGCAACGGCCCTTCGTTCTTGGAAGGATGGTACGTGCCGAAACATAAAATTTGGAAGAACAGTCATCCTGATCGTGCTATTGAGCCGTTGACAATGACACGAAAGAAAGATCTCAACGCCTACCGCACTACCAGATTTCTTGTCTGAATAAAAGCCTACCAGATTTCTGTCCCTATCAACATGCCATGATCAATCAAGCAAGTTTTTCATGACAGTCAGTCTTACAGAGAACCAAAATTTAAACTTTGTGATGGTTATTTGTGAAGGGCAGCAGTAGGGGGAATGCCATCATGATAATGAGTTATTGACGTTTTTAATGGTTGATTGAGTAGGCTGCATGCTGTATCAGTATTGGTGTGGCCTAACAGCTTCGTTTTTCAATTCTTTTCTGCTGCCAGTTGCGCAGGTTTTGCAGCGATCTGCTGCTGCTGCCTCATGGACGCGTGCTTCTGATCTCAAGCACAAGCTAATGCCGTCTTGGGTGCTCGTCAGCGAGAGGATCGGATCGTCAGATTGAAGGAGGAACATCGCCTCGAGCAGCTAGCTGCTCACTTGATCCCTGAGTTGCGCCACGCTCTGCAGCTTCCGTTTGCACTTCCACGCCGTCGAGGTTGACGCAAAGCTGGCAGTTCGGGCAACGATGATCCATTCTGGGAGCTCTTGGTGGCCTGAAGCGGGCAACGATGACCAGAAGCATTGTAGATTTTTTTTAGATTTTCGTGTAAATAAAGTTTTTGTGCAACACTGCAGCGGTGATGCTCGTGTGTAGGAATGGAGCTAGGAAGCATACAAGAGCAGGGCTAAATAATAGCAATTATAAATGTCGGTCTGTTTGAAATGTGAGTCGTGGAAAAGCTACCGTGAACTGGCTAAATAATAGCAATTATAAAGGTCGGTCCGTTTGAAATGTGAGTCGTGGAAAAGCTACCGTAAATTGTGAGAAAACTGAAAGCTGTTTGATTCAAACAACTGTAGAACTGTAGATTTGATATGAAATATTTGTAATGCCATGAAAGGTCTGAGAAATGGTTTATATGCGAATTGATCGTAAAACTCCGTGTTATTCACTGATTCACATGTAAATGATCATATTTTGAAGGGATGTTTTTTAAATTTTGCATCCACCATTAACATATATTTTAGAAGATTTTCTACAAATTTGTTATATAAACATGTTACACAGTGAATTTTGGCAGCATTTAAGTATATTTAGAAAATAGTCACAAGAGAATTGCAATTTGGCAAAATTAGCTGTTGGACACTTTCAAACATGACTTTTGCCGTAGACCACTAAAAAATAATGGCTTTGCTGAAAGACACTCTTCAAACAAGTTAATTTGCTACTGGACATTTTAGCTCTTATAATAATATTTTCTACTCAAACAGGTAAGAAAACATAATTTTAGGACAAGTATGCCCCTGCCCCTGCCCCTGCCCTTCAAACCAACATTTCACTGTATAGTACAAGTTGGTAGATACACCATTAACATTGTAGTTCTTGCGCTCTGGACAAATCTCAGCTACGATCATGCAGTTGTCCATCTTTATTTTTGGAAGACAAATACCAAACCCATCCTTGGTTAACTGGACACTACACCAAAAAGTTGTTTCCCGTGAACTAGCAAGCGCACCAAATAGGTAAGCAATGCGACTAATTTGGAAAAAAAATTACCGCGAAGACAACTAGAGTTTTGCCTGCGCCCAAACAGAAATCTAATTCCCAATTCGGTGGCAGCGTAAAGACCAGTAACTTTTTCTGAAATATTGAAGCTTAAGGGCATCCACCTCAATCTCATCTTAAAATCCAGCCAAAATAGCGAAACAAATCCCAAATCGCAACTTGCAATGAAAACTGATTTCAACAACTTATTCAAGAAACAAATGGAAGCCCAGGAGAAACAAGCATACTGCGTAGGATTTTCCAAGTCGAGCCCTTCTGCGAAAAAGCGTTGGCCGAGCACAACGGGAGCAGTAGAAGCAGATGGCGAGCTAAGATTGGAGTAGGTGCGGCTGCTCCGGGAGGTGGCTCCACCAGAATGGGCTACCTCCTGGAGGGGCTGCATGCCGGGAAGGGCCTCTGCAGGAAGGGGCCGACGCCGCCGCCGCCGCCGCCGGGATTTCACACAGGTCGGAGGGAGGATGCGAGGGAGACGGCCGTGTCGCTGAATGAAGCGGGGTAAACTTGTCCTTTCCGGTTGCTTTCTTATTAAACCGAATAAAATAATAGGTGCAGTGTCAGCAGCAAATTAACATGCTTGATTGAAGAGTGTCTTTCAGCGAAACCATTCTTTTTTAGTGGTCTACAGCAAAAATCACATTCGACCAGCCAATTTTGCGTTGCAATTTGCACCAACCAAAATTTAAACCAGATACCAGCAGCAACAGTATTTGGAAACTCGCAACACCAACAAGCTCTCGCATCTCAACTACAGGAACAATATATCTCTACCACAATAAAAAAGAACAATGTTAGACGAAAATTTAGTGCGACCTTTGACCTGGTCTGCGCATCTCAGCCGTGTGATCGTCTCCCCGTCCGATCTCAACCCTCCACCCGACCCGCTTCGCCTCGCACCTCCCGCCCTTCCCGAGCCCGACGGTTGCCCCGCCCGCTCACGCCACGCCACCCCATCTCCGATCCGCCGGCCCGCGCGCCCCTGCCTCCTACGCTGCCGTGCCACGAACTGCTCCGCCCCGATCTGCTCCGCCCGGTCGCCTGCATCGAGCGCATCCCGGAGGACGCGCGCCGCATCCTGCTCCGCCTGGCCGGCGAGCTCTGGGGCGGCGACGTGGGCCCGGGCGCGCTCGCCGTGTCCCAGCTCAAGGTCGCTATGACCAACGAGGTCTTCCGGATCACCTAGCCCGGCGGCGAGGGCGACCCGCGCAAGGTGCTCATGCGCATCTACGGCCAGGGCGTCGAGGTCTTCTTCGACCGCGCCGACGAGGTCCGCACCTTCGAGTGCATGTCGCGCCACGGCCAGGGGCCCCGCCTCCTCGGGCGATTCGCCAACGGCCGCCTCGAGGAGTTCATCAACGCCAGGGTACGCGCGCGTCCCCTTGTTAATTTCATAATTTGTCTGTTGGAATGGTGAATCGGTAATGGTGATATCTCATTCTCGTATTGCCTCCACTCTTGCTTTCTCAGACGCTGTCTGCGGAAGATCTGCGTGACCCGGAGAATAGATATCAGCGCTGATTGCCAAGAAGCTGAGGGAGTTTCACGACCTCGACATGCCTGGACCCAAGGCTGTCTCGTTGTGGCAGAGGCTCAGGCATGCATTGTTTTATGTCACCTTCTTTTATCATGGCGAGAATGTGAGTGATTGCTGATCAGAGGCTGATTTGCTTGGTGTTGTCCGAAACTCTGAATCAGGAGGTGGCTTGAGCAGGCTCGTGCCAGGTGTTCCCAGGAAGAGTCCAAGCAATGATCTGCAGTATGGGAATATTATGATATATGAAGAGACGACAAGTCACCTTGATTGTAAGTTCTGATTAAATGGATTCACGAGGCGTTCTGATTCTTGATTTAAACATGGTGTGTGGTACCTGCTTGCATAATTATGTGGTACCTTTTTGCTAGGGATGGAGACAATTTGGTTGGTAGCCATGTCTTCCTGTACCTGACTGCTATTTTGTTGATCAAATCCTGCAGGACCATGAATATGCCATTTTTAACCCTGTTACATTTGACACTGCTAATCACTTTTGTGAGATGGCTGCTGAATACCATACATCAACACCTCATGTGCTGGACTTTGCAAAATATCCTGGTTAGTTTACTTACAACCATGTGTGTTTCTAAATTTTATCGTGCTCTTTTAGTTATGTTTGATGCATCATTTCATTTCTCTGTACTATCAGACACTGAGGAGCAGTGAAGATTTGTTCAGACATACCTTAGCTCTTCAGGTAATTGCAAAGCATTTTGAGAACATTGCATACTAATTCTGCGCCAATCAAGCATTTAACTTTATGAAATGCTCACTTGCATTACATGGATATATCGTGAGAATTCTCTGTTCCTAAGAATTTATATGGTCATCAGGTGAGCACTTATGCGGCTTCGTCGTGTCTCCCTCTCCTGCTTTTGCCCCTCTTCGGAGCCCCTCCTTCGCCGGAGCGCCCACCGGCGAGGAAGCCTACTTGTGCTGCCATCGGGCATGGGGAAGAACCCCGAGCCTTTGCAAGAACAAACAGTGTTTTCTGTCCGCACCATCGATGTTGCGTCGCATAGCCCATCCTCATCGATCCCTGCGACGACCTCAGCCCCAGCGATGCGCTCTCTCTTGGTCGGTGTGGGAGATCGGGCCATCATTGTCGCCACCAGCAACGCAGTTCACCAGCGGCGCCTGCGGAGTTCCCCTGCAGCATGCGAGATCGCGTCAGATGTCGACCCTGTGCTCAGCTTCGCATCGCAAGTTTCGATGCTGACTACCGTATTCTCCTTCTCCTACTGCAGCGGCAAGCTCTCCAGCGCCAACCTCCGTGCATGCTCATCCTTGCGAAGCTTCGTGTTGGATGATGCTTACACCAACAAAGGTATTTTTGAGATGCCCTTGAACTGCTCGACGAAATGAGAAGAAGGACAACTGCAAATGGCGTCCTTAAATATAAAATTGGAAAAGTATATGTTACTGCCGTTTGGCCGCTGGTAGTAAGAGGGAACTAAGATTATTTAGTGTTAACTCCTGACAAACTTGATCTTATTTGGTTGCTCCAATAGTATAATTTTGACAAGCTATATTCGTGAGATTGTTCTTCGGCTAATTCTTAAGTATACTCCAAAATTCAAAGCATCTTTAGTGATCAACCTACTTCTGGATAATGGAATTTTTTCTATGCCAGTAGTACTAAAGGAAGCTGGCTATCCCTTCAATATATCTTGCTTCACAAGATATAGCATTCCAATCGAGGCATAAATGAGTAGTCGCAACTTCCTGCCAAATCCAAAACAATAGTTTTTTGAACATATTATAGGCATGTAGGTCAGGGTAGCCAATAGTACATGCTACATCATCTCAGGACATATCCTACACTACACATAAGATAATTTACTAAACTAGTTCAACACATCAGGGCTAACCATCAAAGGTATGGTATTGCTTCGTACCTGATGGCTACATGTGTTTGAGCTCACTCAGAGGGTAAGACACCTGAGCCTTTTTGCCAAGTCAAAGCTTCATGTCAGTGTTCTTCAGCATCCTGTCAAGTACTACAGGAATCTGAATTTGATTATTCTAAGTTACATCTACCTATACACCACTTAAATTATTTTCATGTGCAGGACGGCAAGGTGTCCGGGCACCGCTTGATGATGGCCAATCGGTAGGGTCAGGATAGGACGGCGATGAGATTGAGGAAGCGTTCAGCGCAGAGCTCCGGAGATACCCTACCTTGCCTACGACTTGGTGGTAGAAGCAGCACACGGGATTGTAAGGGCCAGTTTGGTAGAGCTCCAACTGATTCTGATTCTCTGTGGGAGCTGATTCTCTAAGAGAAGTGATTCTATGGCTGAAGGTGATTCTTTTTAATTCTCTAGCATAAACTCTTAAAATCATGATGGAGAATCATTTCACAGAATCAGGAGAAGCTACTTTTTTCAGCTCCCAGCCTCTTAGTTCATTTCAGAGAATCACTCCACAGAATCAGCAGAGAATCACTTCTCTCTGAAAAACTGTTTGGCAGAGCTCTTGCTGGATTCAGCAGAGAATCAGCTCTGGGAGCTCTGCCAAACTGGCCCTAAGTAGAGGGTGTGACAAAGAAGACGGATTGTTCTATTGTGTTACGCACCACGTGTCTTTATTTGAGTGGTTTGAATATGTACATGGAATATAAATATTGTTTAAGGTATAAATTTATTTCAATTTCAGCGATTACAAAAAAAGAAGAAAATCGATAAACTGAAATCAAATGGAATCAGAAAAAAAAATAAATCGCCAACTCGATGTAAATAACGCGTTCTTGCAGGGTTCTTTAACTGATGAAATATTCATGAAAAAGCCATTCCTTTTCGCTTTCCTTCAACCATTCGGAAGACATTATTCGCAACCTTTCAGCATTCAAATTATCCACAGATTCTTTACTGGAAAAATCACTCTGCCCTTTTAGTTCAAAGCCCTAACCAGGTCTCAGTCTCCGCGGCAAGGAAGAGAAATGCATCAAGTCACTTTACACCACGCTCCGTCGTCGAATTAGACCAACCGAACTAGCGATTGAGAGCCCGCTAGAACATGGCGGATTTCAGGCAATTTTTACCTCTATTACTATGTTGTTTCAAATATTTCATGTCTATAAAAAAATGTTTTACCTATAGCAACGCACGTGCAAGTAACTAGTAGAAGAAAAAACAACAAATAGGGGAGGAGCTTGTCTGCTTGCGGTGCGGGCGCGGGCTGGACCTGAACGGCGTTGCAGCCGCCGAACCCTAGGCGCGGGTCGGGGTGAGGAAGGGAGCGGGCGGAGCCGTGGAGGGGAGACCACAAGGAAGAGATCAGTAAAAAAAACAAAGTTGTATGCCCCAGCGCCAGTGGATAATTTTGAGAAACTACTATCCTCCATAGCTAAAAAAGCAAGGAAGAGCTGCTTTTTAGGAGAATCTAGAGGAAAATTACTCTTTGGTTGGCTTTTAACTTTTTCTAGAAGCAAAAGCAGGTTTGGAAGTCCAACCAAACTGTCGCTGTTTCGAACCGCCGACCTTTATAAATCTCATGATTGCGCGTCTGACCCGGATGGTGAGCAACAAAGATACGAGGGTTTATACTGGTTCAGACAGAATATCTCTACATCTAGTTTGAGCCGCTTGTGCTCTTGCACTAGATTTGCAGTAAGGATTACAAACGGGCGAGAGAGGGACCGGGCTCCCAAATCTTTGGTGCAGTGTGCGTGTGCGGCTGCCAGTCTAAAAAAAATCTCCCCCCTAGGTCTCTCTTTCCTCTTATAAGTCAAAGGGAAGGGAGTGGACACAGAGAGAGATTGCCGGGATCGCGCCGCCTCTACTCCCCCTCGCGTGGGCCCCGTTGGCCCTGTGGATGACAGTGGAGGCACTCCTATGCCGCGCCCAGGTGCGATGTGTGGCGTGCGCCCCAATGGAACGGGCAGCACGGGTCTGCCGAGCCGTAGGACGGGCGACGTGCGTCCCGCCGAGACGGACGACGTGAGCCCCTGGCGCGTTTTACGGCTTGAACCCCGATGCGGTGGGCGGCTGGGGATTGCCGTAGTAGCTTGTCTTTTCCGGGCTTGTCTTTTCCGGAGATTATATCGTTGCATGTCTCTACCTACTCTTACGCCGGAGGTTCATCCTCCGGCGTAGCCCGTCACTTCGTGAGGTCCCTAGGGCTCCACGCCTTTGGGGCTGACATGCCAGCACCTCATCCTTGGGGTTGGACGAGGCGGACGCGTCCGAACCCCCATCGTTGGGGTCGGACGAGGCGGACGTACCCAATCCCTTACCCTTGGGGTCGGGCGAGGCGGCCGTATCTTTCCCTAGTGCTTGGCATTGGGTTGTCGGTGCCCCTTCGCCTGGTGGGCCGTTACGTGGCCATACAACGCCCAGCCCGCCCGAGCCACGTACTTTGAGGGGACTAACTAGCAATCAGCGTCTTAAAAAGCGTTCTTCGGGGATCTATAATATTTGCTCCCGACGCAAACATACCCTCAGAACATAGAAAATTTCACTTTTTATCCCGTGAAATCATGGCGAAAGGTTTTAGATAGTTGTATCTAAAAGAAATTCATTGAGTTGCACTGGATAATTTGGGGAGAGGGGAATCTAAGGCTTCAGCAGGCTCTGCATTTTTTATTTCTTTTGATTGGCACAGAACATTTATTTTTTGAGACGACTAGAGACAAGAACAACGACACGACGAGCTACAAGAACAATCTATTTGTTGGACGCCAATAGACCCGAGTTGTGTGGGCTCTCGGGCCAGAGTCAGCCCACCTGGACTCTCGTCGCCGGGTAAGCAAGCTCTCTGTCTGGCTCTCCCCCATCGAGCCCACATCTCAAATTGGGCTTTTCCTTTTTGTTTTCTCTTGCCTCTCTCGATCTATCAAATTTTGCCATCGAGTCTTACACGGCCCAACCATGCCTCGAAGCAGCGCATCGTGCGCGTCCATCCACTCCCGAGCGCCTCCCTACCGCACGATCCGACCCTGAACCCTCATCCTCAGCTATATAGCCCGCTCTAGCGCGACGCGCGAAAACCCTACACGACGCAGCGCCGCCAGCCACTCCACCTCCCGAAGCCCCCAGGCCCCAGCGCGGCTGCGGCGGCGGCAAGATGGCGGTGGGCAAGAACAAGCGGATCAGCAAAGGGAAGAAGGGTGGCAAGAAGAAGACGTAAGTTCGCTCCCAGGCCCCGTTTCGTTCTTCGCATTAGATCCGTCGCTGGAGCATTTCGTCGTTCGTTTATCCCATTGTTGATGTTGATGCGGTGGTGATTGTCTTTTTTTCCCTGTCTTGCAGCGTCGATCCCTTCGCGAAGAAGGATTGGTATGATATCAAGGCGCCCTCCGTCTTCTCCGTGCGCAACATTGGAAAGACGCTCGTGTCCAGGACACAGGGTACTAAGGTTAGTGATTTTCTTGCTCCTCTAGATCGTTTCGATATGTCCTGCTGCTACGATTTCTGGGTAAGGTTGTGGCGTATCAGTTGTTCCTATGGCTATGTAGACCGCGGTAGTGTTAGCTTGTTGATAATTCATACAGTAGCTTAGATGTATTCCTGCATGCGCTTATTCATTTTGTATGTGAGTCTGATCTACATATTTCGACTTAAGAACACCTAGGACCAAACGGATGTCGTGTGGAGCTATCACTGTGTGCAGTATTTTTCTTGTAGGGTGTAATTCATCTTCTACTGCACTGATAATTGATATTTGATAGAGGATCGTAGTTCCTGTGCTGTATCTGTTTCTTGATTGCTGAAGCTATCGTGGACTCAAAATAGATTTTTAGTATTGGTATGGCATTTCCTTGGTGTCTGATTTCCCATCTGTTACGATCTTTATTGGAATCATGTTAGTCTGCATGCCTGGTTCGAAACACACTGGGGATTAGTTTTGTTATCCACCACCAATATTCTAGTAAGGTTTGTTGTGACTTGCAATTATGATTTTGGGACCTGAACTGTAACTTGCCTTTATGGTGCCTTTGCTGTTCACAATATCTACATGAGTAGTCTGTGAGCTATCACTGAATCCTGCGTTATTTTCTGTTACGATAATCTGTCATATAAATTAGTTGCTTATGCAATCTTTATTCAGCATGTAGGCACACTACTTGATGACATTATATGCTTATTCATGCATTGCTTTCTGTGGTTTTTAGATTGCTTCCGAGGGTCTGAAGCACCGTGTCTTTGAGGTCTCCCTAGCTGATCTTCAGAGTGATGAAGACCAAGCCTACAGGAAGATCAGGCTCCGTGCTGAAGATGTCCAGGGTCGTAATGTCCTTACCAACTTCTGGGTAATGATCTTCAGAACAGTTAGGCCCCTTACATTGTGTTTTATTTTATGTTGCTAACCTGTTCATTTTGTTTCTTAGGGAATGGATTTTACTACTGACAAGCTCCGGTCGCTAGTCAAGAAGTGGCAGACCTTGATTGAGGCCCATGTTGATGTTAAGACCACTGATAACTACATGCTGCGGCTCTTCTGCATCGGGTTTACAAAGAGGAGACCCAACCAAGTGAAGCGTACGTGCTATGCACAGGCCTCCCAGATCCGTCAGGTAAAATTTCTATCATTGTGTATGTATATGTATATGTATATGTATATGTAGAAGAGTTCTAAAGCTAGCAACGTATGTTTGTCATACATTGAATATGCCTATGTTAGCCTGTTTGTCTCAATAATAGTTGTGCCATATTGATACTGTTTGCAGATACGCCGTAAGATGGTTGAGATCATGGCCAACCAGGCCTCTACCTGTGACCTGAAGGAGTTGGTGTCCAAGTTTATTCCTGAGGTCATTGGCAAGGAGATTGAAAAGGCTACCTCAAGCATCTTCCCATTGCAAAATGTCTTCATCCGGAAGGTCAAGATCCTCAAGGCCCCCAAGTTCGACCTTGGGAAACTGATGGAGGTAATTGTTACAGGCAAAGCTATCTTGTTTGTGTTCAGATTATAGTTGGCCTGTCATTCTAATGCCCAATTTTGCTTCTCAGGTCCATGGGGATTACACAAAGGAGGACGTTGGTGTGAAGCTTGAGAGGCCTGCTGAGGGTGATGAGGCCGTGGTTGGCCAGGAGGCTGCTGCAGCTGAGTAGGATAGTTTATGATCACTATTTTGGTACTTAATATATTTGAAGGATATATGTACTGTCACCTTTCTGTCTGAGAACTAGATTTTGGCGATCTGGTAGTTCCTGAAAACAAGTGTTTTTAAGTTTATTCGTTTGTGGTTATTTGGATCGCAAGTTCTTGTGTCATCTACCGGTATTTAACTTGTTATCTGAGGATCAGTTTGGTGATTTCTGTCCGTGCTAGGTTCTGTGTGGTGATTCCGTTAATCATGGTTGAGAGATGGATTGTGCTGTTGAGGGCTGAGATGCTCGATATGCCTGTTGACTGTGAGCTGGTATCGGGCATCCGATTACTTTTCTATCGTTGATAGACAGTCGGCTCGAGCTAGCCTGGCTTCCGGAGATGCTGGTCTTCATGACTGTTGCAGTGTGCCGTTCCATGCGATTAACGTAACCCAGCATGAATTGGATTTCGTCACAGATTTGTTTTCCAAGTTACAATTCATGTGGCAACAAAACAATAAATTACAGATGGATTATCCATGAATTTGGATTAGAGGTCCAATTAAATTCACCTGTTTCAATTCTGTGAACAGCAAGATTTGTTAGTTAAGAAGCACTGCGGGAGCCTGCAGCCTACAAGTAGGACACTGTGCAAGAAAGTTCAGCCTGATGTCGCTGGGGAAGCACATAACAGCGGGCAAAAACTGTTCACGAATAGAAGTGAACTAATTTACATCAACAAAATCATACGCTTCCCACCTTTGCAAGAGATAAGTTAATAACCGAGGGCAACAAATGAAGAGAATTTCTATACGAAAACTGTGAACTTGCGCTACAGGTTCCTAATGCAGCATGATGGGGAGTTGCTTGGAGAAGTCCTGAATGGGTGACAACTCTCTGAGCTCGTACGCTGCTTGGAAGCAGTCCGCAGCCTCCAGCAGCGATCCTTCAGCCTTCAGGACAAGCCCAAGACTCAACCAAGCTCGGTGGTTTGTAGGCTCCAAACGGAGGGCATTGCGCAAGAAAGTTCTTGCAATGGATAACGAATTCCCTCCAATATTTCGAAGAATTTCTGCCATACAAACCATGCTCGGGACGTAATCTGGGTCGATTGAGAGGGCAAATGAGAACACCATCAGGGCTTCCTGGTGCAAGGATTGAGAATCCAGTAGAAGACCTGCAAAGGATCACACGAACACTTTCATACACTCATCTGTCAAACGAACTGGAATAACTAAAATATAACAGTTCTAGATACACATTTAATTTAATATAAGGTGCCTTGATAT